>NC_090449.1:255484034-255787065 GCF_031143425.1 Pleurodeles waltl | reverse complement strand
AAGGTGTGGGAAGAATCCCACACCTCCTAAACCAGCAGAAATCATAGAAAGAGGCAAAGACAATGTGTGCATAGTCATGAAACCAGTACAGGAGAGATGGGAGTATGTACCAGCTGATAAACATTATTTGGGAGAATGATCATACTTGTCTCTTTTACAGATCATACTACAAGGTGTCTGTGTCCCAGCTGTTCTGCGTGGTCTACCTTCGGGTGTGTGCGAGTGGGGTCGGTAGGGAACAAAAGCCCCCAGCCCAGACGTGATTGACCAACAGCGCTGATCGACACCTCTACTGCACCAACTTCACAATGCCTGGACTTGGCAGGCACAAACTGTGCTTAATCAGATTTCTACATGACGAATATGAAAAGTACTGTTAATGATCAACATGTTTAGTTGCTATACTGACTACTGCCTGCCTTTTGCTGCAAATCTTTAATGCCACCAACAAGGCTCGATGAAAGAAAGTGATGTGTTGCCACACTTTACACTCTATGAATACTGCTGGTATAGCCAAGAGACAACGGATTAAAAATGGGATAATTTAACACACTTGAATACTTACAATATTACGAACAGTGATGTCTGCTACAACTTAACTTGCGACACTTACAAAATCAGAAAATGTGCTCAAATGCGCCTTGAAGCAACAATGGAGTCTCCTCAAGAGAGTAGAAATGTCAACAATAGCATGTCTTGTAAACACATCATAATTGCCGCCAGTCACGTCAAGCATGTCAAATTACCGGTGGGGTGGTTGTTTTCTTGTGGAAATACCACCTACACATACATTCCTGCCAATATAACCGGAGGACTGTGCTGTTAGGACTTATGATGTTTTAATTTCACTCCATAATACATACTTGACACATAAAGGAAGAAGTTCCATTGAGCGAAGTCTGTTACTGTGAAATCCAGTTATTATATAAATCAGAATATGTGAGTTTAAGTCTTTCTGTAGTAGGAGGTCCAGGATTAGTTGTATATAATACTAGAGTTATTAACAAATTAGCATGTTTGATGGTCAAGAGCATTAACCGCACTTCTATCGCTCTAGCAGAGTTATTATTACATATATGAGGCACTAGAAAAGCTGCATTGCAAAACAGGGCAGCCATTGACTATTTACTGTTGAAACATGACCACGGTTGCTCAGAATTTGACTGCATGTGTTGCTTTAACCTGTCAGATCACTCCAAATCCATCCAATCCCACACTGAAGCCTTTGCATGAATTGGTGATGGGAGTGAAGCAAGACACAGACAAAGGGTAGTGGGACTGGTTATTTAGCTGGCTTCCTGATTTAGGTCAACTTAGGTCCATTTTAGGTGGATTACTTGTAGGAATCTGTATTATAATAGTGTTGTGTTGCTGTATACAATGCAGGCTACTATTACATGTAAAGCCGCAAGCCCACATCTCCCCTGCCTTGAGAGCACTACACTGGTTACCCGTTGCCAGAAGATGCACTTTCAAGCTGCTTTGTATCACCCACAAAGCTATACATGGAACAGGACCGCTTTTTTTCAGAAACAAAATAACCAAATACATCCAACAAAGAAACCTCTGCTCAAGATTGGCACCCCGCCTTAGAACACCACCATACAAGAAAAAGACTACAGGTGATACATCCTTCTCCATTCAACCAGCCAAACTATGGAATTCATTATCCCCAACTATAAGAGCCACAGATAACTTTCCTGTCTTCCGAAAACTTCTCAAGAGTTGGCTCTTTCCTTCATAACCACCATATTCAAACAACTATGAATTGCATATGCCTATGTTGCTAAATATTTTTTTCAGATTATGTGTATATTTCTAGATATGTATAGCTTCTATAGAAAATATGTATCGCTACTATGTCATAACAATAAAATACACACACACTCTTTAAACCTGTTTGACTAAGTATATTTTACCCATGGTTCTAATTATGTATTGTATGTGCATATGTGTCTGTATTCATGTGTGTGTGTATGTATATAATATATATGTGTGCATGTATGTGTATATGTTGTTTCTGTGCTTGGCATTTTCGTGGGTCATTGCATAGCTCCTGGGTGGGTTGTTATACTAGATATCTATGAATTCCTGGTCTCATCTTATCACACTTATCTACCCATCATCATATGTCATGTCTCTATCAAACTATCCTCCATTCTCACTCTGACTCATCCCAAAACCTTTCTTCTACTTTCATCTCCTAAATAACTCTGCCTAAGCTCTTCCCTCCGCTTCCACATCTAACTCACCAAACCTCACTCTACTACCGTGACCTCCTACACAAACCTACTAAATTCTCCCGCATTTATCTCACCCTGCTAATATGCTCTCCCTAACCCTTCCACATACTCTTCCCTCCTCCATCCCCCTTTACTCATCCCAAGCCTTTGGGTTGAGTAAATTAAGGAAATACTCTCAATTAACACTTCTGGATTTCTTTCCTCCTCCACCCCTCCATTACTCCAGTCAATCTAACTAACAAACTCTCATATCCGCGGCTCAAATTAACTCATAATAATACGAACTTTTAACAAGCGTCAACATGTTCTATGCAAACAAAGCTCTTACCGCCTTCCTAAGAGAGCAATCTTTCTGGTGATCTTTCTGGTGATTCTGCCACAATGGCACTACCTACACACAAGTGGGTTTCTTAGTCTTTTCCTTGAAAATGTGGGACCAAAAGCTACTGCTTTCCTTTGTTGACCTTCACTGCCACTATGTACCTGGGGCAAGAGACAAAAGCGCCAGAGGCTGAATAACGAAGTCAATGGGATCAGCACAAACTATAGTTTATACACAGCCAACTCTGGGAACTACAGTTCATCGTTCAGTTGTAGGACATAAGATAATTAAACATTATGTGGAAAATTGTTTGGAACTCCTCCAGCTTAATGGTTGCTTCACCCTTAATTCACTTATCAGCTCCAACTGTACTTTTACCCCCTTCTGATACTAAAAACAGAAATCTTTCGACGGAACAAAATACTATACATATACACTAATAGCATGTCTCTGACTGCGTGCCACCAACAAAGAGGAACGTAATGGTAGATTAAGGCACATTAAATCAACTCATTCGCTAGAAATCCTATTGTTTTTATAGTTTTACTGGGGGTATGTATACAGCATGAATCTAGCCGAGATGATAGCAAAGCATTCCACACATTTACAGGTTATATAGCCAATTTGAGGATACAGAGACATGAGGACAGTGAGAACTCACAACAATATACAGGGAGTGCAGAATTATTAGGCAAATGAGTATTTTGACCACATCATCCTCTATATGCATGTTGTCTTACTCCAAGCTGTATAGGCTCGAAAGCCTACTACCAATTAAGCATATTAGGTGATGTGCATCTCTGTAATGAGAAGGGGTGTGGTCTAATGACATCAACACCCTATATCAGGTGTGCATAATTATTAGGCAACTTCCTTTCCTTTGGCAAAATGGGTCAAAAGAAGGACTTGACAGGCTCAGAAAAGTCAAAAATAGTGAGATATCTTGCAGAGGGATGCAGCACTCTTAAAATTGCAAAGCTTCTGAAGCGTGATCATCGAACAATCAAGCGTTTCATTCAAAATAGTCAACAGGGTCGCAAGAAGCGTGTGGAAAAACCAAGGCGCAAAATAACTGCCCATGAACTGAGAAAAGTCAAGCGTGCAGCTGCCACGATGCCACTTGCCACCAGTTTGGCCATATTTCAGAGCTGCAACATCACTGGAGTGCCCAAAAGCACAAGGTGTGCAATACTCAGAGACATGGCCAAGGTAAGAAAGGCTGAAAGACGACCACCACTGAACAAGACACACAAACTGAAACGTCAAGACTGGGCCAAGAAATATCTCAAGACTGATTTTTCTAAGGTTTTATGGACTGATGAAATGAGAGTGAGTCTTGATGGGCCAGATGGATGGGCCCGTGGCTGGATTGGTAAAGGGCAGAGAGCTCCAGTCCGACTCAGACGCCAGCAAGGTGGAGGTGGAGTACTGGTTTGGGCTGGTATCATCAAAGATGAGCTTGTGGGGCCTTTTCGGGTTGAGGATGGAGTCAAGCTCAACTTCCAGTCCTACTGCCAGTTCCTGGAAGACACCTTCTTCAAGCAGTGGTACAGGAAGAAGTCTGCATCCTTCAAGAAAAACATGATTTTCATGCAGGACAATGCTCCATCACACGCGTCCAAGTACTCCACAGCGTGGCTGGCAAGAAAGGGTATAAAAGAAGGAAATCTAATGACATGGCCTCCTTGTTCACCTGATCTGAACCCCATTGAGAACCTGTGGTCCATCATCAAATGTGAGATTTACAAGGAGGGAAAACAGTACACCTCTCTGAACAGTGTCTGGGAGGCTGTGGTTGCTGCTGCACGCAATGTTGATGGTGAACAGATCAAAACACTGACAGAATCCATGGATGGCAGGCTTTTGAGTGTCCTTGCAAAGAAAGGTGGCTATATTGGTCACTGATTTGTTTTTGTTTTGTTTTTGAATGTCAGAAATGTATATTTGTGAATGTTGAGATGTTATATTGGTTTCACTGGTAATAATAAATAATTGAAATGGGTATATATTTTTTTTTGTTAAGTTGCCTAATAATTATGCACAGTGATAGTCACCTGCACACACAGATATCCCCCTAACATAGCTAAAACTAAAAACAAACTAAAAACTACTTCCAAAAATATTCAGCTTTGATATTAATGAGTTTTTTGGGTTCATTGAGAACATGGTTGTTGTTCAATAATAAAATTAATCCTCAAAAATACAACTTGCCTAATAATTCTGCACTCCCTGTACTTGAACTTAGACTTTACTCTTGCTAACTCAGCACTGAAACCCTAGTTCTCACCCAATCTTTTAAAAAAGAATTTGCAGGTTTTGTCCCCGTCACATATGCAGGTAGCTTGTCTCAAGCACTGACTGTAGTTTTTAGGTTGAGCATAGCAGTGCGCAAGCGCTGCTTTTATGACATGTTGGTATGTATCTGGGCTTTTAACCACGCCCACTGCATGCCCATTACTATCACTAGTTCATGGGCTTGCCTTTCAAAAATCTTGTGTTTTCACTGGTAAATGCTTTACGTTTGTCCCTCTTCGGGGCAGTTTTGTTGCCGCCATAGCCATCGACCTTGTTACATGGAAAATTGCACTGCTGCCGATAACTGTGACTGCGAGCAAACTTCTTTTTCCTTTAGTCTCTCTCCTTCATGCTCATGGCGGCTTTGGCGCTTTGAAATGGCGCAATTACGTCAACTGTTTTACTTTTTAATCATTAGTTTGTGCAGCAAGAAAAGTTCAGTTAGGAATTTACAACGCCGATAGCTTTAACTCGAGGAAACGCGAGACCCACTGCATTGCAAATGCTTATTGTGCATTGTTCCTCATTCAGTCTGTGCACTGCAGCATGATGGAAAAAGGCATCATTGAGAGAAGTTCATCAGAAATTTGAAACCTCTATTGCTCTTACCCACTTCATCCTCTACCAACAGTCATTCCTCTCCCACTCCCATCTTTCCTTCATCCCAACTCTACTCCAAACATTGCATTATCGCTTTGTCTGAGCCTACTGAGCTTATAGTATCCACCTCATCATTCTCTCTTCAGGCCTTTCCTTTCTACTGCTCATCTCCATCAACAACACTTCCTCTCTTATTACCTTCTTTCCTTCACCCCTCAACCCTTCTCCAAACATTGCATTATCCCTTTGTCCAAGCCTACTGAGCCTATAGTCTCCACTTCTCCATTTTCCCTTCGGGCCTTCCCATTCTACTGCCCGTCTCCACCAACAGCCCTTCCTCTTCCGTTACCTTCTTTCCTTCGCTCTCCCCCCACCTCTGCTCCAAACATTGACTTATCCCTTTGTCCGAGCACACTGAGCCTTTAGTCTCCTCTTCATCCTCTTCACTCAGGCCTTCCCTCTCATCCATCAAACAAACTATCATCTCCTTTTGGCTCTCTACTGCACACCTTTTTCCCTTCTATCCACAAAAGAAGTACACAGTAGTGTTTTCAAGTCACTTCTGTCTAGTAATAATTATCAAATAGTCACAACACTGAACTTCAGGCATCTCTTTTTTTCTATGAATTCTCTTCTGTCAAAGAGTTTTGTCAAATGTCTTCACTGCTTTTGGTCGTTCTTCTTCTACATCCTTTCATCCTTTCTGTTTTTTTAGATCTCACTCTACTGCTTTGGACGCCTCCTCCCAGTGCCATCCATTCTTGGTGTCTTCTAAGTGTGTGTGCCGGCAGCCAGAGCCAGACGAGGTGAGAATGGGAGGAGTGATAAGGTAGAAATGTGTCCCTCCCAAAACAGAGGTGCCAAATCTGTTGCAAACAGTGTAAGCTTTGTGCATGTCACAATAAGTATATTGCAGAATTTCAATAAAACAATACTGAATGCTTCTCCATGTCACCAATAACCAAGGCAGCAAAATGAACACCTTTGCTCAATTAAATTGCAGTTTTCATAAAATTCCAGGAAAAAGAAATCGCCCACTAGGGAGCTTACGTGTTGGCCGAGGACCCAGGTGCTTGAGGAAATATCTGAAAACTATAAACAATAACAGCAATTTGTTCAAAATGTTTGCATAGGATTCAAAAGTATACTGCAAAAAAACGATATAATTTAAAAGGCCTACTGTTGAATTTATTTGAAATGTACTCAGTTCATTCACTTGGATGCAAGACAGGAAACACTTCATACCTACCTAGCCCCAGAGACTGGACTACTGCCAACCAAACGGAAGATGGTAGAGAAACTTGGTGTGATCGTGGACTCCAACCAATCACCTCAAACCCAAGTCAATAAAGTGACCAAAGAGGTCTTTCAAATAATGAAAATTATATACGTACCCTCCCTTATTTAGGCCTTATCACAGGAGTCAGCTATCAGTAGCCCTGTTGTTGTTACATCTTTACTAGACCAAGGGTTCTACATCAGACTCTCTCCACATCTAAATGGCAAGCTACAACAAACCCAGAATGTTGCAATGATACGAGTCCTAAATCTGAGCTTATGGGACTATGTTACTTTTTCCCACAAAGCTTTGCACTGGTTACCCGTCAGAAGGCGAATCTCCTTCAAAGACTCTGCATAATTCACTAACCGATCCATGGGACTGGACCAGTCACTGCAAACTCAAGATTTACAGTCAGAGGAGAAACTTCAGATCCATATTGGCTTCTTTCTTGGTCATCCCCAATACTACCATGGTGGAAGCTGCTATTCTGTACTGACAGGCAAGATCTGGAAGAAAATCTCAAAGAGAACAAGGATCATCAAAAACTAGCTAGTGGTCGGAAAAGAAATTAAGCACTGGATATTCCCAAAATCAGGACTCTAACTCTCAAAGTATAAATCACACATGTTTACATATGTAGTCCCTGAAACTATCTCTCACATACCATTTTCATAACACTACATTGACAAGGCGCTGCTACATGTTGCTGCAAACATGTCTGGAGCACATCTCAAGGTTCATGCTCAACACCAAAACATGACTCATTGGTGATAGGTCAACCAACACTCTTCTCCAACCATGAATAATAAACGGCATGAATGTTCTCTCGACCAACCAGAAAGCATTCTGGAGTCTTGTTAATCGGTAGGACATGGCTACAGAAATGCTACAAGACAATATCATTTGATTCTACAACAAAAATAATCGTCTTCCTAGAGGAGCACATGAGCACACTAAGCACACATGGAGGAGATACGACGTTATACCTGGCACACTAAGCTCATATGGAGGAGATACAACGTTATTCCTGGCGGACAGTGAGCACCAGTGCGCTGGAAAGAGTAAATAGTACATGACAAATATTTAGACAGGTGCCTGGCAGACAGTGAAGACTGAGACAGATCATATGCAGAGAACAGGCGGTGTACTGATCCAAACCGAAACGCACCCAAAGGGATAATGGTGACCTCGATTTCTGGCACACTTCATGGTGCTTTTCTGGGTCATCAAAGCTGTTCATCCTCCCAAATAGAGGCCATTCTATTTTCAAGAACAGTTACAGAGAAGAAACAATAACAGAAAGGGACAAGCATAGTATCCATTCTCATGAGTGAGCGATTTAAGAGTAAGAACACTTTCAGTCTGTAGGCAGGCTTCTAGACACCAATCCACCCACCTAGCGAATCACACATGAGCATCTTGAAAATCAGACCCTGTCCCCAGTGGAAAAACAGAGGTGCAGGTACTCTGTTACAGAGTACCTGCTTATTTCTGAGAAATGCCGATACTCTCCAATTAAAAGCATTACGTTTTTCTGGAGAAGTGCAGGTACTCTCTCTCTCTCTCAAAATAAAAAAGTGCCGGTACCCCGTACCGGACAGTACCGGCCCATTTAAAGCACTGCCTGTTCCCTAAAGACCTTTATACTAAAACACCACTTTCAGACGGTCTTGTCAGTTATCCCATCAAAACACTCTACAAATAATGCATGTACTGACGTCAGACTCACTGCGTTAAAAAAAAAAAACTCTAAATTTGTAGAGAGATCACTCTACAAAGATTACACAAGTGGTCAATAGCTTATGGTCTAAAACTCGTACATCATGAGAGTAATTAAAGTCTACTTACTGTTCCTGCCAGATGAACTTCAGTTACGACTTTAGATCTCTACAATGGTTGGACTGTTCTGATTTGGTTCAGGCAAATAACATAAACCCCCGTTTGAGTTTTTGAGGGCATTCTTCGATTTCTCATTTGTCTCCCATCTTATGTACTCAAGGCGTTCACAAATTCCCTCCTTTAAAACACTTCGCGGAGCCTGTGTTCAATTCATTACTACACGAGCAGTTTTCTGAATACCATTAACCTTGCCTGAAACTGCCTCTTTACCACGCCAACAACCGTATTAAAATCGAGCTTTCTACTTAAAATGGTCGTTACGTACACGGATCGCCCGTTAAGTCAACCTAACGTCCTACTTCCATTCTTCATTTCATTACAGATATCATCATTCTTCTGTTATCTTCCGGGCAGCTTAACCCACCAATTTGAGCCTGAATATACTCTCTGAGTCGTCTGTGAGTGGGTGGTACTGTTTATATGTAAAATGACCCAGGATTGGCGCTTTGGAGAAATTTTAGCCAATCATAGTGCTTTATACAGAATTCGGAAGTGCTGATTGGCTGTGGAGTCCGCATGCCTCGGTCCTCTTAAGGTCGATGGTTGCCGCCCACTTCGGTGTGGTTTGGCTGGCTGGAGGTCAGTCTGAGGTGACCTAGTCACGGATCAAACAGAGGTTACGGGACAGGTAGTTGCCGCCTTATATTGGTGAATGGGAGGGGGTACCATGGACAAGGTCACCAGAAAGTGCGATTGAGCGATGGGTGCCCTTGTTTCTGTATCAGTGCTTGGGAAACATTTATTCCGGGAACCCATAAATGGAGGTTCAAGGGTGGGGCAGAGGAAAGGGGTGGATCCGAAAGGGGTGAAGCATGAAAAGCAGAGTCGGTCTGTCAACGTATACATTTATGTTTAAAGAAATAGGCAGCGAGGAGTGCCAGATTACTTACTTGGTCACAAAGCAGCCCTGACCAGTGCCACACAACGTGGGTAAGACTAACGCAAATCGTTAGATATTCCCGTACTGGAACATTTTGTCATGCAATTTTGATAGTTGCTTTGTGCTCAGCAGGTTCCTTTTCTGCCACAGCGTGAAAATATATTCGTCAGCTCGCTGAGAAAAACGGAAACTCAACATTCAGCTACTATTTGCAGGCAGGATGGAGGATAAGGGGTCAAGGAAGGATTAACAGCTGTCATGGTTAAACCTTGGGACAGTGTGTGCTGTTTTACGAGGCAGGTGATGGGTGGCCCCTGCTCTCTACAGACGCAGGTAACTTGAACTCAATGGTATTATCCCACCAGTGAGCAGCACTACCTTAATGCAAGTACATTTGAAACAAGCATGTGCAATGCAGAAGTTGTCACATTTTCTTTTGTTTGAGCTTTTGGCATTGTAAATTCATAGCTGCACTTTTCTTGCCACATAAATTGGTCAACCCCGCCTCATAAATTTGTCTTTTTCTAACATATAATTCCATTGGCCCGGTATCGAACTAAAGTACTTCCATTCACCTTCTGTCTTGAAACATATATATAATTACTACATAAACCTTTATCAGAAATAAACTTTTGGCATTGGAGTGTAATGCTCAAAACACCATAACAAAAATATAATTTTGGACGGATTGGAGGGTGAAAGGAAAGAGGTAGTCGGGAGTAAAGATGGAGAGGACAAGTGGCGTAGTAATGGTGTCATGGCCCCCGGAGTAAGAAAGGAAAATTGTTAACTCCAGTTGCAATAGGAAAATACAGCAGTAATTAGATATAAGTGAGATCCATAGGCCTCCTGGCCCCGGTGTCACTACACCTGTTGCACCATTGATAACTAGGCCTCAGGAAAGAAAGCAGATGGGGCAGAAAAAGAGAAGCGAAAGGAGTACAACAGACAAAAGAAAGAAAGAGAAGAGGATGCAAAGAAATAAAAGAAAGAAGGGAAAGAAAGAACAAGAAAATGAAAACAACTAAGAGAAGAAATAGAGCAAACATATGAGACAAAAGAAAAAAGGGAAGGAAGTTAGCGACCGAAAGATAAAGGGGAAAAATAATGAAAAGTGCAAAAAGAAAGAGAAAAATGAAGATAAGAAAAACACCAGAGAAAGGAAGAAATATCTTTAAAAAAAAAAAAAGTGAAAGGATGCCTACCGAGTCAAAGGAAAGAGCAAACAAAAAAGCAAAGAAACAATGAAGGGAAGAGGAAAAAATAGTGAAAGAATGAATGCCTGATGAAGAAAAAAGAGAGGAACTAAACAAGGAAAGAAATAACCAAGTTTTGGTGAGTTTGAAAGAGGAGGTAGCAAGAGGAAGAGGGAAATAAAATAAGAGAGATGAGTAGAAATAAACAGTTGAAAGAGTGAAACTGTTAATGTGTGGAGTCTAACAGCTGGAAAGAGAAAAGTGGGGGAGAAAGAAAACATTGAGAGCAAACAGAGTATAGGAAAGAATGGAATGAGATAGGTGAAACAGACCTTCCCAAATAAAGATGGCAGCTAAGAATAGATTTAATTGGCTCCCCCATGTCCTCAAACAGAAGTCAGAGTGTGGAACAGCAGGGGGCACTGCATAACAGCAGGAAGTGCATTAACAGAGTTGTTTGTGAACCCCAGTACAGCAATATTGGGGCTCTTCAGATCAGGATTGGGGGTAGAGACATAGATGTGTCTCTGCCCAGTGCTGGAATAACAGAAAGGCAGATGTTTTGGAATGAGGTACAGAGCACTGTGTAATTCCTGGTATTGGAATAATGGGGCGCTGTAGGTTAGGGTTGAGGTGCACTGACAGAGTTGTATGTGGGCTGCAGCACTAGAATACTAACGGGCGCACAAGGTCAAAATTGAGGTATGTTAATTGAGCTATGTGTGGAACCTAGTATTGGCGTGTCAGTGTTGTCAAGTGTTAGCCTGGAGGTGCCCTGGTGAAGCCCAGTTGCCAGAGTGGCATTGCCTCTGAACCACTGAAGCAGGAGTCCTGAAGGGTGTGTGTGAGCATTAGTACTGAGAAGAAATGTGCAATGAATGTTAGAATTGATGGAGTATGACGGAGCTGTGGTGGTTTCATTAACAATGGTATTGTATGTTAGGTTTGAGGTGCACTGGCTGAGCTGTGTTTTGCTCTTTTGGGTCCACTATTGGCTTGACAGTGGAGCTGAATATTAGAATTGAGCTGCTGTAATGGAACTGTATGTGAGTCGGATCCATTATGGGAAAGAAAGTGACCTCGCAGGGGTAGAACTGAGGAGCACTGATGGAGCTGCGCCTGAGGTCCTAGTACTGTAACAGCAGAGTATATTGACTGTAAGAACTGAGGTGCTCTAGCAGATAGTGTGTGGGTGTCTGGGATGGGCACGGCTGTGGGCTTGGAGTGTGTGAACTGCGGTGCACTGATGGAGCTGTCCCCGAGGTCCCAGTACTGGAACAGCAGAGTGTACTGACAGCAAGAACTGAGGTGCTCTGGCAGACAGCGTGTGTGGGTTCCTGGTACTGGCACGACTGAGGGCTTCGAGTGTGTAAACTGAGGTGCACTGATGGAGCTGCAAGTGGATCCCAGTCTGGAGCAGAATTGGACACTGTCCCTAAGGATTGCGGAGCCCTGGTAGAGCTGGGTGCCTAGACTATAAGCAATTACAAGTGATCCTCTGCCCTTGCTCTCAGCACACAGGCAAGCACACTGGGTAAAGCAGATCCAAGCCAAGGAAGGGCAGGAGTCAGGCGGTTGAGAGAGGATGCAGATAGCCAACAAAGACCAAATGTGACCAAGCTGACAGCCTGATTTATAGTCAAGCTCAGAGGAAGAATGCTCTGCAAATGAAAAGGAAAGCTTCCCTGGACAGGAGCAAGAAACAAAGTTAAAAAAAAGTCCCCTACAGACCTAGATAAACAGGACTAAGCTTAATTATAGAGTAGTTGGTCCCTGCTCCCACACAGAAGAAGGAGGGACAGAGAGGCATGACTGACCACTAGCAAGCAAGGATTTTTAAATGACACTTAAACTAACAAATTAAATAGCTGAAAGCCCACAAAAGAAGTATACTTAAAAGTATACAAGAAGTCCTACGCTTACGCACAACCTAAAAAGGTGCACTTCTATCCCTTCATATGGCACCAAGTGGGGTAATTTGAGATTTATTTTTATGAGAGTTTTCTGCATGATTTAAATTACAATTAAGGGCCTGATTTAGAGTTTGGAGGATGGTATTACTTCATCACAAACGTGATGGATATCCCATCCACCGTATTACAATTTCCATAGGATATTATGGAATCATAATACGGAAGACGGTACATTCCCCATGTTTGTGACAGAGCAACCCCATCCCCCAAATTCTAAATCAGGCCGTAAGTTTCACACATAGGGCTAGATTTATGCTGGCCTTGCATCGTTCCAACGCCACATTACCATAATACTTTTACACGAATATGGCGTTGGAAGGGGAAAAAATGGTGCTCTATATTTACAAAGTGGCACAGTGCTTGCATTGTGCCACTTTGTAACCCCTTGCGCCACATTATGTCTGCGTCAGGCATAATGTCTGCAAGGGGAGGTTCTGGCGCTAGGGGAGCCATAAAAAGTTTTATCAGCATAACATCTGCTAAGTGCAGGCGTTAAAAAGAGGCTTCCATTGGTTTCAATGGGCCTCTGGGTGCTTTGTAGAATTAGCTTCTGTAATGATATTTGTGTTTTGACCACTGACTCCACGTTGCACTTAGCCTAGCAGCACACCGTCACATTAGTGACCACCAGCTTCATTTTGCCTTTTGACTTTAGTTTAACATTAGCCACTGCCACGTTAGAGGTGCAGATGTTAGAAATGCAGAGGCTGCAAGTATTTTTGCATGTCCATTTTATGCAATGTGCTTTTTGCTCATGTTTTTATTCTGCGTGTTCTTTCTCACCAAGGGCTTAGGCTGATAAGATTGTGCTAGGATGATGTTTATGGTATGGCAATGGAGGGTTTTGTTTTGAGAGCGGGCACCTTGGGATCTTGGCCAATTCCGACACGTTCCTTTCAAAACTGACCTGAAGCAGCAAGCATTTTTGAATAACCAATTGCGGAGCAAGGTGGGGTTTTCTAGAAATCTCCTCTCTGGCTTGTTTAAGGTATATAAGAGATCCAGGATTGGCGGTGGAGAGTTCCAGATACCTCCGTCAGAATTGAAACGTCAATGCCTGACATCTCCCATGAGGATAAATCAGATCTCTCTTTCTCCTGACAGTCGATCTGGGGTCTGCGGCTTGAAGTGCTGGGAGAAAGATGAAGGAACAACTGTGCCCCATGGTGATGCATTTTTACTAATTATTGGCTTTGCATTGTATATGAATATATATATATATATATATATATATATATATATATATATATATATATATATATATATATATATATATATATATATATTAATATAGGTATCTTTGCATGTATATATTTGCTGTTTATAGATTGAAGATTCTTTCTACATGCTTTCATTTTATTGTTGCACACATTTTAAACATGCACTTTCAGTTGTACTGACCTTCCTTTACGAGCCTCGCAGAATAATTTATTAAATGTATTTCCTAGACTAAGAGTTGCATTCCAGAGATTCTTTTCAGTGTGTGTGTATTTCAGCTCAGTCATTAGTGAAGCAAAACAGCGTCATAATTTGTGACGCTAATCCTGCAAAGCGCCTGACTAGCGTCAGAAATTATGACGCTAGTCACCCTAACTACTGCCATGGTGCACTGTATTTTAAACACGGAACATTGTCTAACATGCAGACCACAGATGTGCTTTTTATTTACATAGGTAAATGGACTCCTGCTTTTGACACAGATCATTTTGTTACTTACAGTTCATAAGTTCCAAGCCTTCTAATATAGCACAGTGCTCAATTTACCAGCATCAGGGAGCTGTAAACTTAAGGTCAAAGATTTAGATCTTTATTGTTTTTTCTCAATCTGTTGTTTTTCTAAGATTGTAAAGGAGGGTTCATTTGAGAAGTAACAAAGTCTTATTAGTACAGACAAACACTGTGTTAGGGTTTATGTCCTGACTTCATGTTTCTCCCTACTGTTCACTCATAGTGTCTACAAGTATGAATGATGCAAAGTGTAGGAATCACATAAGTTATAACCCCCTTGTCTTATGTACCATTTCCTGTACATTGATATAAACACACATATGATTTATTATGCTTCTATGTGTGATGTAAATAAAGCACTCTCACACCCTACACTGTGATGAGTAGTGCTATAAAAGAATTAAGTAAAAACACGTAGGTGCCATTTACATCAATATTTGTGTCATTACTCGTACTTACAGATAGATCTCACATTCTTACAGTGTAAGCACATCTGTTATATATGGAGTTAAACAAAGTTAAAAACCTACCTCCTGATCATAGTTTCTCTAAAGTACATGTGAAGTGATGATATGCTGTACGCCTTGGTTTCTTACATTGCTCTGCCAGCTAGGTCCAGATAGCTCCCATACAGTATTATACCTAGCTAAAGCCTTCTATATAAGGTTTTTGTTTTTGCCCAGCTAGAAGTGTAAATAAGAAAGCCCCAGTTGCCAGCACATTGCTGTTCAAAAAAGAATGCAATCTGCAGGTGCTACTGAAATGTGTCCCCGTGTTGGAAAACACACCAGGACAAATTCATTGTGTTTCCCTGGGTTGGCCAGATTCCATGAATGGCCAGAAATAGCTGCAGGAGCTAGGATTTGACAGGATCCCCATACAGTCTAGCACTGCTTGGTATGTTCATGGCTGACAACCAATTTTGGCTGCTGCCAACATTTCTTTTGTTCGGATCAGGCATGGCAACTATTGCACAGTCATGCCCGTGTAGGATATGTGGTGGCTGTTCCTGAGCCATAACTTGCAGTTATAGCATTTACTGACAGTGTATAAATGAGTCTGTTACATGATGCTGGTTCTTTTCGCGCCCTGCTGGTACATTGACTAATCCGGAGCTTGTCATAGGGCAGATCAAATAATGTGGCCAGATTGATGGGCAGGTCCCTTTTTCAGGGCACCATGCACGAGGCGTTCTCAGGGCACCCTTACATAGGTTGTATTCTATGTGGCACCTATACATATACTACACTTTGCATTGCAACTATATACCCCTGAAGGACATCGATGTTGCTGGCCATAAGGAGTACGTTGTTACTGATAAACAGTGCACGTTCTTACTCCTTCTTGGGTTTGCAATGTATTTAATGAAAGGTCGTTTTACTTGTCTTAAAGACAATTACAAGGCCATGTGAAATGATGATCAATAAGCCAGATGAGGACAAGCCCTCAATGACTCTCCTCTTGTCACGTCCTAACACACTAGACCCTGGAAAAACTTTGTGCGAAATAAGAGATCACATACACTTTTCTTCACAATATAATTTCTTTACAGCGTAAGTAAACATATAAAATACATTAAAGGACAAAGGGCATGACTGCATTTTCATATAAAAGGTCACCACACAAGCATAAATGTTCACCATGTAGCAACAAAGAGAAGGAGACAAATAAAGTTCCTTCCACCATGACCAAGTTAGTTTATTCTTTCCAGACAATATTTCAAAGGATGTCAGTGTGCTTTACTCTTCCATCCAAATAGTGAGTAGTTCTAACTCTCTTCAGAGGTGTCATATCTATCGTTCTCGTTTCCCTTCTTGAATCAAGACAACAACAGTCTCCTGGAATTAGTGCTTGAATTTACTAAAAACTAGACAACCTTCATTAAATTCCACATATTCCTGTGTGACAGCTGAAGCACACATCTTGCAACCCTTATGGTCTGCAAAGGTTCAGAGAAGCTTGGTAAACCTTTCCTGACACTGACCTCACTTCACCCTTCGCTGACTCAGTCTACCACTTTTAATCCCTGATCATTCGTGGGAGTGTTTTCTTTGTACTGACACCAAAACCATCCCTTTCGAGGAGCATCCGACTCTACTTGAGCTTAGAACCGAAATCCCTCCAGGGCATCTATTTGTGCTGGAATTCACCTGTCAACACAGTGTGTTTGCTATCATGCGCTCTTACCATCTTAGTAACTGCATCCCCTCAGTCTCCTTCCTAATACAAAGCCAACTGTAACACTTTCTACTTAATATTTTGTTCCATCTTTCCACTCTACCCTTCCTTTGAGAGTAATACACTGACTTCTTCACATTATGTACGCCTAGCTTGTTCAAAGCATCTTTCATCTCTAATGATACCAATTGCACACTGTTATCAGTGAACATTTCTGAAGGTATTCCTTACAAAATGTTCCTCTGAAATCCAAATAACTGTCTTTATTTCTAGATTCGTAGGGCCAGATGTATCAAAGGATTTTACCCATTCTATGTCTATGGGAAAATGTCTTTGTACATATGGCCCTTAATGCATAATTTCTGGCCAGCGTGAGAAATAATCCACTACAATCATTGCAAAAATGGGACCTAAACCAAGTGTGTATAACAGAGCTGTGATATCAAGGGCTGTTTTTCTACATGGAAGGTTTGAATCATCTGTTTTCAGTGGATGATCTACAGTTTTGTGCAACTTGGTGCTCCAGACATCAGCTGTGCACTTTATCACCACATTTTCTACATCCCTTTCTAGTGCAGGCCACTAAAAGCAAACCCTCAATCTCCTCTTTATCATGCTTCTGTCAAGATGCGCCACTTTTCTTCGCAGTTCCAACAGAACCACGAGCAATTTATGTTTTCCTTCATATGGTGTCTTCCCATGACTGGTCCAACTTCAGTCCTACCTACAACTGTTCTTCCTTCCCACAAACGTCAGTCTTTGGTAACTGCATTTGCACATACACAAAAATATTCTTCAACTCGTCGTAATTCTGGAACTCTCTCAACACACCGTGACGTTGCTTGATTTACTGTAGCCATTAAAAAGTAATCTTAATCTTCAATTACATCTGCAACCTCAAAGGGTAAACAGGAAGGCAACCAGCCATGAGATTTCCCATGCCCGGGATATTCTTCATGTGAGATATTGAACTGATGCAACTGAAAAAGGCATTTAGCTACGTGGGATATTGCCTTTTCCAGTCCTCCTGTGCTAAACCTGTCAACTATGGATTTATAATCAGTTTTGATAAAATTGGTGCCTTGCAAGTGCTACTTAAAGTAGTTAATGCCGCACGAGCCGACCGTGCTTCCATTTCCTCCACAAACTAATTAATGCCTGCCTGTTTCAGCCCTCTGGATGCATAGCCACCAGGACCTCTCTGTCCACATTCACTTGTACTAGCACAGCACCGAAACCATAATTGCTAGCATTCAATGCCATCCATGATTGTGGGACACTGTGTCAAAGTCTCTAAATAATGGGCATGACATTTATTATTATTATTATTATTAATAATAATAATAATAATTATATTTCTAGAATGCTTGATTGCCTAGAGATGGCGAGCCAAACAGCCTAATACGTTAAGTCGCACTTTAAACCAATCTTATCTCGTAAAGAGCCACATTTTTTTAGCTTCCCTAAGTTGACCAAGATCTGATAACGTTTGCAGCAAAATTGGTAGGTAATTCCACAAACATGCTGCCTTCACTGAAAATGCTCCACCTTCAACCCGAGAAATTCTATATTTTCTCTGAAACAAAAGACCAGCTTCAGCAAATGTCTGCCGACGTCCTGGGCAATAGTTCCTGAGCTTGTTCTTCAAATATGTCTCATCATGTGTACAGCCTAGTAAATAATGCAGAGTGATTTAAAGGAAACCCTCTTGCCTACTTGTAGCCTATATGCATTTTTAAGCGCCAGGCAAAGGACATTCTTGAAAGATCCAGGGTTAAACGAGCTGTTGCATTTTGAATGCGAGTCCATCTTTTAATCAACAAATCAGAAGCACCCAAAAGCAGGGCATTACCATAATCTAACTGGCTAAGAATAGTAGTTTGAACAATAAGAGCTCTATCTTCTGCCACAAGAAATGGGAATAGTTTCCTAATATTTAGAAAAGCAATACACGTCTATGATAGCCTATTAACATGAGAGGTCAGTGATAGATCGTTGTCAAACAAGACTCCAAGTTTTTATACCTCCAAGGATGATGATTGTGGAAAGTTGGCCTGAGACAGCCAGAAATTGTCTAGCAATAACTGTGGTACCTTAATTTGCTGCACAGTAAAGTACCTCTGTTTTGTCTTCATGGAATTTAAGTAAGTTTGCTGTTAGCCAGCTGGTAACCTCCCCCCAATAGTGATGGAAACTACCATACAGGGTGGAGGTTTTATATACAATTGATATGATAAGCTGAGTATCATCAGCATAATTCATAAAGACACCACCCATGATGGAACAGCTTTGCCAGTGGCCTCAAATATATGCTAAATAGGACATAATGCTGATCCCTGAGGTACCCCCTGTACTAAAGCTTTAAATTCAGATTGATATGGTTAAAGAAGGTCTGCCTTGATTCTATCCATCAATTACAACATACACCATTTTAGAGCAATATACTTCACTACAATTTCTGTGAATCTTTCAGCCAATATCCCATGAGAAACAGTATTGAAAGCAGCTGTCAAGTCTAATAATACAAGGGCCATAAAGTTGCCCCATCAGCTGTCATCCTAAATCCATCTAGAACAGACAGCAGTGCAGTTTCTGTTCCGTGCATGGGGTGAAAACTTGACTAAGCCAGATCCAGCACATCATTGCTCTCAGGGTGGCATACTAGCATGGAGTTTACACAATTTTCTAGTATTTACACTGGGAATGGGAGGAGTGAGATATGTCAATAGTTACTAAGAATATTGAGGTCTGCTTTCTGTTTCTTCAGAAGGGAGCCTCACACATGTTTTTTTCCCAGTCGCAGGGAACCACTCTCTGGGATAAGAATGCGTTACATATGGGGCGTAGGACTTTTGATAGAATATCTGCTAACAAGAGCCATATTTTAGGTGACATTAAATCGTTAGGTGAGCCAAATTTAATAGAATACACTCCTTAACTATACAAAATCTTCTTTGTAATGTGTACTCCACTCACACCTTGCATCTTTATTAGCAACCTCTACATGCTGCAGGTCTCAGCCACAACATTCAACTTCTTGTAAAATGAACTGAGTTGCTCTTTATTATTTGCACTGGAAATGTCCTTATTGGCCTTGGCCTAACGCATCTTCAATTTAACATGCTCGCTGTCAATGTAGTGATCTAAGTAATCAACCACAACCATAGCTACCTTCTACACATCCCATGTAATTGTGAGATCATTCATTTTCACAATGTTTAGAACCTCATTTAACCCCCAGTCATGCTTACTCCAGCTCTCACATACTTTAGAAAATCATTGTGAAGTAGGTGACCTGTTTGACCTTTCCCAGTAGCCAGTGCATAGCACTCTAAAATACTGCTATCACTAATTGGAAATGCATATAGCAAAACCAATATGCCTCTTCAGGTGGAATGCCTTGCCACACAATGTAATGTCAAAGGCTAAGAACCCTCCTCAAGTACGATCTGGTAGTAAGCCAATGAGTTAATTGTATTGAATACTGTTGCTCCAGAGTTGCCACAATTTCTTTTGGTGAGGGTTGGTAATCTAGCCTGATCTTCTCATTGGATTGGATTGTAAATACACATCCTGATTCACCCCCAAATCTCTGTGCTATGATAATCGGGCTGAAGTATAGAAAAAAGTGATGGATGTAATGCTTGAATTAATCTCAGCCACTGAAAAGTGTTATTTTGCACACCATGCCACCTCAGTTTTGACCTAGCCACATGATAATCAGTCATGACCCTGCTCCAGTAGGAACAGTCCAATCCGAACTTCCAGGCAGGTCTTCTGAACTGTAATAATAGCAACCCTAAACTGGTTTCGCCCAGTGGCGCAGTGAGCATGGGACGTACACCTGGGCATACACTTAAGACAGCTCAGAGAAGTATACATAATACTGATGGATGGAATGATTGAATTAATATCAGCCACAAGTAATTACTGTGCCGCATTTGACTTCATCTTTATTTTTCACACATGACTCCTCAGTTTAGACCTAGCTATATGCAAATTAGGCTTGACTCTGATCGAAATAGTAACAGTCCAGCCCGAACTGCAAAACCAGGTCCTTCCTGGACTGGAACACAAGCAACCCAAGACTAGTTTTCTCCCGATCAGGGCTTATCAGTCTGGGGTCTGGGCACAGTGAGAATGGGACCCATGTCTGGGCATACCCGTTGCATGGAAGTACACAAAAAAGTGATGGATGGAATGCTTTAATAACAAGCTTGGCAAACCACTACACCTCTATTGCCTTGATAATCCATTCTTTGTACAGTCTAGCTAATTCCGTTTTTTGCTTTACTCGTAGAGCCAATAGAACCAGGCTAACTTCAGGAATTATAGGTACAGTACCTGAACGCCGTATCATCTAGTGCTTGAACACCATTAACAACCGTATTTTGCCATTGGACACTTCAGGATACCTTTTCTTTCACATCATGTGCGCCCCCAACTTCTACGCTTAGTGCCTGATCAGACGGTTCACGTCCAACTTTATGCCTAGTTCTTACTGTTGTGGCCATCCTAGCAAACATCCACTATCCTTCTCCAGATATATACGAAATCTGAAACCCCTTGAATTCAGTTCCTGCTTGATAGCAGCTACCTCTATTCTCTCCTTTCCTTCAAACTGATGGACTTTTTTCAACTTCTCTTCTTCATAAACACGCACTATATTTTTCCCTGTGAGCACGCGTCACACTTTGGAATTCAGATTCATCTAAGTTTTTGCTTAGTTATTCCTCAACCCCACAAATCTGTATTATAAATTTGTCTTACTTGTCATTTTATCTTTCAGCTTACCCTTCCTTACCAACTCTGGTTATCGCCTTATGGTAGCCTTCATTTCGTTCTTCTCTTCCTCTGCCTCTCTAGGCATAGCGTCCCATCTGCCTGTGCTTCCCACACACGTGTCTTAGATCTGTCTAAAGCCATGTGCCCATTGAAGCCACTCCTAAAGCAAACACTATCCCTCATAATTGTCGTGAGCCCCAAATTATATTACTCCTTTGGACTCACTACTTGAACATTACACAGATCCGTAGCCCCAATGTCAAGTTGCTTTATATCACCAGGCAAGTGTTTTGGGTATTTTGTAATTTTTAATGCCTCGTCCAACATTGAATCCTTTGCTAATAAGAGTTTCTTTTGTGCCCCTTTCGTCACTTTATTTGCAGAATTTGGTCATGCAGCATCTCATTGACTGTTTTATGAATTTACTTATTAGTTGGGTTTTGTGCTGTTAGTGTTATTTCCTACCTGTGTTGATGTCAGTCAATGTAATTTCTTTGCAGTACTTGGGGGTGGCCATGTGATCTGAAATTCACTTACCCCTTTGTGGGTGAGTTTTTGCGTTTTCATGATGCTCCTCCCTGTGCCGCTAAATTGGCGGAACAAGACAAAGCGAACAATTGTGAAGCTGGAAGGTGACGCGAGAAGCAGCATGCAGGAAAAGAGGAAAAAAGCAAAAACACAAATGCAGTCACAGGGAGTGCTAAAAGCAAAAGAAACTACTATTGGCAAAGCCAATAGGTCTCTTTTTTTAAAAAGGGTCTGACCTTTTGGCTTTAAAAATGCTTTTTGCCAATGGTCGACAGCATCCGCACAAGAGAAAATGATTGTTGAAAATGCATAGGCAAAAGAAAACCTACATCAACTGCTGCAGTGTGATGACGTAGATGCACATATGCGTCACCACTTATGCATAAGTCCTAACATTACTGAAGCCATTTCCACTTTTAAAAATGTATTGTTCCATGATGGCAGAAAACCATGATGGAGCAATAGACTTATAAACAGAAGAAAAGGTGCACAAAGGCAAATAATAAAGGATCAGCCCAATAGCAGATTGCAGCTGTCAGCCTCCAAAAAAGTGAAAATAAATAAATACATTTTAAAAAGGGGTGGTGCAGGATTGCAACAGTGCCAAACGAGGAAGAGCTGGGGAGCAACAGAGGAGCTGGGCAGGAGTAGGATTGGTGGGAGATGTTGAAAATTTGTTTAAAAATCATAGAAAGCAAGTGGGATGGGATTGAGTATGGTGGAGATGCATGGTATGAGTTGGGGTGTGGGAGCACCGCATACGCCCAGCATGGGGAGATTCAAGGGAAAAGCATCACATAGGGGAAAGCAAGAAAACACATGCAATTCCACGAAGTGAGTAATTAAAATTAGTTTCCTGAATGCTTGATGTGAAAGGAAACAAGTCATCCAATCAACAGGATGTTTAAGAATCAATGGTCCAGGGGACCTACAAACACAAAAAGAGGAAGGAAAGCATTGAACAAGAAGCAAGTAAATGATAGACAGGAAAGCCATCTAATCATGAGCAATCTGCTGATGCAAAGTCCACTCTATTGGTATTGTCTGTCGACAGCAAGAAGCAAAAGATGCAGAAGAGACCTTAAAATAGTCTCAGTATCCACCACCTACAAACAAAGGCAAAACATAAGCACTCTACAACTCTTTGGTATTAAAGGAAACTTTCCCTTTTAAAATGTTTTGCTAGGTAGTATCTTGGAGACTGGTAGAGAGCACAGTTGTGAGTATAAAACCAAAAAGGGGTAACGGATAGGAACATACTGAGGGTCTGGGCATGATGGTTGAAGCTTTAAAATGAAGGGACGATGATTGCAGACTCTTATCAATTAATGAAACATGATCACAAATAAAAGGTTCTCAGGTGGGACGTCTCACAAACTCTATCCAGCGACTCACAGGAGTGCCAAGCCTCCTTGCTTGCAAGCTCTTCATAAAGCGCTGAGAAGAAAGTGACATATTAAGATTCGGTATTACCAAAGTCAAATATACACCACTAAATGGCCTTATAGATTTATAGATTGTTGATTTAACTAGGACAAACAGATGAGATGCACTCTCACCGAATTATGACAACATCCTCTACACTAGCTATAGTGAATGATAACCTAAAATGTAGCACTTGACTCCGCTGCCCAAATTGAGACTCCAGTGGGTTGTAAGTTGAGCCTTTTTGGGTGATTTAGTTGGTGGGGGGGGGGGGTTCTCTTTTCTTTTTAAATCCATATGCTATCTTCCTATTTTCTAACTCGGTCCCATTTTTCTACTCTGTTTCATTGTTCTACTGTGAGTATGTTATTCTAAATCTCCTCAATGGACGCATGGATACCGACAGACTGAAAATTCCCTTTGCCGAGGCGTATTTCCTGGAAAATGTTATGTGTACTGTTTCTTTAAAAAATCAATAAAATGTAAAAAAAAAAATGTGTGTATTTTATTTTTCATTTTACATGCAGTGAATCTGTGGCCAGCCCAGTCGCATTTTTTTTTACTTTCACCAGGGTCTTGAAGCTCGTGTGCGTGAGCCAGAAGATAAAGATTAGAGTACCTGGAAAGCAGATTCATTGTAAAGTGGTAGTCTGGGAAAAAGGAGGTCACTTGCTGGAAACGATAATTTCAGAGACAGAATTAATTAGTCTGTGTAAGGAGTCAGTTGGGGCCTACAATTAGTGAAGAGGAATGGCCCTTGATAGTTATTCGTGTAGGGCCTTGTGGTCATTTCATTACTGATTTTCATTGACTCACCCTTCTGGTTCTATTTTCTTGACCACGACCATGCCTCAGTAAGTACCCAAATGATCTACATTCCAAGGAAGCAACCACCCAGTGAACATATTGCCATGTTTCAGCTCTCTGCAGGTAATCCAGCAATATGGGGAACACCCACTTACACCCTGTTCGCCTCTTTGTAAATCACATTCAGGATCCTAAGGTCGTTAAGTAAGGTATTCTGTACTGCAAATGAAGCTTAGACTAAGCTATACAAGCGTTCCTCAAACAGTTGCCCTGGTACCCATGTGGTCGTGTTATCATCTGATTCCACTTAGCTTTGAGGGACCGATTTAATTAAACTAAAGTAAGAGATCTTCACAATAGTTAGGCCGTTAGTCCAGGTTTGTTTGCACCAGATAAATAAAGTACCCTGGGGTACGCAGAACAACAAAATGAATCTAGAAATTTGGTGTTTATAATAATTATCAAATTGCTAATTTTCCAATAGGCCAATGTCTTGCAGGAAAACACCGGCCAGGAGAACGCTGAAATCCTGGAAGCCCAGCCCCCTTTGTTTATTACATAAAGTGAGATACTCTGTTTGAAGTTGTGCCGGATGATGCTGATGTGCCCCCCACCCCCGCTTTTCCTGAAAAGATATGGCAGACGTGCTTAACCACACGTGGTTGGGCGGGGGAGGAGGCCTGGCACTCCCCTCCTCTGCTAATCCCACCACTGAGTCAGGTATGCTTTTAAAGCACGTAAACAGCAATTACTGTGCATCCTAAATTGGTGCTCGTCTGTTGCCTGAATAGGTTCTCTAAATCCGTGCTCACGTCGAGAATACAACACACAGCACGGGGTTGGCAGTGGGATGCAGGGAACAGTAAGTGATTCCGCTGGATACTGGCTGGCACTCCTGGGAAGGGAAATAACAGGAAGGGCAGTTAGACACAAAGGGAATCTTAAAGGAGATCCAAAGGGGAGTGCATGGCAGCAAGGCAGCACAGGTGTATCAAAATGAGTTCCAGATATGGTTTATTTAAAAGAGCCACGTGACTTACCACAAATGGTGACGCGACAGTCCTTCATCTAATACATGCTGATGTCCTGAGCCAGGCAACAAGGAGAAGTAACCCCGCAAGCGACGAGTGACCGGAGTCAGGATCTTTCCAGAGTACCTAAGTGCAAGTGACACCCAACGTGTAGCTGTGCCCTGCGAGATCCCATACACACTTAGTGCATACATACAAGTAGAAAACAAAGAATGGGGGTACAAGTGGTACACACTCGTGCTTATTAAAGTGACTGTCCTGCCTGACCAGCCATTAAAGTTGTTGGTGTGACATAGCAAGAGCGACATCCAAAGAAAAAGGGAAAATACAAATAAACAGGTAGACAAATAATGGATTTCAGTTTACCTAACAAAAAGGACTTAGCAACAAAACTGCACACCTCAGAACCATTTGTAGTGACAAACAGTAGCAGGCTTAGGCCAAAATGGCAAGATTGGCTGGAGGATTTGGACTTCATTGAAGGATTTGGGAAAAAGGATGAAACTCAAATGTTTGTCATCTCGTAAAATCTAGCATACAGGGACATTTGCGAAATCATCAAAGAATTACCTGCAGCAAAGGTGTCATATACAACATTGTATGAAAAGCATTAAGCTCCAAGTTTCAACGTTATATTGATTACAAGAGATATACTTTCAACCTCGCATTCCAAAAGAGAGGACAGTCAGTGGGTGGTTTTATTGCCCAACTCAAAATACTGGTTCAAAATTGAGAATTTTACTAATTTTGAATGACGACTTGGCTAATGCATCATAGAGGGATGCCACTCTGAACCACAATGATTAAAGCTCCTAAGCAAGAGATACACTCTCATTGATACTCAGGAAATGACTCATGTGAGCAACTAGACAAAGAAGAAACAGGAAAGAAACTGGCAAATCAGAGAAGAGGGAACAATCATTCTGATTGCAAGAGCAAGAACTGGGAAAGGCATACAGAGATTGAAGAAGTAAATCAAGATCTTGAGAATGAAAGGAGCAAGGAAGAGAGAAAACCATTACCACGAAGAGAGAGAATGATATCCACATGATGGCAAGTGCCCAGTCATTCGGCAGACATACTGCAGATATGAGAACGAAAACCATTATGCAGCAGTGTGCAAATCCATAATATATGAGAAGTTTTCCAAAGGAGCAGAGACAAGAAGACACATCATCTTTGCTAGGAGCAGTAAGAGACAGGAGCAACAGCTCTTGCAAGATGTACCAAACAATGTCTGATTCAAAAGAATTATTTTCAGCACTGCAAAACTCTTAGGGTGTATGTCCTCTTCTCGAAACAGTAATGAATGTGTATAAGCTTCCCAGGGCAAACAGATGTCTCTGGCAGCACCTTGACCCTCTGTCAGCCCCGTAGGTCAGTTGGAAACTGGCACTACCAGTCGTAGAACTAAATGCTATAGCAGATCTCCGTGGAAGACATTTCTTTCGAACCCTTGGTCTAGCCCGATGATGAAGCATGCCACATAGGTGGGTGAGGACTATTGCATCCTTTACAAAGGATCTCCTTGATGAATAGATGACATTAGATCCACGAGTCAATTCGACTTTGTGGTTAATCAGCTAAACACCACACTAGAACTGTGTACGGATTGTCCCTTTTAGAAGGATGCGTGCTGAACCATGTTAAGGATTTCCTCACCTTCCCCTTGCTTGTTATATACTGATATGAGCACAGCGGTTCAGCTGTAGGGATCTATGCAGGACTTTGCCACTAAACAACTATCCACCAGGACACATAATGACTGAGATGCAAGGCTTAAATTATGATGAAGAGATGGTTACAACAATTCTTCAACCACCCCTTCTACTGGGAGACAATAACAGCACACCATCTGGATTTTCGTTCTATCCTGAAAAAAACAGAATCCGGTTAAAATATCTCTCCATGTTGCCATTCTTACTGAATATCTGGGTGCCAACCTGGTTCCGATGGGATTAATTGTGACAAATGAACCCATGAGTTTTCTGGTGGATGCCACTTATTGTCAAGAATGGGCCCAGTTCATTTGGAAATCTACATGCAATCTTGCTACTGAGCATAAATTATTCAAAACGATTGTTGGAAGCTATGTTAGTCAAGATCCAGATTGTAAAAAGCACATTCAAAGCCACTGTTCAATCGTCAGATTTTTAAAAATGATTGGAGGAAATCAACAGAGAAACACGTGAAAATAAAGACTATCTTACACAAGAAAAAAAATAACTAACTCCAAAAATACATTAAAAAATCCAGCATCGACAAAATATATCCTTATACAAGAGATGATTTTGTTATAACAATGACCACAAAATCTTCAAGAACTAATCAAAAGAAAAAACCTCACGGATATAGGTGGACATCAAGTTTTTATGAATGGAGCAGTGAAGATGAATCAACAAAGCCATCAGGCTACCAGGGATTCTTCCAAGTACATTTTACCCACCAACACCTTTCTGAAACCCATCCAGTGCGAGGTTACTCCCTGGGTTCTTGAATCTTCAGAACAAGCATCCTTTGTTTAGGGCACAGCCAAGGCAGAGGAAGAAGAAGGATGTGAAGAAGAGGATCTTCACCACACGTACAATGGATGGAGGTAAACCAGATCCAAGCATAGCAAAACAAGGAACAACACAAAGCAACAACCTAGTAGTCAATCTATCCAATCAAATGCTGACAAACTGAGAAGAGAAGGTCCTGAACATCGGGATGGGGTTTGTCCCCACCCCAAGAACTGACACTTTCCAACTAAATCCTAAACTTGCAGCTTTCTTTAGAAAAAAAAGACTTAAAGCTTTCTTTATGGAGAATGTGACTGAATCACAGGAAATAAAGACAGGGCTTCACAATCCATCTGCATGTAATCCACCTGCTTTGGAAACACTAATTGAAGTAAGGAAATTGTGGCTCTAAAAGAGAGAAACACCTTTCGTCATATAAAAAAAAGAAGGAAGGGATAAATCAATACCCTCTCCAGGGACCGCTCAATCATCATTAAAGGAGCTGTCAAAGGGGGAACAAAGAACACAGGATGGAATGCCTTAGGCTCCTATCCGATGAAACCAACTACCAGAAAATCAGAATAGATCCAACACTGGTCTTACTTAATAGAATTAAAACTTTGGTATATGAAGCCGAAACCATGGGATGGATCACACCAAAAGTGGCTGAATTCCTCCAAAAGAAAAATCCTAAGATTCCATAATTTCATATCCTCCTAAAAATTCATAAGGGTATTACCCCACCTCCAGGCAGACCAAGTGTTAGAAATTGGGTCTCTAGTTGGCAGAGGTATGCACACTCTTTAAGTAGGGAACACAATCCCAGTCAGGGTAATTCAGATACATGACCTAAATTAACCTGTCCTCAACCTCTGGTAGCTTGGGACAGAGCAGGCAGGCTTAACTTAGAAGGCAATGTGTAAAGTATTTGTGCAACACAATTATAGTAATCACAATACCACACCACAAAAAGGACTCCACACTGGTATATTAAAACATAGAGATTATTTATCTGAATAGATCAAGACTAAAAATGGCAAAATTCCAACGATTATTCACTTTTAAAAGATATCACTTTAAGTGCACTGTGTATGAGGCTTGTTTTAGATTCTTTACGGTATTGTGTGAGAATACGGGTGTCCTTCTGCAGGGAGCACAGAATAGATTGATCAGGGCCGTTTGGTTGAGGCCCAGGTGAGGAATACAAGGTATTATATCCTCGGTATGCAGAAAGCGCAGTGTAAGCTTAAAGACCGCTCAGGCCTTTGGGTTCAAAAAGGCACTGCCACAGGTTGAGGTGAAGTGATCTGAGTCAGGCCAGCGTGAGGGCAAGAAGCAGGGTTGTGCTCGAGCACCACTCACTGGTTGGGGAAGGCCAGCGCGGGTCGCGCATTTCCTTAACTTGGCAACACGGCTGGCAGCCTGCCCTGAAGCTGCTCCAAAGTCCAGGTGAGATGGGAGGCGGGTTGCTGCTAGGCTACTCCGAAGATCTGACGGGACAAACTGCAGGCTGCAACAAAGCCACACTGAAATCTTGAGTGAAGGGAGCAGCGAGCTACAACGCCTCCTCACTGAAATCTTGAGCAAAGGGACCGACAGGCTGCAGTGAGGCCACACTGAAATCTTGATTAAATGAACGGCAAGCTACAACGAAGCTGCGCTTGTGGTCTTTGATGTCCCAGAGACCTGGCGAAGAACTGGGGGCAAGTCGGCAACCCTTGGAGTCAATCTGGGGGTGATGGTTGAGTCTTGAGTTGCAGGGCAGAGATCATCAGGCAGCAGGTACTGATTTTATTGGGTTAGAGGCCCATTACATATACTAAAAAGTGCCTTTGATGTGGGGGATGACTTCAAAAGGTTTCCGTGAAGTGCAGAGGTCCCCCTTTCTGCTCAGCCCTAGCTCCAGACTATCAGTGGGGAAGTAATCAGCCCCTTTGTGGGGGCTCTGGCCACTACTATTCGAGATGTAAGTTGGAGCCCTTCCCAACCTCCCCCCCCCAGAAGACCCATCAGTATGCAGATGAATGCAGATGCAGCTGAGTGTCCTGTGTTGTGGGTGTCTGAAGCGAATGCACAAGTGTAGCTGTCACCTAACCTAGGTCAGATGTATATTGGAGTAGGCTGTAGACATACAGGGCAGTGAGATCAGAGAAATGCCCACTTTCTAAAAGTGGTATTTCAAAAATAGTAATGATAAATCCGACTTTACCAGTAAAGAATATTTATCATGACTGTTCCAACGATACTAAACATGATTCAGCTACTCCACTCAGATCAGGAATCTCACCTTAAAAGTATTATAAGGAATTCCCAATGCTGGCCTATGAGAGGGGCAGGCCTCCCAGTAATTAAAAAAGACTTTGGGAGTTTTTCATAAGCAGAACATGAAAGACTTAAACGTACATGTCCTGCTTTTACTTTCATGACACCCTGTCCTATGGGTTACCTAGGGCCAACATTAGGGGTGACTTAAAATCCTTACTTGAGAGTGGTCAAAGTTTGCTCTTTGTCACACCCTTTGGTCAAATGTTTACTCCCACAGAGCAGTGCCGTAGTTGTTGTACCTATCCACTTGTTCCATTATAATAACTGTAAAGGGACTACTTTTTTCTTTTGGCCAAGAGGACTGCACACGAGGGTTCACTATTTCCAGTCGCTCCAACCTCCGATTCAGTAAACAGCACAGTGCCTACTTCACGGCCACCGCACTTCGCATTGCGGCCGCGCACTTAACTTTTATCTTTACAGTATGCATTTGCACCCGATTCACGGCCACTGTTTATTTATTTTTTTGGTTAGTACCAAGCACGGAAGAGAGAAACACACAGCTGCGCATCTGTCTCTGCATATCAGCAAAGCGCCCACCAGACATGGGCCATTTTAACATCATCTAAATGTCACACTAGTCACACCCTTTCTAGGACCTCTTTCTCCTGTCTCATTTGATGTTCACATGCATCGTCAGATAAGTACTCGGATGCTTTCGTCTGTTGACGTCCTCCTCTTTTCCGTGCTCTGCTGCTTCTGCCTATTCTTGCTGACTCAGGACAGGTTTGTCTCTCCAACAAGAGCCGATGTTAAAGAAGATGCAGCAAATCTCCCACACAGAGGGTTCCATTTGCTGGCTAGTTTCTTCTTGCAGTTGCAATACTAAGCCGTGAGTCCTAAACTCGCTGTACTTCAACCGTCAAAAGAAGCTTGCCATTTAAGTTCGAAGTATTTTGATAGCACTATCATAGTAGTGAAAAATACACAGTGGTGTGGAATTCCTATAGCCCAACACCCAGGACATATTGTTTGGGGTCAAGGACAACAAGTTTTTATGTTTACTTTGTCCTTGGGAAAAGTAGGCCCAATTCCTGCAGCACAAACCCTTTGGCTGCCAGTTTACAAGAAAGGGAACTGTTGGCAATTGAGGTAATATTTGTGTCCTGTGGTATAGTCTATTGTCTAGTATTTGTCTTAGTCTTTTGTTTAATATGTGGGTCACACAAGCTAGTCCATAAGTGGGTTCTAGAATTCTAGCTGAGGCTGGAGGAAATGGGAGGCTGAGACCGGAGAGCCATTGGGACGAGGAGCTTTCGCTTGGGCTCTATTCTTATCTACATGTCATCTGTTTAACCTCTTCTTCAATAACGAAGTCTGAACCAACAAACCATGGCTTTCCTGTTATTACAACATCCTATTTGGCGACAGAGGATAGCTTACGAAGATAAGATTTTGTCCCTGGAGATTGTCAACGCTTTATTGAGCCCAGGAGATTGACTGCCTAACATCATTCACTACTTGGCAGATTCTTTGTGTGTTGGGGAAATTCTGAAGCTGTGCCAATTTTCTGGTAACTGTATATGCGCTGAGCGATGTGAAGGCTGTCAGTTTTAAATTATAGCTCTCCAGCATGTAAAGTGGAACTCTCGTGGTAGTCATTTCAACTGCAAGGTGACTCCGAGTGCTCAAGGCGGCAGTTTCAGTTGTAAAATATGTAATGAATGAAGATTTATTTATACATTCCGACGCAGTAAGCATGAGGGAATCTTTTTTTATACTTGTATTGAATTGTATTATACATATCAAACAAACATATACCTAGTGTACAAGTTGGGCAGCACTCAGTATTCAGAGTTTTCTGCCAAAGTACTTCTCTGTCTTCTCCGTTTCTTCAGGGATAGACTATTTCCTGGGATAGACTGTATTTAAATACCTCCAGCACCACCTTGTGGGGTTTCATTGTGCCAACAGCGATTGGCAAACTCATTTCTTGTTACAGTGCCAACAGCGATTAGCACCCTCATTTCTTAGGCACTGGTGCCACCTTGTGGCAAAAGTCAATGCTAACAGTAATTAGCACGCTTTTTATGGATGTGGAAACAAACTCATTTATGGTGATTTTTCTCAGTGATTGCCACACTATATTAAGGTGTTAATTTTATATTTATGGACTTCATAGACAACTTATATTTTATGTTGTAGTATTTTATGTTTTTTTATATATTTTCAAAGTAGCTTTGCTTTATTCTGTGTAATTACAACATGATGCAGACAGTTACTCCACCTCCACCTTTCCTCCAGGAGCCTGGAGAACCTCCACTGAAATGGAAGTTGTGGCTTAGGTCATTCAATGTTACTTAGGGGTAATTGATGGTCAAAAGTTTTGCCCTGACAGAAAGAGAAAGCTGTTATATTATTATCTTGGTGTCGAGGGACAAAACACTTTTGATCATTTACCGGATATAAATCCGGAAGAGGCTGAGGAGTTAGGTTAATTTTAAATTGCAGTTAAACAGTTAGTAGTTCATTTGGAGGGCAGAGTCAATCTAGTAGTACGTAGGCATCAATTTTCACCAGAATACAGGCACCAGGTGAATCTATAGACACATACATAACGTCCTTAAGGGTGTTAGCTTCAAATTGTGAGTTTCACAATTTTACCTCACAGCTAATCAGGGATCAGTTAGTGGCAAGATCCAGTTCTAAAAAATACAAGAGAGATTATTACAATGTAAAAATCCTACTCTAGACGAGGCTATTGACATTGCTAAAAGTATTGAATTTTCCAGAGAAGACACAATACAATTAGAATCCAACACTAAAAAAGTAATGTTAATCATAATGTTAATAAAAGTCAAAATATCAAAGGGCCACCGTCAAGCAATGCACAATCTGGTTCTACTTCAGTAATGAAAGCTCAAGGAAGCAATACATATCAGTGCTTCCGATGTAGTTCATTGTATCATGTATCTTCATTTAAAAAATTGTCCTGCAGTTTCACAAGAATGTTGGAAATGCAACAAATTAGGCCATTTTGGTAAGGTGTGTAGGGCTGGTAGATGTTCTGGTACCTATACCGGTAGAGGTAATTCAAGGGGCAGTACAAAGTCAAGGTTTTGATGAAAATTTACAAGTTACAGAGAATCAATTAGAAGAACTAACTTTAGCTGTAAATGTTGTGGAGATAAAAGGTGAGAATAATGCTAAGTGTTACAAAGATCCGTTGGTGGAATTTACAATTAATGACATCAATATACCCTTACTTGTCGATACAGGGGCTAGAATAAAAATTATTGACATCACTAAATACAATGGAAAATGGTCAAATCAAGTATTGTTACCTCCTGATGTGATAACCACTGCATTTGAAGGAAGCAGAATTCCTTTGCAAGGATACTTTTGAGCCAACATTGGTTTCTCTAATAAAATAATCAAAGGGAAGGTTTATATGACAAAGAAAGATATAAATGTACTTGGTTAGTGGTACCAGGCTGATTTTGGAATTGTCTTAAGACATGGTAAGGAACTACCTGTCTCAATAGAAAATTCTCTTGACATTGGGAGATCGGTGTCTAATGCAGTGGTGTATAATTAAAATGTCCAGTGGATTCCTGAGTTTACTAATGTATTCAGTGATGAGGTGGGTGAAATAAAAAATTTCAAACATGTCATTAAGGTTAAAGATGGGAATATTCCTATAAAGCACAATCTTTGCAATTTTCCGCTCAGTGTAAGGGATGATTTGACAAATATTTTGTTAAAAATGCAACATGATGGAATAATTGAACCAGTCAATGCCACTTTGTTGTTGTCTCCAATAGTTCTTACGAAGAAAAGCTGTGGAGAGTTGCGATTTTGTATTGATTTGAGAAGTGTAAATAATGCAATATGGGTGGAAAGTTTTTACTTCCCCAAATAGAAGATTTGATTACAGTTGTGGGTCAGGCCAAATGGTATACAATACTGGATTTGAAAGCAGCTTATCATCAGGTGGTGCTGGATTCTGAGTCACACCATTTAACCTCTTTTGTCACACCTAACCTTTCAGTTTGTAGAATGCCATTTGGCCTTGCCTCTGCATCATCAGTTTTCCAAAAGGTCATGACTAAAATGCTAAAGGGAATAAAAAATCTTGTGGCATTCAAAAATGATATTTTGGTGTTTGCTAACACATTAGAGGAACATAATTATACATTAAGATTGGTGCTGAATACTTTGTGTGAAAATGGAGTTTCGTTTAGTAAAAACAAATGTGTTCTTTCGGTCAAGGAGGTAAAATATCTTGGATATGTTCTCTCAGCTGAGGGTGTCAAACCTAAACCAGACTTGGTGGAGGCAACTGTTAAAGCTCCACATCCCAAAAATAAGGATCAACTCAGATCTTTCTTGGGGATGTGCAAGTTTTATTCCAAACTTGTACAAAATTATTCGGATTTAACTGAATTCCTTTATTTGGACATCTCTAAGTCAACAGTATTTTAATCTCATCAAAACACACATGGTATCTGCTCCTGTGTTACAATCATATGTGGCAGGATGCAAAACATTTGTAACTGTGGATGCTAGTGCATACAGGATTGGAGCTGTACTTTCCCAAAAGGATGGAATCAAAGAGAACATCATCGGATTTGCCTCTCGTTGACTATCTGAGGTGGAAACACAGTATTCGGTGATCAAAAAAGAAATGCTGGCCTGCACATGGGAAATTGAGAAATTTAAAACTTATTTGTGGGGAAGATCATTTTGTCTTGAAACAGATCATCAACCTTTAGTGGAAATTCTTAAAGGAACAAAGATAGAGAAATCTACTGCAAGGCTGGCTGGATTGTCTGTAAAGCTACTGGAATTCAACTTTGAAATGATGTATATACTTGGGGGCAAGAATTGTAAAGCAGATTGTTTATCAAGGTTATCTATCACCAGTGAAAAGAATTCAAGGGAAGATGAAGAAATTGAAGAATGTATGATTGCAGTGGTTGAAGATCAAGTGATGTGCGAAAGTGTACAGGAGTGGTGTGATGCAATGCGCAAGGATGTTGATTTACAGGAAGTAATAACATTTGTGTTGCAGGGTTGGCCAAAGGAAAGAAATTTGAAATTATCTTTACAACCATATTGGAAGATTGCTAATGAACTATCCATTGAAAATGCATGTGTTGGTCATAGGAGAGAAATTGATTCCACCTGTATGTTACAGAAAAAGGATTATGAAAACTGCACATGCTGGTCACTTAAGCATTACAGCTACTAAAAGAAGAGTAAGAACGAAATATTAGTGGCCATGCATGGACAGAGAAATTGATCAATTGGTACGGAAGTGTGAGCAATGCTGCATGAGTGACTGTTTTGCTTCACTAATGACTGAGCTCATGCACTGACAATAATCTCTGGAATGCGCTTCTTAGTCTAAAGAAGACATTTATTAATTCACTTTGCAAGGTTCGTAAAGGAGATTAGCATGCTGAAAGCACACGTTTAAAAATGGTCACAGCAGTGAAAGAAAAACGGGTACAAATGATTCTCCACTGCAATATACACAGAAAATATATGTATCTATATGTATGTATATATATATATATATATTTATATATATATATGTATATATATATATATATATATTACAATACAATGCAAAGTAGATAACAAGAATTAAAAAATATGCATCACCATGAGGCAAGGGCACATCTGCTTCATCTCCCTCCTATAAGCATCAGATCGCCAGATCCCAGAATCGATCATGTAGAGAGAGAGAGAGATCAATTATCCTCACGGGAAGGATGAAACACTCCAGCGTCCTGAGCATGTCTGAGATCTGAATCACTCATACCACAGTCCGTCTGGTCTCGGCCTCTTATACTTTGAACAAACAAGAGAGGAGAATTCTAGAAACTCCCTCCTCATAAGTTTATTATTAAAAAAATGCTGATTACTTTAGGCCAGTTTTGAAAAGAACACGTCGGGACTTGGTCAAAATCCCGAGGTGCCCTTAAGCAAACCAAAACCGTTCCCTGCCGTCCTGGTACATTCTTACCAGCCTAAGCCCTTGGTGAGAAAAGAGCACGCAAAATAAAAACATGAGCACATTGTATAACGTGAGCATGGAAAATTACTTGCAGCTTTTAATGTAGCGGTGGCTACTGCTAAAACAATGTCAATAGGTAAAATGAAGTTGGTGGTCACTAATGTGACAATGTGCTGCTAGGTTAAGTGCATTGTGGAGTCAGTGGTCAAAACACAAATATCATTACAGTGACAAACATTTAGTTAATCTGTTCCGGAACCCAGAATTGCTTTGTATCCAGCTAATGTGTGGCAAAAAGTGTCTATTGAATTTTTGGGTCCATTTCATGTTTTACCAATGCAAATAAGATATTGTTATGATAGATCAGTTGTACAGGTGGGCGGAAATAAAAAGAGTGGCTGAGCCCGATACTGCAAGTGTTCTAAAATCTTTCAAGGAAATATTTTACAAGGAAGGTATTCCTGCTGAAATTCTATCTGATGATGGTGTTCAGTTTGTTTAGCACCTGTGCAAGAATTCTTTAAGAAATATGGAATTGGACACGTACGTACTCCTCTTTATTGTCCAAAGTTCGATTGAAAAGTGGAACGTTTCAATAAAGTATTGATAGAATGTGTACAGAGTGCATTTAAAGCTAAGATAGATTGTAATGGTGCAGTCAGAGACATCATTTGGGAATTTCACACCACTCCATATTCAGGACAAATACCTTTTGAATTAATGAGAGGAAGGAATGTGAGATCTTGTTTGTGCCCTGATTGGGTGTCTGGGGTGGTTGGTGTGAGTGTTGATGTACAGATGTTGTCTGAAAAAGCAAGATTGGCAGGTGACCAAGTCAGTTGGTTTAAAGTTGAAGAAGCCTTAGAAGATAAGAGAAAATGCAAGAATGATGTAGGGATGCAAGTTGGTGACTGGGTTCCCTTTAAGGATCCTTTGCTGTTGAGGAAAGGTTTATCTAAAATCATAGATCCAATTCAAGTGAAAAGAGTGTGTGGAAATCCAGTTCAGATTTATAATGGTCAAGGGTGGAATATATCTTGATTGGCTAAAGTGAGTGGTGATTTTAGGAAAATGGATGATTGGAATTCTGGGCAGAAGGAACATGGTCATTCCAAAAATGAGTTCACTCAAAACAGAAATTCTTTGAAAATCCAGAAAGAAGTGTCCATGTTAGAAGAGTGTCTAAAAGATTTATTGATTGAAGTGGTAGAATTGGGATGATTATAGTGATTGTATTAACATAAAAATGTTTATATGTTGTTTGGTGTCTAGTTTATTGTTGTGTAATATAAGTTTTTTTTTGTTTTAAAGGGGGAAGATATGTGGTTTAGTCTGTTGTCTAGTATGTGTCTTAGTCTTTTGTTCAATATGTGGGTTGCATGAGCTATGACATAAGTGGGTTCTAGAATTCTAGCTGAGGCTGGAGGAAACGAGAGGTTGAGACCAGAGAGCCGTTGGGATGAGGAGCTTTCTCTTGGGCTCTATTCTTATCTACATGTCATCTGCGTAAACTCTTCTTCAATAAAGAAGTCAGAACCAACAAACCATGGATTTCCTGTTATTACAACATCACGTCCATAAGTCAATGCAGTCCAAACTTGTATTTATGGCTCCAAAGCATTTATTATTAGGGTGAGTACTCAAAATAAACCTTGTAAGGTCACACTGCACCACTCACAGTGGTTCCAGTAAAAACAACATGTGCATATGTATGAAACGTTTAACAATATGAGTATCCTATAATTCTCCCAGAATGCTCTCTGATTAGATGCAAATGTTTGCAGAAGCTTGTAAGCAAGATGATTATTTGCTTTCAAAATAAAATGTTCATGAAAAAATGCAAGTTGGAAAAAAAACGTTTTTGCTAAATTTCTGTGAACCTTTAGGTACTATTTCTTTGAAGCATCATTTAGTAAACTGTGTTGATCCATGCTAGTATTTCCAACAAATATTCAGTATGAAAAATCAGTGTAACAATTTTCAACAAGGTAATGGGAAACATGAAAATAAAGTAGCACTGGTAAAGCCAACCAATTCAACATTGGTGGTCAGTCTTTTGGTTTTGTCAATGTGTGTCTTGTTTTGAAATGGCTTTTGTAACACTTTATTGTTGTGGGAGCTGCCAGGCCCACACCATTGTAACAAACATTGGCAAAAACCAGAAGAAACATTTTTGGTCTCAAAAAAGCATACGTTGCTACAGTAGTTCCTGGCACTGAACAAAAATACTTTCTGTGCCAATATGCTCCTTGTGAAAGAGCAGAATGTTATCACTGATAGTAAAGCCAGGCAATAGATGGATAGAGAGAGAAATAGAATTTTAATAAAAACCAAATGTCTTGGTTAAGGCCACACCTAATTTGGGGCCCAATTCTTAAACAAAGTCACAAAAGTGCACCCATGGTATTTCTCTTTGCATTTGGGGCTTTCATGAATTCACAAGAATTTACAACGTAGACTAGGAAATCGTAATCCTAGAAAATATTTGTAAACTGTATATAAGCACTAGCAGATACAAATGTGTAGATTAGGTCATGCGAAAATCTATAGAGCGTTTACAAGTTCACTTTCCCTCCAACTACTTTTTTTCCCAATCCTGGAAGATCTTATACTTCTGCCCTTGTCAGGAGTAAATTTCCAAACTTTCTGAGAATGGGAAAAGAGGAGAGGAGCTGGTGAAAATCCTTATGACATGCATTTTAGTAGTTTGCACAGACTCAAAGGCATTCCACCCTGGAACTATTGCTTACTGCTTCCTCCAGCCCCAGTTTGTAGATCTGCGGAAATATGTTAAATAAGGAAATTTCTATGGTAGGGCTTGCAATTGCTAGTATTTAAGCCCTACTATAGTATTAGCCCTGGCATAATGAGCGGGGCTGTTTTCAGAGCTCTTAGGTAATGAGATTACTGACATAATTTGTCACCACACTACATGGCACCAAAGGGATAATTACATTTTTTTTACAGAACATGTAGATTTATGAAGCAACCTAGATATTTTATTAAATTCATTTTTATTAAACATTTGCTCAGGGGTGTGGACCCCTGAATACAAGAGCAGAGCACATGTTTGGCCCATTAATCAGCACCGCATCACTGATAAGCCACTCAGTGTACGTGTGGTTAGTTAATCACAAATTATCATTTCCCAAGTGCCACACTGCTAGTGTATGACTTGTATTGTGTCTACTGGTGGGCTGTTTGAATAATTCTTATGAAGTAGGGTTCAGTTGTATCTTCACACTACTCAGATGGTGGCAGCACGCGCTTATTGAAATCTGAAAAACTGGGTCATTTTAAGCCACGCAGCTCACAGTCCCTTTGTAGACTGATATTATCTGCTCCTCCATGAAATAGAGCTCACACACGCCAAGCAGTCATTTCTGTGGAAAAAATATATATGAACATCTGCATAGAAAGTGAACTCTGTATATGTATTTGTGAAATATCACTGTGCACTTAAACTGTGGCTTATGCAGTTTAGCACACTCGTGGGGGTTATACCAAGACACACAAGAATCCACTTGGAAAGTTGTTCTCACAGTGGTTCTGGGTAATATTATTAAGAAATTTACAGTATTTCGATTGAAAATGTGCCATGGCCCAGACAGGATCTCTTCTGGTGATGTCTTACCTATAGGTAATTTTACGAATGCACTATAAAGAGATGAATATTAGCTGTAATGCCCTGAAAAGAATCTCCGTTTCCTGTGAAGCCACCCAGCAGCAGAGGTTGGTTCGCGGGTATATTGCCACGCTTAGATCTTCTGTTTCATGATCACCAGACCACAGAGGACAAAATATTTAATATGAGTCGTTGCCCATCCTCAAACAAGGGTTGCCGAATAAACAGCAGGGCGGATAACATTCGGCAGCATAGTTGGTAAGTCTAGAAGACATAATTGTGAGCTTCTTCAAAAGACATGCATTGTTGAGGGTTGATAAATGCTTACATGCTGTAAAATTCAGTGTTCACATGTGTTGCTTAATTTACAAGAACGGTATGTTGGAAAAGATACAAAAGAAGAATATTACTGATGTTTGTTTCTTCAAATAAAATATTTTTTTATTATGATGATACTTTTGTCTTCGGGCTTACGCTTATCCTTCACAAATAAATAGCTTGGTTCTCGAATTATCTAGCAGTTTTCACACTTTCTGGCCTGTATACACTGCTTGAGCCATTTCCTGCATAAATTTTAAAAAAAACGCATCTGTTCGTTAAGGTTCTGTGTCTGGGTCCCAAACACAGACTGTTAGCAGGAAGCCACTGATGGCACAGCGCGAGATCCCTGTATCAGCACTGATGTTGTCATAACGTTAGAGCCCTCGTTGTACTGTTTCGTGTAGGTTGTAGTGTGTGGGCCCACCAAAAGGAATTGCCAAAGCCAGTAGGTCCCAAAGGTGAGACCTATTGGCTATGTCTTGCTTGTTAATCTTGGTTTGAAATGGTAAAGTGCACAGTGTCCTAAAGCCAACAAAAACGAAATTCAGCACAATAATTGAGGTATGTAGGCAAAACGTTTGGGAGAAGATCACCCTAAGGTTGACAGGTCTAACACACTGGTACAAACCCATCCAGATGACAACAATCCCAAAGCCTACAACCCACTTCACATATATGCTTGAAGTGTAACCAAAGGTGGAGTGTATTCGGTTTTAGCCTTCTATCTTATGAGATGTGGCTGAATATCTCATAGAACATAAAGTTACCAGCTGTTTTTATACCCGCACCCTAAAAATCCAAACAATTTTTTTTAATCTGCAAAATTTCTCAACCGTTCATTAAAAGATTCAACATTCTGATTTTGACCTATCTGGCCCTTTTATTCAAGCACTAGACAGTGGAATTCGTGAACTATTAAAGCACAACTCTAGTTGTCTCAAGCCACCCTCTTGACTTAAAAGTGAGTATTTTCAGCCAGGAGTTGACAAGAATTATACGAGCACTAGAATGCTGGAATTTTAATAGTTATAACAACTTAAGTTTCTTGTCACTGTAAGTCTATTTGAATGAGATGTCGTTTTGTTACACTTTCCATTTCAAAGTGTTATCCTCATGATTTTGAGTTTAAAGTGTCTTTTATTGACCATTGCTCCTTTATCCTGCAAATTCCTATGGACTGTTATATTCTGCTCTGCTGACCGACATTCGAAGGGTGTTGTCCTCCTTTTTAGCCGCTTTTGCCTTCCCACCTCTTAAACCCCAAATAATTAACCTTCCCAGATCCTGACAATGCTTAATTTGAGCTGGTGGCTGCCTGGGGCCACTGGTAGTCATTTTTGGAGAACAGCATTTATTTTTCAGTATCAGAAATTATACAGAGAGCAAGAGAAGGAAAACACACAAAGTGGAAAGACGTAGGAAGAGAAAGATGGAAAAAAATGTCACATAGGGAGAATAAAAGCAGGAACCTGCATGAGTGAGATAACGGGGCAGGGAGTGTCTGGTAATGATTAGATAGGCATGAGGGGCAGGTGAGAATACGCAGCTTTGGTATCTGGCGCTCTGACAGCCGCAGACTTCTGAGCAGAGCGCTGGGAACTGACACTTATTCATCTACAAATTAAACACTGCTTCATTACCATCCCAAAAGGAGTTCATCTTCATTTACTTAATTAGTATCACCCCCCCAAGCATGTGAATATTCTCACCTGAGAGGGTCACCAAGTAGAGAGAGGGGTATGGTGATTTAAACTTGTCCTTATATACCTGGGCTTTGCAGGAAGTGTAATTCCAGCTTAAAAGACCCTCTGACAAGTATTCCTGGGGCACAAGGATATGGAAACACGGCCACAAAAGCAACTGCTCATACATACAGGGACAAGGGGACGGAAACATGCTCACTGTGGCAACTGTACACGCATAGAGGGACACAGGGACAGGAAAACATGGTCACAATGGCAATTGTCCACGCGTACAAGGAGACAGGGAAACATGGTCACTGTGGCAACTGTACAAGCATAGAGGGACACAGGGACAGGGAAACATGGTCACAATGGCAATTGTCCACGCGTACAAGGAGACAGGGAAACATGGTCACTGTGGTAATTGTCCATGCATACAAGGAGACAGGGAAACATGGTCACTTTGGCAATTGTACACATAGAGGGACACGGGGACAGGGAAACATGGTCACAATGGCAATTGTCCACAGATACAAGGAGACAGGGAAACATGGTCACTGTAGTAATTGTACACGCAAGGAGACGGGGTCAGGGAAGAATGGTCACTGGGGCAAGATGAGAACATGGTTACTGTGGCTTTGGTACATACCTGCAAGGAAGTGCAGGCTGGGAAACGTAGTCCCAGGGGCAGTGGGATACGCAAGAGGAACACAGATAGGAAGACACGATTACTGGTGCAACGGTACACGCATCGCATGTAAGGATATAGACATAGATACATGGTCACTAGGGCAATGGTACACGCCTACATACAGGCAAAGGGAGATCATATGCCGAGCAGAGAGACTCAAACTGAGGCGGAGAAACAGTCCTGACCACTACAACAAGGATGCAGGAGCACATGGACACTGAGAGGGGAATATGGAAGGTTGGACAGGAGACATAGACTTCGGTACTGGGATAGGGAGACACAAACAGTGATGGTGACGACACAGAAACTTGCCAGCCAGATACCCACTAGAGACCAGGAAGGCACAGTAGCTGCAGCATAACACATAAGCACATTTGGGCAGTGAGACGGAGGGGCAGGGAGGCCTGGACAGGGAGACAAGGGCACTGGGGCATGGAGACATTGACTCTAGGAGACACCAGCACTTGAAGAGGGAACCAGGGGTGCAGACACTTGGAAAGGGGCACACGAATACTACAAGAGAGAGACACATGCACACGTACTGAGACACAGCCACGAAATGTAAGACAGATACTACGAGCGAACAGGCACTTAGAAAGGGAATCAAGGGACCAGCGAGCCACGAAACGTACATAGAGACCATAGTAAATCAGTAAGCCCTCGACACCCAGGGCTCGTAGTCAGCAGCTGCTTAAAATATGTGCCCTGGCTCTGAACAATGGCGTCTGTGGGTAGAATTACTTACACTTCTGATGCTTTCTTTCCTATTCGTATTATCGGGTAACAGAGGTCTCTCTGCCGCGTGTCTTCTCATTCCTCGTGCACTGCTCTTCCTGCTATGGCGTCACCAAAGCAGACTGAGCCCCCTGATAAGGACAGGCCGGTACCTGCCCAGATTAACCCTTTCGATGCTGCAACCATTCGTCCCAGTGTAAAGATGATCCGGTTTGCAATTAAAACGAGCACTTTAGTTCTATGAACATTTGCCAAATGGTTCCAGCCTAGTCCCACCCGAAATAAGGACATTTATAATACTATTTATATATAACAATGGGACCTCAAAGAGTCAACAAGCATTGTCCAGTGTTAAGCCTGTCAGCTAGCGCACTTCAGCATCTCGCCAGTAGTAGGAAAGGTAACGCTATATAAATGGCATAACAATACAATACAGCTCTCAAAACCCATCACAATATTCTCATTCTCTAGCTGCTTTCTACCTCCTAATGTTTGAGCGTAATTGTGTAGCGCACAACTCTTTGCTGCAGAATTCATCTCAGGTGTGCTACCTTAAACTCGGAATTTTGTCCTAAGAATTTCATGCAACACAGCAACGCAAAAAGATCCTCAAACCAGATCCTGCTTTTTTAGGTCTGGCTGGACAGCTCTGTGCATGAAGTATTGTTACTAATTCCTTTAAAGTATCCGTAGCACGGATTTTAGCTCCACCCAGCAGATTATTCTTTTACCTTTTGCTGGTGTGGCTATTTGGTGTATTATTCCACGCTTTCATTTGAATTTTACATTTTAAAAGTTCGCTCAATCACCAGCTGTTTGTCACATTACATTTTTTATTTTCTGTATGAATTCTGTACGAAAGTAATCAATGTTCCTATTTTTCCTCAGCATTGGCAAATGTCAATTAGGCAGGCTTTAATGCTAAACCTAGAACCTCCTGGCTTTGCCATTGCTTTTTTAAAATAGCTGCACTGCAAAGGTCACGAATACCCAGCGTATCCCATCTTCCTGTGCTCCGGTGACTGCTTATGATGGTTTTTCCCTTGGTGTCAGAGTTGGATTCCCGTTGCCCATCCTGGGGCTCTCTGGGATGGAGCCAGGTTTCACCCGGTATCTAAACACCTTAATACAGTTTTCCCCAGTGTCTGCTACTAGTAGCTGGCCGAATGCAGAGCAGGCCACTCCTGTCGGCCTCTTTAAACCTTCGGACACCAGGCAAACAGGAGAGCCACTTGGTGGGAAAAGGTGTACTTTCCTCTGCTGTTCGTCTGCTACGATGAGATTCCCTTCAGTGTCGGCACACACTCCAGCAGGATTGCCAAACCGATGCCCGTATTTGTTGCCGATAGAGGCAACCAGTTTATGATTAGGACTGAAGAGCTTTACATCTCTGCATTCTTCACTAACTACAAATCCCCCGTCTGGCACCAGACTAACGTAACGTGGTCCTTGGAGTCCAGAGATTGTGTGTGTACTCACTACCTTGAAGGCATGATCAGTGGCAAACAGGTGGACCTTTCCTAGGATATAATCTGCCACAAGGATTCTTCCCTGTGAGTCTACGGCAATTCCAGTTGGGGAATCAAATGTACCAATCTTTATCCACTTTCCTTTGAAAAATTTGGAATTGGGATTGAAGATGCGGACAGCCCCATTGACCATGTCAGTCACAGCAACTAACCCAGAACGGGTCACTGTAACATCTTCGGGTAGGAAATACTCCTTCCCTCTATTCCACTCAACACACTGCAACGACTGGAAGCTTTGACCAGACCGGTTGAGAAGGTGAACCCAGGGTCCATTCTCACTAGTCACGTAGACAATTCCATCTAGTGAGCAGTGAATTCCATTTACTCCCCCATAAAGTGTGCAATCGGGGTTGGGGATTCTCTGTACCAACTCATTTTGTCTGAAGCAAAGGAGGTTTTTGATATCCTCTAGGTCATGGCAGATGGTTTTGGTCTTCTCAGTCAGCTGATGGATATGACATTCCTTCACCATGCCAAGTCCTTGGTGGTAGCTCAGAAGTGGGCTAGCCTTTTGGAGGGTGTTTTCGGATTTCACCTGCAGACTCCGGACGGCTCTCAAGAGATCCTCTTTCTTTCGGGTAGTCTCCAGGGTGTAATCCATTTCTGCACCTCCTGTCAAATTAAAGTAAATATCAATTTTAGTGCATGTTCGGTAATGCCAGCACAACACAATGCAGCTTAATGATTTGCTATCAGAAAACACATATCACATTTCCTTCAGGGACTATCACAGAGCTGTTGGTTTATCATAAAAAGTCAATGTGTGTGGTCTTTGAAAGCATACAAAGAAATTGCTCTTATGGTTGAGGGTCCACCTGACTCACACATCTATATGAGTTCTTTCACCTCTATGTTTGAATAGGTCACAGGACTGCTGTAGTGTTGCAGAGCTGTTCTCATGATCAACAGGTCTTAATCTGGCACCGGGATACAGAGCCTCCCAAATTATCAATGGATAAATAAAGAGATGGGGGGCTGGAATACACATTTGTCCATCACTAATGCTGGTTGGGTTTAAGGAACTAGCATGAAGTCGCAGATTTGTTATTATTTGTGACTAGATGGTTTGGCGATTGCGCTCAAGAATACATAGGCTGCATTTTACATAACTGCATGGCCTGTGGTGTAGCATGAGTTCTGTATGCCCTCATGAATGCATGGAAAGAGAGCCCCTAACCCACTTTTGTAGTCACAGACATCATTGGGGCTGTAACAGCTCACCAATAGAGCCTTGTGGTTTGTAAGACTTGTAAGGCTGGCAACTATGCTTTGTCCATTCAGGAGACTGGCACATGGATGCCAATGTTTATACTTGTATATTCACTGAAAATGTACATTTAAGAAGACTGTTGGTATCTGCTAGGATCAATACTGTGCCCTCTTGCCCATAGACGAAAACATGGTTGGGCTGGAACAGAAAGTAATCCTTGGAACCAAAAAAAAGTGGTCCCCATTTGTAAAGCAGATACCTAAAAAGTGGCCCATGTTTGGTGAGGTAGAGAGCGCGAGTGCCGTTTTAATTTTTTACTGTGTAAACCTGAAGTTGTGCAAACCTGAAGTTCCGGATTGTCTGCTTAGGAGCATGTTTGCGCTTTTTAAATCTTTATTTGAGCGTTGTTAATGTGACTTTTACTGCTTTTTAGAAACTTTTAACTGGGAAGGCTAGGGTCTGTTAGAGCCCGCCTTCACCAGTCTCCAGACCCTAAGGTTAGCGTTTCAGCTACCTTGGGTCTTGTGTTCTGGGTTCCGGGGTTTCCCTAACCTGGCACCTACTTATTTCTTTGCGATGCGGCCGATGGCGCACGAAGATGCGCCTAAGCAAGCCCGTCTGCGCCTGTCCGTGCCCGACCAGGCCCAGGGGCCGGTAACTATGCCCCTCAGCAGCCATCTCCTGATCAAACCTTATATTCTTCCATTACTCTACACACGCTTGAAGGTAGGCCTTGCCTACATAAGATGCCGTGCGATACTGTTACAGAGTGGAACTGTAAAGTATGTAATTGGGCTCCTTAGTCCCTCAATGAGATGAAAGTCTCTGATAAACACTGGCCTTTGGTAAAAAGTAAGCACGTAAAAAGCAGATCTATAGCGGGAAACATATTAACTAGCACATTAATAAATGCCCGTTCCTTAATTAGGCATAAAACTGAAATTTCCGACTTAATTGACCATTATAAAATTGATTGCTTATTTGTTACGGAAACCTTGGCAAAACATTACTCTAACCCAGACTTTATAGAAGCTACACCAGAAGGATATGCTCACTATAGACAGGATAGAGCAGTAGGCAGGGGAGGAGGACTAGTTATTATCTGTAAGTCTTATCTTATTTGTGAATGGAATGGAGTCACCTCCATGTCTGAGATGTGCGAAAGATTATACTTTAAAATATGGCAAAATAGTACTTTATTACTTGAAGGACTGTTGGTCTATCAGCCACCTGGTCCATATCTGAATTTTATTCAGCATTGGCCTAGTCTAATAGAACCTCTCACTGTGACATCTAGAGCCATAATTCGAGGCGATTTCAATTTACACTTTGACGGCACTGAGAGCCCTCATATTGGAGAATTTCTAAGTTTTATGACCGCCTTAGATTGGGAACTGAAAGTTACTTCACCCACTCATATAGCTGGCCATCTGTTGGATTGAATTTTTTAGCCACCCTGGAGAACAGTTACAACTTAACAACACCCCTTTGAGCTGGACATATCATTCTTTACTTGTGTTTAATTTTCTTAAGACTCAGGTATACCAGCAATTGGGCCTTAAAAGAAAACCGACTAGACATCGGAATCGCATTAAGAAAGAACAACTAGAACCTGCTCTGGAAGCAGGCTGGACAGCTACCAAAAATCTATCCTTGTCAGCTATAGATAGCTTTAATCAGGGGATTAGCATTGCTATGGATCAATTAGTACCCCTTAAGCCCTATGTCCTACACGCTACTAAAAAACAGAGTCATCCTTGGTTTTCTAAAGATCTTAAGATGCTTCAGAGGAAATATCATAAAACACAAAAGGAGAGTACTGGGAGTGTTACTATCCCACACCACCTCCCAAGAAAAATCTATATAGCCACTAAGGGTGTGGGGTGGTTGGGGTTGAGGGTGGAGTTGGACCAGTGTTCCCTCAATTGGCAGTACTGATTAGGTCGCGTTTTTGTAAGAGAAGAGGAAAAGCATATGTGGAGAGTGTCTCAGGAGCAAAAGGCTGTGTTGAAATAAGAGGGGAGGGGGGGAGTCCCCTTACGGACTAGGTGGTCTCACACACATAATAGTGTCTTGCTTCATCATTTGACTACCTAGCCCCACCCAAGTAAGATGGTACTACTTGGGCGGACTCAACCTCTTAGTTAAAAGAACAAGAGGGAGTGCTGAAATTAAACTGGCTGGATAAATTACAGGGATCCAGATAAGGTGGAAATAAAATTACCATACATGTCACCAATCTCTATTAGTTTAAACTTTAATGGGGGTGCATGTTGGTAAGGTTAAGAATGGGGAAGGAGGCTCACTAGAGGTTAGTGTCTCTTGGAGTCTTAAAAAGGAATATGTATGACCAACATGTTTCTGCCCTCTCAAAGTGCTGGTAGGTAAGGGGCATTTGTCAGGGTCTAGGATCCCGGAGCACTAATACTAAGTGAAGTGCTCAGAAGTGAATTCTAAAAAGCCTACCTGAACAGGTGGTTCATGGTATGGTAGGTCCCGCCCCTGACCTACCAGCACTTCGAGAGGGCAGAAACATGTTGGTCATACATATTCCTTTTTAAGACTCCAAGAGACATTATCCTCTAGTGAGCCTCCTTCCCCGTTCTTAACCTTACCAACATGCACCCCCATTAAAGTTTAAACTAATAGAGATTAGTGACATGTATGGTAATTTTATTTCCACCTTATCTGGATCCCTGTAATTTATAAAGCCAGTTTAATTTCAGCACTCCCTCTTGTTCTTTTAACTAAGAGGTTGAGTCCGCCCAAGTAGTACCATCTTACTTGGGTGGGGCTAGGTGGTCAAATGATGAAGCAAGACACTATTATGTGTGTGAGACCACCTAGACCGTAAGGGGACTCCCCCCCTCCCCTCTTATTTAAACACAGCCTTTCACTCCTGAGACACTCTCCACATATGCTTTTCCTCTTCTATTACAAAAACGCTACCTAATCGGTACTGCCAATTGAGGGAACACTGGTCCAACTCCACCCTCAACCCTAACTACCCCACACCCTTAGTGGCTATATCAGAGGAAATATCACCAACAAGAACGGCACTGGAAGCTTAATCCCAATCCTGTTGAGAGAGATATTTTAAGAGATGTTCTTAAGACCTATGAAGAAGCAAGTTTTAAAGCTAAATCTGAATACTTTAATCAGATGATTAAAGATGCTTCCAACACCCCTAGAGAACTATTTAAAGTAGTCAATACCCTGACCAATCCTATCCCTCCATTGGAACTAGAAAATTCCCAAGAGTTTTGCAATAAGGTTGCGGCGTTTAAAAAAAAATATATATTACATATTCATTCTAACTTTAACTCTTTGAAAGCGATGGACTATCTTCTTGAGGAAAAGGATAGCAGCACAAATACAGGCCATGTCCTGTTAACTAATTTTCAGCCTCATACCCCAGTGAAAATTAAAAAACTCATGTTAGAGATTAAATCAGGCTCCCCTAGGGATCCATGTCTGCTGCATGTCCTACAATTGGTGCCGGATCTGGTTACAACAGCTCTTACCCCAATCTTTCAAGAGGTAGTTACCTCTGGCATCTTTCCCTCTGCTTGGAAGGATGCTACAGTGATTCCTCTAAAGAAGAAATTGGAGGGAGCTAAACATGATCTGAATAATTTATGTCCCATCTCCCTTCACCCCTTTCAGACCAAGATCCTTGAGAAACATATTAATCAAGAATTAGCCAATTTTCCTATTACCTCAGGAGAACTAGACCCTTCCCAGCATGGCTTCAGGCAGGCACGTAGCACCGAATCGGTGCTTATCACCACCTCCGATAGGATCTGTTGTATGGTGGATGAGAGGCAAGGGGCTATATTAGTTTTACTAGATTTATCTGCGGCCTTTAATACCATCTCACCTCAGATTTTGATATCTTGCCTCTATCTGGCTGGAATCAGAAATGTGGCTTTAAGCACCCTCGAATCCTTTCTAAAAGATCTAGTGATTAGAGTAACTTGTGGGGACTTTATTTCTCCAGCGTATCACCCATCTTGTGGTGTTCCCCAGGGCTCCTCACTTAGTCCCATGCTTTTTAATTTGTATGTTGCATCCATCGCCAAACTAATAAGGACTTTTGGTTTTATGCCTACTTCCTACGTGGATGATACTCAATTGATCATCCCGGTCTCTAAGAATTGGGAGGAAGTGGCTGATCGCTTTAGGAAATGCATGCAAGAAGTCAACAGATGGATGTACTCAAACTGGCTTAAATTAAATAGCGATAAAACTGAAATTCTGTGCTTTGGATCAGCCAAAGGACAGTGGAACACCTGTTGGTGGCTGTCAGAATGTGGTACACTTCCGGCCCCTATTGATACCTCTAGAAATTTGGGTGTGCTTTTTGATAATACTCTCTCTTTTAAGATGCATGTCAATCAAGTAGTTGGAACTTGCGTCTGGACACTGAAAATTTTGAAAAAGATTCTCCCTTACCTGCAAAGGTAGTGGAGAGTCACAGTTATGTTAGCATTGGTCATGTCAAAGCTGGATTACTGTAATGCCTTAATGCTTAACTTGGACAAGACATCACTTAAGAAGCTTCAGCTTATCCAGAATACAGCTGCCCGCCTTATACTTGACTTCCGCGCTTGGCTTCTGCTAGTGACAGTCTGAAATTATTGCACTGGTTACCAGTAGCAAATCGAATCAGGTTTAAAGCCCTATGTCTGACTTATAAGGCCGCACATGGAAGCGGTCCAAACTATCTTTCCTCTAGGATAAGTTGGTATAAGCCTAACCGTCAACTTAGATCTTTGAGATCCTATCTGATCCAGGTCCCTCGGACTTGCAAAGTTAGATGGGGAGATAAGGCATTTACAGTGGAAGCAGCTAAATGCTGGCATTCCCTACCGTTATGTATAAGAAAGGAACAAAATGTCATGACTTTCAAGAGGCTTGTTAAAACCTGGCTGTTCCCTGCTAACTTCTTCAGACACTCACGTCACCCTTTCGAGCGCTTCGATGCTTTGGCCAGAACGCGCTTTATAAATACCAAAATACATCCATACATGTTTGCAAATTGAGGCAATTATGAACAGGTAAAACACCTTATATAAGTGTTTTGCAAGGAATGGGAGACAGAATGCATGTGTACTTGCTGCATGCAATGTTTGGAGTAATATCAGGTAAATCAACAGTAGACATAGACTCACCAGGCCATAAAACAGGCCCACAAGTAGCCAAAAACAACCCATACCCTGACCTGTTAGAACAGCCTTTCAGGTACTGCTCCGTTGCCCTATAGGCCAGTCCGACTATGGGCTGATAAAAACAGAAATCTCTCTGTGAAGTGATGATAAGGCTTCAATCAAAAACTTAAAAATATTAAAAATGGCCTGGTATGGTTAGCTCTACTAGCGCAACTAATATAACATGCACATGACCCTATAACACATGATGTCACAGATGACATTACTAATTACATAGTCCATGACACTACTAGTGGCATATAGTATGACAGCATTATTACCCTCATTTATGACATCACAAAAGCTGTACATTGTTGATATTTTTCATATTGTTTTACCTCAGCCATTCTAATGTACGTATCTATTCACATAATTATGTTGGAAACTGCTGCAGTCCAATGTGTATGAGTATATGTTTTACTACTAAGGGGTAATTTCATCAGTGTACACGTTCTATATACATAGATAACATATAAACAGGATCACTGGAATTATGCGGCAGGGGAGCACCAAATTATTCAGCAAGGTTGACAAAATTATGCGGCAAGAATAGGCAAATAATGCGCACATTCTTACATTATTTTGTCATTTTTACACATTTTAATAGTGTCTGGGCAAAAATTTCACCTCATTACCATCAGTTAACAACTAACTATAGAAATAAGCAAAAGAAAGGTGAATAGTTAACTATTGTGAAGGGCCTTCTACAGTGCGCAAACACACAAAGCCATGTTATCAGTAGCTTTTGATCCATTTGAGCTAGAAAAGGTTTTGGGTATAAAATCTGCAGATCATACAGTAGATGAAAGATAATATGGCAAATGCGACAAGTCCATTAGTATGGGAAAACAGCCACAACTGCAGAATCCCATAATTCCAGTGGCCCTGCATACAAATTAACAATATCAATGGCGGTATGTCACGACATGTCACCATTGGCATCAGCAGTGATATTAATAAAACCACAAAAAAACAACTGTTTCTATATCAGTTTGCTGACAATGAAATACAGCTTTGATTCTGTATGGATCTTTGACAGGGCGATCTGTACTTTGAAAGTGGTACTGCAACCTTACAAGGACAACTAATATGTATGACAAGATGCATTGCTACTGAGTATGACCACTTTAGCCATCATTCTTCTAAATATTGACTATGCAGTGGCGATGCAATCTCACCAGTGGTGCCATTATTGAGAATTGTGATTTCACTGGTGACATTGAGAGGCCTATTCACAAAAGCATTTAAGAGTATGGAAAGTAGTACTGCTGTAGTACTTTTTTATATATTCTTTGTGAATTGGCTCCAAAACATCAAACATGGAACAAAACTGGAACTATTCAAGGAATGCTCATAGAAATTAGGGCATATAGGGAGGATTTTGCCCTTCTTGCACTTTTACAAATACGGAGCTGAATGTGTCCGGATTGATTCACAAAGACACATGGGAGTACCAAAATAGTATTCCTGTAGAGCTACTTCACATACTTATAAATGGTTTTGTCAGTCAGTCTGTTGGAAAATTGGCTATTGGTAAGGGAAGGTAGGTACCTACACTTAGCAATAGGCCACTAACCTCCACTAAGGTCCAGTTAGGTCTCAGTAAATTAAACCCAGCTCAACCCTTGGTAGCTTGGCAACGAGCGTCAAGGCTTAACTTAGGAGGCAGAGTGTAAAGCATTAAAATATCACAAAACAGTAATTAAATAAAACACAGGAAACAGTTTAAAAATCCAAAACCAATTTATAAAAATAGATTATATTTTTATCTTTAAAATGACCCAAAAACTAATAAAATCGGATAAGAGGAACCATAGATATGAATTTTTAAACAATTATTTTTTTAGCACCTAGAAACAAAAAGCGCCAATTGGGTCATCTGGTTGCACCTCGACCGGGGCAAAGTCAAAGTTTCAGGCTGACCACGATGGAGCCCTGCTTGGCTACAGGCCGCGGGAGACCTCGGTTAAAAGTTTACCTTCACACTTAGGGGGTCATTACGGCCAGGCGGTAACTGTCATGCGGCCGCCAATGCGGCCGCACTCAGGCGGCCCCCATTATGACATTCCCGCTGGGCCGGCGGGTGCAAACCAAGTTTGCGCCCGCCAGCCCAGCGGGAATGAGGCCGCAACATAGGAGCCGGCTCCTAATGGAGCCGGTGGTGTTGCGGCCATGCGACGGGTGCAGTTGCACCGGTCGCGCTTTTCACTGTCTGCTATGCAGACAGTAAAAAGCTGGCCGGGGCCCTGTTAGGGGGCCCCTGCACTGCCCATGCCAGTGGCATGGGCAGTGCAGGGGCCCCCAGGGGCCCCAGGACACCCCTTACCGCCAGCCTCTTCCTGGCGGTCCAAACCGCCAGAAACAGGCTGGCGGTAAGGGGGTCGTAATCCCCAGGGCAGCGCTGCAAGCAGCGCTGCCCTGGCGGATTACATCCGCCGGAGCCATTGTGGCGGTAAACCGCCGGCCCCGGCGGTGCGACCGCGGCGTTACCGCCCCGGTCAAAATACGCCGGGAGGCACCGCCAGCCTGTTGGCGGTGCTCCTGTCGTTTTGGCCCTGGCGGTCATAATACCGCCAGGGTCATAATGACCACCTTAGTCTCTTTTTCGAAGATTTTCTTCAGCGGGACGAACCTGCCAGTCCAATCCGACCTCCTGGAGCCCTTCTCTGGATACGAGTCGCGGGAATCCTCGGTGGAGATTTTTACCTTCGGACTCAGTCGTTTTTTCGAGGTGAAAATCCTTCGACCGGGGTAAACCTGGATATTGATCCGACGTCCATGGAGCCCTCCTCGGATACGCTGGCTGGGAGGTCCCGGTCAACTTTTTATCTTCAGACTTAGTCTCTTTTTCAGAGATTTTCTTTACCGGGACGAACCAGCAAATCAGGCCGGGTCGCGGTTGAGGCAAGCCGGCTAGAGTTGCTACGGCGGGTCGGTCCCTCTATGGAGCTTTTTTTCAAAAGTTCTCCAAAGTTCTCCAAACTTCTGGGGCTTCTCCCAGATGTCCTTTTAAGGTTCTTTTGAGGTCCACAGCTCACCCCAAGGGTCCAGAAGTTCTGAGATGGTCCTTGGGGGGGTGCGGACTACAACTCCCAGAATGCACCTGGCGCAAACTCCTTTTTGGCCACTGGACAGTGGTCAGCTGGTCGCTTTCTTCAGGAGTTGGTGCAGGGGACTCTGGTTAGCAATTTTTCACCTGTAGCAAACAGGGTGTTCCTCCTTGAACCAGTTGAAGCCAGGCAAAGTCCTTCTTGTGGTGAAGCCCAGGTTTTCAGCTGGTGCAGTCCTTCTGAGTGCAGGTTCCAGGTGCAGGCCAGGGGTCCAGCTGGGCAGTCCTTCTTCTGTAGTTCTTCCTTGTTGGATGTGGTAGGGAAATGAGGTGTGGTTGCGGGTCTGCCAGTTTTATTCTTGCTCCTGGGTAAAAAGCAGGGGGGTCCTGGTTCTCCAATCAGGTGCAGGGTCCTTCCCCCTGTGATGACCACTTCCTGGGAAGTGTGGCAAAAATCAATCCCAGGAGGCAACATTCTCCAAAAATCGATCATGGCTGAATCTGATTTTTGGAGGTTACATCTGGATGAGCCCACCCGCTGGTGTGGCTAAAAATCATAAACACACCCCTCTCCTAATCTAATCAAGGGGGCACCTAGTTGTCTTGGGTTGCAGGGTGTGGGGGTGTTGCTGGTTGCTCCAAATGTCCTTCTCTGCCTTTGAAGACCAGTTTGGCAGCCCTCCCCCTTCCTGCCTCACCATCTGCTTAGGGGAGATTCCCTCCCACAGGCACATTCCTTTGTGTGAAGCCAGGACACTTCACACCTTATCAAGGCAGCCTGTCCAGGCTGCTAGAGGCTGGCCAATCAGAGCACAGCAGCAAAAACAATGCAGGGCTGAAATTGGCAACTTTTCAGGTAAAGTTTAAAACTCTCTACCTGAACAAGTTATATTAAATCCAACAACAGGAAGTTGTGGGGTTTATTATAACAATTAATTTGATACCAAACTCTTGGTATCCATCATTTAAGGGGACTTTAAAAATTAAAATAAAGTCTCTCCATTCTAGCCTATGAATGCCCTTTACTACAATGAGGGAAAAACAAATTTGGCTGTTTTTACCTCACCAGGGCTTATACAACTATTTTACATGGCACCCAGCCCTAGGGGCACATAGGGCACACATTAGGGATGACTTATATGTAAAAATAAGGTAGTTTAAGACTTTGGAAATACTTTTAATTCCAAAGTCGAATTTGCATATAACTTTAATTTAAAAGCAGCCAGCAAGGCAGGGCTGCCTTTAAAATGACACTGGGCACCTCAGCAGTGAACCTATGGGTGCACTACATATGCTGTGGTCCCTAAACCTACATGCCCTACCATATACTAGGGACTTATAGGTAGGTTAACTTAGCCAATTATAATTAGCCTAATTTGCATATTGAATTTACACAGAGCACAGGCCCTGGGACTGGTTAGGAGTACCCAGGGCACCATCAGAGTCAGGAAAACACCAGCAAAAAGTGAAAAATGGGGGCAAGAAGTTAGGGGGCCTCTGCAATCAGCCCTGTTTTCTTACACAGTCCCTATGTATTCGACCGCAAGCACTGCATTGATGTGGTTGGTTTAGGTTGAGTAGCTTAATCAAACCAGCCAATTTCAGTGGTCTTTAGGTTTTGAGACCTAGCTATAATGTCTACTCCATCGATTTGTATTCTATGTTTAAATCATTATCCATAGTATATTACAATATTTTTTATAACTTTCTTGTGCAATGTAACAATACATCTATTGTAGAATGTATCTGTGTTGCCTGTTGATAAGTAGGTGAAGGTGGTGTCATATTATAGAACTAAGGGCAATTTACTTCATAATAAGTTTTCCTTGCCCACGTGGTGAGGTGGTGGCGGTAAACACTTCTAGAAAAAGTATTTCTTCATGTTAGTTTTGAGTGAGACATGGAATATAACACTAAGAAGAAAAACCTCTCTGGTGTTGTATAGCATGGATGGAAATCTGCCTTTATTCCATCCTAGACAATATGTTCTGTTGAATTTCATTGAGGGTTTTAATGGATATTCTATACAAGGAAGAGAGTACCAAGCATAAGTTGTGGATGTGAATCTAGTTTATCAATGTTGTATGGCAATTAGGCCAACTATAATACAAATATTAATTAGCTGCTAGTTCTATATGGACCTGAGAAGCTCATATCTTCTGCTTTTGGTTCTTAAAAGAACATCTTGTTACATGGTAGAAAGTGATAAAGGGGCTGTGCCAGTTACAGAATGAACCTTTTGTTAAAAACAAAGAAAAATATTAATGTTCATGCAAAATTAAATGTTTAATTAGAAGGTGAAAAATAATTTGAAAATGCTAAATTATATTAAAATGTCATTGGAAAATTATAAGCTGTGTTTGGTGTTTATATGTCTGATTTAGGGCCCGTTTGTGATTTAGGCGGTCTGACCGCTGGTCCGCCAATACAGTGGTGGGGAGGGCACCGCCAAGCCGGCGGCCTCCCCACTGCCGTATCATGATGTCCCCCCTGGGCCGGCCAATAGAAACAGTGCAGCGGCATTGACTTCGGCACTCAGGGAGAGCCTAGGCCAGCACCACCCCACTGTCAATGCCACCAGCACACTCAGAATGCACACTGTCTAAATGGCAGACAGTGTGCATTCTGAGTGTATTGACAGGGGGGCCTCTGCACTGCCCCAGTGGCCCGACTCTGCCTTTCGACCTGCCTATTCATGCCTGGGTCCCCACCATAGAAAGACCAGTAGAAAGGGAAGTCGTAACCAGCACGGTGGTGCCAACATCGGCACTGCCATGCTTGACCATGACTTGCACCACCGCCAACGTGTCGGGATCCGCAATTCTGGCGGTGGCAGCAGTCTTGTGGCGGTCCGTCTGCCAGCATCCTAATCTGGAGGTCGGACCGCAAAGGATGTGGCAGTTGGGCTGTCACCGTGGGTACGGCGGTCCTATGGACGTCCATACTCGTAATCAGGCTCAAAGGGCCTGATTATGAGTGTGGTGGTCCGAGGACTGCCACACTGGAGTTGATGGTCAGACAGCTACATTCCGGGCGGTCCCACTGCCAGATTAGGATGCTGGCGGGCAGACCCACTACGGGACCGCTGTCCCTGCCGGGAACATTGTTCCAATCGGGCTGATGGCATCCTTGTTTCTAGTCAGCCGAGCAGCGCTGAACTCTGCGATGCCTGGCTGATTACAACCTTCTTTCTCTGCCAGGCCTTCCATGGCGGTTTTCCCACCATGAAAAGGCTGGTGGAAAACACGTGAAAGGGGCCACCTGAGGGCCCCTGCACTGCCCATGCCATGGGCAATGCAGGGCCCTCCCTGCCCAGCATGCACAGAATGTGCACTGTCTACTTTGCACATGGAGTGCTTTCCCAGGGTGCTGGACAATCCCGTCTGGAACATTATAATACGCTCGGTGGGGGATGGACCACCATGGCAGTGGCGTCTTTCCCGCGAGTTTGCGGTCCCGTGGTGAGACTGTTAAACTCGTAATGAGGGGTTAAGTCTTTATAAATGTATTCTTAGTTTCAATTCACTATGAGCCCAGTATTCAAATATACATTCTCAAACCAGGATGTACAGTTAGCACACTGACTGGTTTACAAATGTATATGCAATTTCCAATGCAACCTATGTACTAATAAGTCACATCACCAATTGTGATTTCACAGGAGGTTGCAGAATAATGTGCTTACTGAATAATAATTAGGCAGGTTTCAATTTGCAACCCTATGTGAATGGCTGTGGCTGTAAAAATGGTGACCTGCAAGAGACTGCAGTCCACCATCCTTACATTTGTTTTCCCAAATGAGAAACATAAAAAAAAAAAAAAGATAATAAGCAGCCAATGTCCATTAAAAGGACACATGCTTCCCATTTGGGAACACATCAGAGTCAGTTGGACAACTGTCTGCCTCCTCCAGGGCTGCCTGACATGATTCCCTAAGAGGAAGCCGTCTCACTTATACATTTTTCTCTTTGGGAATCAGATACTACCTCTTTGAGATGTCAGTATCTGATCAATAGTTTGCGATCACAAAGCACTGATACAGTCCATTTCAAATCCCATATAGGATGAGGATACTTCTTTTATGTGCTCCCTTATTTGCTATTCATAAAAGGTCACAGAGCCCCCTTTTGAAAGTCAGAAAGACTTATCTGATATGTTAAAGGGGTTTTGTATATAATAAAATCCACTTTTGTGTTTGCTTACCCTGTGATTTTGCAAATTGCAGAGTTTGTGACCACAAATTGCTTTGCACATCGGGCCCAAAATGTTTATAGTAGTGTCAATTCAGAGCAAAAATAGAACTGTACATTTAAAAGCATCCTACCATGTAGTACCGTATTAACCACCCCAAATGCTTATCTGCTTGCCCCGTCGCACTTTCAGGGATAACTGTTATTTAGGATTCCACAAGTCAGACATGGTCATACAAGTGATTGTACTACTAAATATGGAGTCAAACGTATCAACACGTACAAATATTGAGTCTAAAACAGAGAGACTAATAATATTGACTACCCTATACTTATAGCTAAAATAACAAAACTATTGAATCTAAAATATTGGTATTTAAAAATATCTAAAGTTAAAACAGAGACTTTTAATATTAGCATTAAACATAGCAAAAATATTGAAAACCAAAATATAGACTAAACAATGTGCAATATATTTTAACATAGAATATATTTAATTAAAAATAATTCTAAACTTCACAAAATTATGTTTATATAAAATATATTATCACCACTATTCTCAGTCCCTTTCTGAGCCCTAAAACCTCCTATTACCCCTATTCTCTACTTATCACTGAGCTCTAAAATCTCCTTGCCACCGTTATTAAATACCTATCCCTTCACCCTAAGAACACATTTTTAAAGTGGTGCAACACACATCCCTGCGCCATAAAAACTAATTAGTAACCTGGTGCAATAGTCACTCATGCACCTCAAAACTAATTAGCAACCCTGTGCAACGCTCATCCCTGCACCCAAAAACCTAAACAGTAACCCAGGGCAATACCCATCCCTGCACTTTAGACTAAATAGTAACCTGTTGCAACACACATCCCAGAATCCTAACAACTAATCATTAACCCATTGCAAAACCGACACCTGCACGCTAAAAACTAATTAGTAACAGGGTGCACCACCCATAAATGTTCGCTAAAAACTAATTAGTAATCTAAAGCAAAATCCATCCCTCTGCCCTAAAAACTAATTAGTAACCTGGTGCAACACCCAACCCTGCGTCTTAGAAACTAAGTAGTAAGCCAGTAAAATACATTTCCTGGGCCCCAAAAAATGTAATTTTTAAATCAACTCCTATTAAACCTCATAATCAGCACAATAAATAACATATCTACATTTTGCAAATTAAAAAGATAATAACTGTTGAAATAATGCACTTTAGTACACAACCAATACAGCTGTGAAACCCAACAATTTAAGCAATATATAAAATAATAAAAATAAGCAACTTAAATCTCCAAAATAAAAACTACCCAAATTAAAAAAACACTATCTAAATAAAGAGAATCATTTAATAAAAAATGTGAAGCTTACTTAAATACAACAAAAATAATAAATCATACCCCCCAAAAAACACTCTATAACTCAAACACCCTGATGAAAAAATAAAATAAATAACATGTCAAATTGGTATTGGAGCATGGCCTGATGACGAACGTGTTTGATTAAGCTCCGCGGCCCGTCGCTGAATCCGTATTGATCCTGCCTACCATTACCTGGCCCACATCTGAATATCTGGAAGGGGGGTCTTCTGGATCCACTTCAGTCAGGTGAGACCTCTCTGAGGAGCCCCCAGCGGCATGCAGTGGGGAGCCAGTGGGGATGAGCGACTGAGCCAGTATATGCCCTGCGTGCAGCTTGGTCAGATTGCAGATGCCGGATCTCGAACCGGGCCCTGGGCTGCAGAGAGGTGAGATGTCATAGGTTGACTTTTGCTCTATGCAAGACTGCTGGTTTAAGGATGACAGCACTTTTGTTTATAGGCAATTAGGCCAATCCTACAACAAGTTGCAACTGTTATTCCAACCCTCCCGGCTCACAAGCAGTACCTCACCAAAAACCCAAACAGTAAATGGTGATTTGTGCAACCTTTACGCAAAGACTCAAGAGTACGACATCTCAGGGAGGTTGTGGTTAAACGGAGATTACCCCTTTCTCACATGAACACCGTGTCTCAACCAAACACGGGCAATGAAAGAGATGCAGTGAAGTTTTCAATAGGCTTTATTAACAAGACTACAATCTATGATAAATTGCATGGGCTGCAATGATTAGAATAATGAATAATATAAGGAACAGAATGGTAAAACCATCTTGTAATAGCATAAGATGTGAAATAGATGTGAAATAGGCCCTACTACTTTAGCATGGTGAACCTTATTTCTAGCCTAAACAGAGCTAGGTGTGTTAAACCTAATCTCCCAGTACCATGTCCATGAGAAGAGCCCCCCAACCCTTGTTAACTTGGGATGAGGTCTCTAGACCAGACTCTGTGGAGACACAAAGACCAGGTCAGCATCAAGGCGATGTGTAATACAGATAGCGTCAATGGCATCTCGTAGGAATCCCTCTGATTTTCTTGTCTGTGTGAGATGTATTTATACAGATCTGGTAGGACCCCTGATGCAGGTATGTTCCCAAATAATAGATAAGAAAGCATGCTTGGGGCAGCACTTATATAAACAATTCTCTGAATAGGTACATTATGTTACTGGCACACAAAAGTGGGAAAGTACATAATGTGACAACCTACGTATCTCATGTATCTTTGACGCTGATAGGGACGACTTTACAGAATGGCACTGATAGTGTGAAACTAAAACATCTTCCTAACTATAAAGACGGCAGACATCTTAGAAGAATTAATTAATTAAATGTGATGAATCAGAGCAAGCTAAGAAGGTTAAAAGTCACTGGGTGACTGGGACACAGGCCTGCAAGCCAGAGGCTAAGCTAAACTCCTGATTCCCATTAAAACTAAATGGGATCCACTACACCCTCCTCATTGCCGGAACAAGTATGACACCAAACTAATGACTCCAGAGAAAGTGAATGAACCCAAGCTAAAATGCTCTGGACTAAAAACAAGCTAAAATCATATTAAAAGATAACTAATATCTAATTAAAAACCTGTTAAAAAAAATAGATAAAACACACAAGAGACATAGGGGGTCATTCTGACCCCGGCGGTCTAAGACCGCCGGGGCCAGGGTCGGCGGGAGCACCGCCGACAGGCCGGCGGTGCCCCGCAGGGCATTGTGACCGCGGCGGTAAAGCCGCGGTCGGACCGGCAACACTGGCGGTCTCCCGCCAGTGTACCGCCGCCCTTTGAAATCCTCCAAGGCGGCGCAGCTAGCTGCGCCGCCGAGGGGATTCCGACCCCCCCTACCGCCATCCAGTTCCCGGCGGTCCGCCCGCCGGGAACCGGATGGCGGTAGGGGGGGTCGCGGGGCCCCTGGGGGCCCCTGCAGTGCCCATGCCACTGGCATGGGCACTGCAGGGGCCCCCGTAAGAGGGCCCCTACAAGTATTTCACTGTCTGCTTGGCAGACAGTGAAATACGCGACGGGTGCAACAGCACCCGTCGCACCTTCCCACTCCGCCGGCTCGATTACGAGCCGGCATCCTCGTGGGAAGGGAGTTTTTCCCTGGGCTGGCGGGCGGTCTTTTGGCGACCGCCCGCCAGCCCAGGGAAAAACTTAGAATACCCTCCGCGGTCTACTGACCGCGGTGCGGTATTTCGGAGGGGGGAACTCTGGCGGGCGGCATTCGCCGCCCGCCAGAGTTAGAATGACCCCCATAATGTCGACCATGACAAGCACAGCAGAACAAAGTTAAAGGCAATATTGGCAAACATTTAAACTTGCAAACTTTAGTTTAGGCCAATGGTCAAATTCCTTTAATAGTAGTCACGATCTTGAAGAATGTCTTTGAAACCACCAAAGGGATGGGCATCCAAGAAAGAAGCCACATCATCAGATATTAGATAGATGACAGGATTGGCAGACCGATCCACTGAGCAGTAGTGCCCAGCAGTCTCAGATGCAGGATCTCCCGCAATAGCAGCACCATCCAAAGTGCCCAAAGGAGCCAGACAGTCCACCAAGTGTGGGTTGCAAGTGGCCTCGGGAATCAGCTCCAGTCTCAAGGGGCATGACTATGAATGAACCCTCATTGTGAACATCAGCAGTTCCTTGTCCACAAGAGGCACAGCCGAAACAGCCAGACACACCGAAAGTCAATGCTCGAAGAGGCACCAGGTGCAGTGAAAGATCGGTTGCACACACCAAAGGACTGGTTGGAATGACAATGACCAATCATGCTCCAATTCTTCCAGCAATGCAGCACCAAAGAACTGTACCATGTGATCACGGCACAGCTGGCTGGTGGTAGTATCTCCATCACTCCGCTTAGCTGGGAAGGCACAACCACTGCGTATCAGGAACAACAGCAGTAGTATCCCGCCGATCAATGCCAAAGTCAAAGGAAAGCCACCAAGCACACCGAAAAAGAGTGAATGGATGGCTGCAGGGATGACTCCGAAGACAGTCTGGAAGATGGACACATATCCCGACCAACAGCCTTAAAGAAATGGACAATCCCTGTAGTGCTCGAAGATTTGAAAATTCTGGATACCAGATCTCCAAAGGGCTTGCGGAAGTTGGTATTTAATAGGGGTTGTATCTCGGGCTGATGATCTTGCTATCTGGAGAGCTTATGTCTCTCTGGCCGATGTCAACGCAGCTTGTTTCTGGAACGGTAGTGCATTTAGTCTGCTCAGCTTTTCATAATTTACATTAGTAGTATGAATGTGAGGCCACGTTTCTGCGTCACTTATCTCCTGCGTGGGGGGGGGGGAAATAAAACATGTCTGCACCACGTTACGACCTTAGAGACTAAAATTGCCTAAGCAATTCCTGGACGCAAACCACAAGAGCTTTCGTTGTTTAGCACCACATAACTTCCATTCGAAAGTACATGAAATGCCGGACGAATCAAAGGAGAAAAAAGGCCAAGTTCATGACCCCCGCATTGTAAAGGCCATAAAGGGACACCTGTTTGCAGATCACTGAATGACTAATAGTAGTCTCACATTCGCTTCCGCTAAGAAAGACCTCTGTTTTGCCTTTCAGACATTTATATTCAAAGGGCAACTCCCACTCTTCTTTAATAAAGCTATCGCCTAGCCACTCGAACCTGCCCACGGCAAGATGTTTCAAGCATTTTGAAAAACGAAAAGTGGAAATGGCCAGATTTATTATGCCATGTAAGAGCCATACTTCAATGGACTCCCAGAAACTGTGAAAGGCAATTTTTCTAGCTTTTCTATGTGAAGCATGGTGAAACTTGATTCCCTTTTAGCCATTGTCTATTGTTCCCTGGACAAATTAAAAGAAGCAAACAAGTCACTACTGTTAATATACTTCCATGGAACATGGTCGTTTTTCAGAATTTGTAGTGTTTAATCTAACTGCATGATGGAACGCCGATGACTTTGTCCATGGTATAAAAAGGACATGTCTGTCTGAATAATGTCAATCGCAGATAACATTATGCCGGAATAAATCCTGTTGCACAGAGTGTTCATGCAGTTGTCTACAACAGCTAAAGCCCTTTCCAAATTTTCTTTGTCTACCTGCCTTAAACGTGCAGCAGCTTCTATTTGAGAAAGCTTCCAGATCTCATTGTATACGGCATCGATGAATCTTTTGGGGCGTGGCTTTCTTGGACCTAACAAGAAGTCCTGCAAGTCTATATCTTTAGAAAGAGTATTAAAATGTTCATTAACTGCTGCTAAGGTATTACTTTGTAACCACTGTTGGCACAATTTACCGACACTGTATGTTGTAATTTTACCTGAGTGCTGACCAGAGACAAAGTGAGGGTCGGGCCGGCTAATCTTGAAACCCCCTGAGGAATTCACAAAACATGCCTGACACCCATTTGTGTCCATTGGCCATAGTAACCACCCACCGGGACTGGAAATTGAAGAGTTATAGGTGCCAAACTGAACCTTTGCATCTAGGTCTTTCTGGGTGACATTCAGGAAGGACTGCCAATTAGTGAATTTTGCTGGTATGGGGATACTGGACAGATTTATGCCCTTCATTTTTGCTAACCCCAGACAGGATGTTTGTGGAACAGTGTCATTTAAAAAGATCATTTGCAAAGGAATAAGACACGTTCTAAATAAAGCTTCCCTACCCTGTAATTGCCAATCTTGTGTGACCCATACAGTCTTTACATCAATAGTGTTCTTTCAGTATTCGTAACCTTCAACTGCATGTCAGGAAACAAATGAATCTGAATAAATTAACTTTGTGTTGGTTAGGAAAATTTTCCTAATTTTACAAGGTGGTACCTTGAAGTAATATGACTCTAGATTTTTAGTGTCATGCCCAGAAAAAGTAAGTGAATTTATCTGAATAATATTTCGGGCTCCCCACAGGTAGAGTTGAACATTGTTCCCATTGTGTGTAACTGAATACTGATCTGTGTCTAATGGCACGGTGCAGGTAGTAATGTCCCCAATTGTTATAGCAGAACATTTCCCCATAATTCTTTGTGTTGGTATACACATCATCACTTTCAAATACTGCATAGTCCTTCATTTCAGTTAACATGGAATCAACTGTCTGGGCATCCCAATCATCAGATACAACACCAGGTGTAATTACATCAGTCATAGAAATTTTGGAAACATGGAATTTGAATGACCTCAGTAGGCCCGTATATATCAAATGGAACTTTATCCCACACAATCCCATCGGGAATCGGTACTGCTGAAATGTTCACAAGGGACAAGTCTCTTCGGACCTTATGCGAGGAAAGATATGGAGTTAAGACTTCATCCACAGGCTCGACAGAGGAGCATTCAGGAAGATAATGACCATTTATAATCAGGAACAAAACAATAAAACAAAGTAGTTCAACATTAAATTATATTATACACACAAACACATATAAAACACATTAAACATTTAAATAAACATTGTAACATGACACCTAAATAATAATTAAAAGGATTTGAAAACAGTATTATTATATTGCATTAGTTATGCTTTAGATATTTAAAACTTTGATATGATTACATAATTATTTTTTAAAATACCTACCAATAACAATACTTACCTCAATATAATTATAACACAATATTTTGGCGTCAATATTTTGTACCAAGGCCGGCTTTATGGCAGTGTGATTGCTGTGTTTTGAAATATCTAATGGGATTAAATGCACCTACTGAAGAATTCCTTGTGTGCCCAGCAACTTCTAGTCAGTAATAAAAATGTCAAGATAACTCTGGTGATTAATGTACCTGCTGGAGAGATCTGAGTTTTGTCTAGGTGCAGTTTTAACTCATCTTAAAGTAGCACAGATGACCACAGTGCCTACTACAAAAGCATGCATAACATGCAGATCATAGAATTATATTTTATTTATTTTTATGTCTGTCACCAAGGTGCTTTTGTTACTTGCAGTTCATAAATTACAATCCTAACATAGCAAAGTGAGGTATGAGTTGGCAATACACAGCTGCATGCAAAATGAAAGGCAACGTTTTAGAACCTTATGTTTTTTAGCCCAGAGTTTTGTTGCTAAACAGGGTGTGATTGGGTAGAAATAAATTCTTACTAGTTAATCCAACCTGAACCACTGTGTTACATTTTAAATTCTGAATGTGTGCTTCTCCAGACCAAGCACTCTTAAAAAAAAAAGTGCCAACCAATATGGATGACAGGTGACTTCTCCACCTTTTAATCCTCATTGTCTTATTGAACATTTCTGATTCCGTGTGTATGGTGTATGTTATAAAATGCTCTGACACCCTACAATGGTATGAGAAGTGCTATAAAACAAATTAAATACATGAGAGAGAGTGGCTATGGGGAGATGGAGGGGCACCCTTGGAGGGAGGGAAAAAGAGGTAATTGGGGGACGCAAAACAACATTAGTCACAATGGGTGCCACCAGCACTAAAGCAGGTCCTGTTTACTACTGTTGATATTCTGTCCTTTTTTATATATCATATTAAAGGTGCGCACCCCTACAAGTCATGTGTAGCTATTGTCAGACCCCCTACTTGCCGTCACTCGAGCCACATTTGAAAAGAGTCTATGCAACTGTCAGATAAAAAGTTTTAAAAATATTTTATTGCATTTTAAAAGGAGAGGTGGCGGAGCCCACAGTTAAGCTAAATTTATAGCAGCAAACATTCATGTTAATACAATCCAAAAAAGAAACAAAAACTAAAATAAGGTCAAGAAAAACATTCTCAAGGCAAGAAGAGGGAGTGCAGTGGAAGGTTCATCTAATGTATACAGCAACACAAGTAGGGTGGAGGAACAGAAGTTGAAACTAAGAGTTCCCTACTACACTAATCAAATATAGTACAGCATGAGCGGGATGTTTTGATCATGCAACTAGGACACCTGAGATAATTGACAAGGCCATAAAAGAACCATGAGTTTAGAATTAACGGTGCATGTTATCAATCCACTTTGCAACGGATGACCAGCTCCTGACTCTGTGTTTCCGTGTTTTCTGCCCCCCACATTCATACAAGCACACTTCCATATTGTAGGCAGCCAAAAACCGAGACCTCCATTTAATAAATGTTGGCGCATCTGGGCTTAGCCGACCTGAGGCACTATACAGCCTTGCAATAGCCATAGCAATAAAAATGAGTAACACCTCACTTCCTGTTGAGACTATTCCTCATATTACCCTTTACACCTGATAGCATCGCTGTAGAGATAATCTGGAGCTGTTCACCTATAATTGAGCTCAGGAAATCACAGTTAAAGGTATTTAGTGCAGGACATAGAGCAAACCTATGAATGAAATCCACCTGCTCATCTCCTCACCAGATGCACTTGTCATTGGATCTTCTGCCACACTTAAATAGCCTAGACAGGGTATAATACAATTCAAGAGTCCCTCAAGCCTGGATCCCCATTTTCTGTTTTTTACCTCAAGGTCATCCGGAAGCGTTTTAATCACCAGGTTATACAAGCCTCCAATCCTAGCATTTTTTAAACTAGCCTCAATTAGAGTGATTTTACTGATCGAAAACGTACCCAGTTGGTTAATGAAATCTCGTATCTCTAGACATTTAAAAAAAAAAACCTTAGTGAGGCCATACATCTCCCTGAACTCAGAAAAACAGTATAACTGCCCTTCCTTGAAAAGGTTCTCCATTGCTGTTATCCCCTTCTGTGCCCACCTTGTGTTGATTCCATCATGAAAAATGGATGGCAAGTTTTAAGAATTCCACATTGTAGCCATTAAACCTAGTAATATTTATTGCCCTAGCAATCCTTCACCATATCATATATGCTCCCCTTAAAGTCCTAAATTTAGTTTTCTTATAGTTGCTAGGTTCAAGGTTCTTCAAAAAGCAACTTCTGGTATCCATCCCTAACATTAACTCATAGACAGGGGGGGTTTCTGTACTGCCAGTAATAAGAATCCCCATATATTGAAGCATGCAAGATCAATAATAAAGCGTTACATTGGGTACCTCCCAACCCCCTTGATATTTGGGGAGAAACATAAACTTAGATGGCCTTCTGGGTTTTTTAAATTCCGATAATAAACTAAAACACATGTTTTCAAGCTTAGCCAGCCAGAACCTTTTAATCTACAGTGGGTCACCCCTAAACAGATATAGCACCTTTGTCAATATTAACATTTTTTCAACATTACACCTCCCACCAGTGAGGGGTGCAGATGGTTAATTCTTGTAAAATACTACTTGACATTACTAAACAACGGTGCTATATTATTTTCAACTAAATGATCCAAACCCATGTAGTTCTAATGCAATGATACATTACTTCTTCCATTACTGGTCCAAAAATCCAATCCCTTTAGAACAAACCACCTGTGTCTTTCTCTCATTAATCTTATACCCAGAAAACTTACCGTAATACTTAGCAGCTGTTCCTGTCTGCATGAGAGTAGTTGAGGGGTCTACTGTGACTACTGCTATATCATCCGCCTATGAAAAAACTTTGTATTCCACATCCTTTACTACTACAGGCTTTATCAGTCTATTCCCCTCCAGCAGTGTTATGAATGGAAACAAAAAAGGTGAGCAGGGACACCCATGCCTAGTTCCCCCAGTGATCGCTATATCATCAGAATACACACCACTTATCCTCAGTCTCATGGCAGGGGCTTGATACAATGCCCTGACTGATTTATTAAATTCAGGGTTGAACCCTCTCCAGGCTAGAACCTCCCACAGGAAACCCCACAAAACCCTGTCAAAGCCTTTTCGGAGTCTAATAGCACTAAACTCATCTGTGTTCCAGCGACTTCTGCAATGGCAAACATGGTCCACCGTGTCACACCCAGGGATAAAACTGGTCTGTTTTAGTGATGCCAAAGAGAAGATAACTCTCCCTAGTCTATTTGCCAACACCTTGACATAGATTTTAGTGTCCACATTTATTAAAGATATGGGCCTATAAGACCCAGAGGTAAGAGAGGACTTGCCTTTTTTCTTAAATACAATGATGGTAGTTAGCTCCCAAGAAGGAGGGATCACCCCTGCTGCGTCTTTAGAAACACAGAAAGCAAATCTTTCGATAGTATGCCATAGAATACTTTTAAAAAACTCCAAAGAGATTGCCTCAAATAGTTCCTCAAAGGAGATAGGTAATTCCAGTTTTGAGCGATCATCTGCACTCAACTTATCTTTAACTTCATCAAGGGGAATGAGTAACTCCTCATATCCATTCAGCAAAGAATTAGTATCCTCAGTATACAAATGCTCATAATAGCCCAGAAAACCCCACTAATATCTGCCTGTAGATCCATTTTACAACCCTGAAGATCAAGAATAACCTCTATATCTTTTTGCATCTGCTTTTGTCGCATGCATAATGCGAGCAATGGTTTAGTGCTCTAGCCATATTCATAGCATTCACATCTGTGATTATAGTACATCAGAGCAACCTCTTTACTGAAATGTTTAGCTATCTTGGCCTTAAAAACAGCATTTTTCTAAAAAAAGGTTTTAGTGTTGTTAATTTTGAATCACTGATCATAAGTAACTGACTAGAAGTTGCCATGTTTAACTAACAGCCCTTGTCCATTCTGTAGAATTTGAAGGACCTCTATCCATGGGTATTTTAACGTATAAATGTTTGAGGGTCCTCTTCCTAATATGCTCTCTCAATTGCTATCTTAGCTGCCACTGTAATATTAGCTATTAGTATCTGATCGGGTTCAGAAATACTTTTCAGGCACATTTCTGAGATCCCAATTTCAGACTCAAATGCCCTTTATTTTGTGTGACCCAAACCTTTTTCATTGTACTCAAGCTCTTTTTGTATCATTCTTGATTTCTACTATGGCCAAACGTGTAGAGCTTATTTCACTCCAGAGAAGGGACTTTTTGTTTGGAAGGTGCATGGCATCAGAGCAGTATCTTCTGTGGTTACTGTTTTTACCACTTCTGTCTCCAAAAGATACTGGATGCGGTGCAAGGAGCAAACCTACTACTAAAGCAACGGAGTGCCAATGTGGTCAGTCCCCTGAGAGATGTCTTAAGCACCAGGTGGGCAGTGGCAAGGTCAGATCTCTAGAAGCCAAATCACTGGCTGTGCTGGACTGGGAGGTTCCCACAACTGGGAGCAAGTACCTTATGTTGGCATTTCAGGAGCTCTTTCTAGCTTTTGCTAAAGCTCACTTGGGGGCTCAATATGACTTTAGCGTCGGAATACTCCGACCGCCAAAGCCATGGGGAAGAGGCAACTATCATACTGGCTGCCTTCCCTCCAGTCATATTAGGATGTTCCCACCAGACTGATCAGCAGGAACATCGTATTCCAACGTTCCTGCTGGTCAGACCAGCCAAAACAGTGCTATGGTATTGGTCTTGGTTCCATTAAGGGAGCCGAGGCCCATGACATAGCAGACCAGCACCCTCGGAATGCGCACTATCATTAAAGCAGATAGTGCACATTCCAATGCTGCTGGGCAGAGGGCCCCCAGCACTGTGTTTCCGCCAGCCTTTCCATGGCGGGGTCCCTGCCATGGAACGGCTGGCAGAAACAGAAGTCGTGATCAGCCTGGCATCACTGAGTTCAGTGCAGCCAAGGCTGACCACAAGTCTGATTGCCGTCAGCCTGTCGAGAATCATGGCGGTGATGGGGCCCCCTCGCAGTCCGACTGTCAGGGTCGTAATGTGACGGTCAGTCCGCCGGCGATGGCGGTAGGTCCGTCGCCAGTCTGGCGGTGAATACCGACAAATTATGACCATGGCGGTGATCCCTCCTAAGCCAAAGTACCACCCGAACCGCCAGTACGGTCTGTTCACTGACCATGGCAGTTGCCATCTTCAGGTTGGCGGAACACCACATCCTGCCCACCATATTATGACATAGTAGACTGCCAAAATTTCCAGGGCTGGACCACCGCCATGAAAAGCCTAGCAGAAACTAATACTATAAAGGAGAGACTCACCTCCAGGGACACAGAGGAGTCCGTGGCCACCATGGAACCGGAACTGGAAGTCCTGCCGATGCTGTACCAGGTGATGGCAATCCAGGAGCAGTAACACCGATGACGACGGTGAGTACAGCCGCCTAGCACACAAGGGAGGGAGGTGAGAGTGACACACCCACACGCACAAAACACACCATACACACATACCACACACCGAGAACTATCTACAGAGAAATACAACAACAACATAACGCAGGAGCAAAGAAAGCCATGACACATACCTTTGGTCCAACCACTGTAATTCGGTGGGAACAGCGACCTCAATAATATAAATGATATATATAAAAACATATATACAGAAAGGACTATTTTCCAGTCCGTTATCTGTGAAAAGCCACAGGGCAACGTCCAAGGCCCAACTTGAATTCTGACAGCTCAAGTCCTCCACTGGGCAGGGGCATCATGCTGATGGTTAGGCAGGCACCTCAGGGGGTGGGGAGGAGGTTTCTTGGGAGGGGGGTTCTTGGACTTGGGTTTGGGAGGGAGCGAGTCCTTGCTATGTTGCTTAGGGGGCCGAGGAGTTGGCTTGGAGCGGGGGGCCGGAGTGCCACTCTTGTGCCCCTTAGTGGCAGGTTTAGCTGCAGTGGGAGGGACATGAGTGGATGGGACCTGGAGGTACTGGGTTGGGGAAGAGGGTGCTTCCTCTTAGGGGCAGGACCGGGGGGAGGAGGAGGGAAGAGATCAAGTCCGGAAGGGAAAGATTTCTCATGTCCAATGGGGCAGGTTGTGGGAGGAGGTTTGGGTGTGGAGGTTGAAGGAGTGGTTGTAGGAGGAGTAAGTGGGCTGGCTGGGTTGCAGGTGCATGTACAGTGTGCATGTGTGAGGTGGATGGCTGTTGAGTGTGTGAGTGGAAGCATTTCTGTGTCTTTGGAGGGGGTGCAAGTGAGGTGGGTGTGCTGCATGAGGTTGGCATGGTGGTGAATGCGCATGTGGTGTACGGGGTGCTAGTCTGCGTGTCTGCTGTTGTGGTGACTGTGGGCAAGGCTGCACAGGTGGCAGGATCTGGGACTGAAGATCTGCTTGCAGTTGTTAGTGTTGATGTGACTGTAAGGGAGGAGGAGGGGGGGAAGACAGTGGAGGCAGTGACTGTTGTTGTATGTGCTTCTGTGTGTTGGCTGTGTGTGTGCTTGTGGAGTGAAGTGTGGTGCCTGGGCTTGTCTGTACGAGTCCTGTCTACTGTCTTGGGTGCATGCTGGTCTGATTGTGTCCTTGGGATGGGTGGGGGGAGAGGGCTTTTGGACTGGGAAGAGGTAGTTGGGGGGGGCAGAAGAATCAGGGACCCTGGCTGCTGTCAAATAGGAGGCCAGAGCCTGAAACGATCTCTGTAGCGCAGCCAAGCCAAAGTGAATGTCCTCCAGATAAGCATTGCATTGCTGCATCTGGGATGCCAGCCCCTGGATGGCATTCACCATGGTTGACTGCCCTACATAAATGGATCTCAGCATATCAATAGCCTCCTCAGTGAGGGCAGCAGGGCTGACTGGGGCAGGGCCTGAGGTGCCTCGGGTGTAGGAGACGCCCACCCTCCTTGGTAAGCGGGCACGTGCATCTGGGTGGGGGGCTACTGGGAGGGCAGTGCTGGTACAGTGGGTGGTGGAAGATATTGTAGCTGAGGTGGTCCCAGAGGGCTCCGCCACCACCAGGGAGCTTCCATCAGAGGAGGAATCTGAGTCAGATGTTATAGCTCCTGTCTCCCCCGTGGTGCTCCCCTCACCCTCCAACCCGCTGGTCCCCTCGGCGTCGGTGGACTCTGCCTCCTGGGTCCCTTGGGCTGCAGCTCCCCCACTCGCTGGTACGACTGCTCCTTCGCCGGATGATGCTAATGCACACAAGGACAGAATGAGAAAAGGAGAGAGGGTTGGGGAGAAAGAAAGGGACCACGGGTCATTCACAGCAACAGCAGCACATATGGCACACACATCAAAATCACTCCCTGGGACTAACGCTGTGCAGTATGAACCACAATATCAAATCATTACCTGGGAACAACAGCAGAAATTAACCCAAACACCACCATCTGCACACCTACTTGGACTCACTAAGCCATGTCTGCCACGGTATGCCAGCTACTTGCCATTACCAAATGTACATACCACCCTACATTGCTAAGCGGGACTCTACAAAATTAGCTAAACCGGCATATTAGGGCATCCACTGACTAGAACCTTGCACCCAATCACCATGGCAGGCAACAAAAAAAGAATAGCACTCAGTGTGTACCCCATTGTGGCTGCTGTGCTGCCCTCAAGCGCCCATCCAACTCAGGATTGGCCACCACCAGTATGTGGGCCATTAGAGGGGTCAGGGTCCGACAGGCACCCCTCCGTCGTTGGAAGGGTGTCCCCAGGTGGGCCTCCACTGCCTTCCGGGCCCAGCGATTCAGGTCCTCCCACCGTTTCCTGTAGTGGGTGCTCCGCCAGCTATGTATCTCCAGGGTCCGCGTGTCCTTGGCAATGGCATGCCACAACCACTTCTTCTAATGGGCGCTGACCTGCATAGGGAACACAGATGAATGGACATCATGAACTCAACACTCCATTCTGTAACATAAATGGCTTACATACTGCATAGATCTCACAGCAAGCCCACACATGACCAGTACCTCTGCATACACATTGCATGCAGCAAAAATAAATTGCACATATGACACACTGCCAGCACACACAAATATCTCCATATAGCCACGTTGCATTCAACATACCCATAAGGTACTCACCTGTTTGTCTGGAGGCCCATACAACAGCCCATACAGGGGTAGGACCCCCATCCACAAACTTCTCCAACTCCTCAGATGTGAAGGCTGGGGCCCTTTCCCCTGTAGCACAGGCCATCGCGGGTTCCAGACACCGGACACAGCAGCACGTGCAGTGGAGGTGTTGACCTGTAGAGAGTCAGGAATCAAGTGAGGTGGGACAGAGAAAATGGCGGTTAAGTCCACGGGGTGAACACCATCACCACCGGCGGTGATCATCATTGGTTCCTGTGCTCCATAGACCTCCATGTTAACCAATGAGGAGTTGCACGGCGGTGCAGACCGCCTTCCACCATGATGTCAAACGCCGGCGGAGTGAGGTCACTTCCACCTGTCCCTGCACACAGGACAGACAGTTGTCAAATCCTAATGCTGGTACTCATGACGGACAATACAGTATAATGTGCGCCATAGGTACCGATGGTACACACCAAGACAATTTCAGTCTGCTACATACATACATGCTCTGTGTACTGTGATATTGTGTGTATATACTTCTTGTAGTCACACACATCTCATGTTTGGTTTACCTAGATACCTACCACTGTGGAGGAAGAGGCAAGCACCCATGTATACACCCCTAGTGCACTTGGCTACATGAACGCCGCATCATTATGACCTATCATCTGGAAAGGGCCCCAATTACTGAACTGTGTCATCAATTGGAGCCAGATCGGATTCCTGCTATCCATAGCACTACAGCAATACCCCCTGCAGTACAGGTACTGTCTGTTCTCCACTTCCTGGCAAGTGGTTCCTTCCAGGTGACTGTGGGCTTGGCTGCAGGAATGTCACAGCCAATGTTTTCGAATGTGCTTGGAAGAATATTGGCTACCTTGCTAAAACACATGAGCAGCTAAATCTCATTCCCCCAGAGTGAAGATTTGCCCACTGTGAAGGCTGGATTCTACGCCATAGGACACATACCACACGTGATTGGGGCCATTGACTGGACCCATATTGCCTTGGTCCCTCGCAGGACAAATGAGCAGGTCTACAGGAATAGAAAGAGTTACCACTCTATAAATGTCCAGATGGTGTGCCTTGCTGATCAATGCATCTACCACGTCACAGCCAAGTCTCCTGAATATGTACATGATGCCTATGTGTTGAGGAATAGCAGTGTCCCACAGGTGATGGCACAGAGTGTGGCTCGTAGGTGAGCTTGAGTCTTCACCCATTGTATGTCACTGTATGCCACCTGAAGTTGTACTCTGTGCTATTGTACATGAGTAATGTGTCTCTCTCACCACTTCTAGGTGATTCCGGCTACCCAAACCTGTCCTGGCTGTTGACACCAGTGAGGAATCCAAGGACAGAGGCAGCAATTTGGTACAATGAAGCACATGGTCATACCAGGAGCGTTATTGAATGTACAGTTGGGCTACTGAAAGCCATGTTCTGGAGCCTTCATGTAATGGTGGATCCCTATTCTACGCCCCTAAGAAGGTCTGCCAGATAGTGGTGGCTTGCTGCATGCTGCACAATTTGGCACTCAGATGCCATGTGCCCTACCTGCAGGAGGAGGGGGAAGACAATGCACCTGTGGCAGCAGAGAACACTCAAGACAGTGATGAAGAGGAAGAGGAAGAGGATGTGGAAAAAGGGACAAATATGATACAGCAGTAGTTCCACTGACACTCAGGTAAGACTGTACTCCTGTTCATACCTACATTACAGTTCAGTGTTGTGTGGCTGCTGTATTGTGCCAAGCACTACCTTTACTTCTCAATTAACTGTCACTTATGCTTTCCCTTTTTGCAGATGTTGGTGTGAGCACAACTGTGTACTGATGTGATAACTACAGGCTGCTTTCACACATTTGATGGATGGATTCACACATCATGGGACATTTGCACAGGATGATGCAGTTTAAGAGATTGCATGTTATTATATGATAAACACAGAAACTTCAGTTGTGTTCAAGGGTGTTTATTGAAGTGACAAAAAGGATGGGATAGTGCAATAGAGTGGGGTGATGGTGGACATAAACTTCAGTGTAGTGGCCCAGTTGGTTAGTTGCACAGGTCCAGTATCCATGGGGCCATAGGAAAAGGAGCAATGGCAGTCCAAAGGGAACAAGGTGTCTCAGTGGCACACATGGGAGACATTCAGGAGGGGCTCATTTCCTGGCAGGGGTTTGTGTCTTGGCAACAGTTTCTGGTGTCCGTCTGGGTCACAGGGAACATTTGCAGGGTGGTTCTCCTTCTGCAGATGGAGGGGTGCTGGTGGCTTTTGAGTGATGTGGCAGGTCCTCCTGTCGACTGGCTGCAGCAGATGTTGTTGGCTGTGAGCTGAATGGCTAGTGGAAGGGGCCCGCTGGTGTGCTGTTTACTCAAGTATTGTGTAGGCATTGTCTCCCAGCACCCCTGCAATAGTGGCCATGTTGGCATTTAGGGCCTGCAACTGCTGCATGACCTCATGGTGGTGTACCACCTGCAGCCACTGGTTCTCCTGCAGGATGGTAATCACCTGGCCCATCCTGTCCTGGGATTGTTGGTAGACCCCAGGACATGTGTGAGTGCCTCCGGGGCAGTTGGTCCCTGGGTTGGGCCTCCCACTGGTGTACACGTAACCTCCCACTCGCCCTGGCTCCCTGTGCCTGTGTCTCCTGAACGGTGTGCCCACTCTCACTTACACCAGGGCCTTCAACATCTTGCCTGTGTGGTGTTGACTCGGGTCCCTGTACAGGTGGATACACAAGTGATTGATGTGTCCTGGGGACAGAGGTTTGGGGACATTGGGTGGCTGCTGTGGTGTTGGAGTTGGATGGGGGACCCTGTGGTGGACGGGGTGTGGGATGTGGAAGCCGACTGACCAGTGGTGCCAGATGGATCAGGGAGATCAAGATCGGGACATCCAGAGTTGCTGTCATCACTGAGTGCATCTTCTGGTGGGGGGCTGTGTTGCCATGGCACATGCTCATCGCTGACATTGGCTGGGGTACCTGTGGACATGTGTAAGATTTGTTACAGTCATTGTCTGTCACATATTCTGCATTTCTGGCTTTCCCTATGGGTTGTGTGTTGTCCTCCCACTTTTGGTTAGTGTATGCCGGTGGATTCTGTGAATGGTAGTACTACATGCTGCCCATGCATTACTGTTGTGTGTGCATGCAGAGTTGGGAGGGGTGTGCTGGCAGTGGGTAGGGCATGCAGGGGTACACCATTATGGGTGGTTATGGGGGTGGTTCATTGTATGAGATGGAGTGAGGTGAAGGGAGACAGGGTGAGGGGGTGACATGTCATGCAGGTATCGGGGGTGGTACGGTAATAATGGTGACTTAAAAGTGTTCAGCCCTCCAGTGACTCCAGTGAGGCCCTCGGGATGCAGGATTGCCAAGACTTTCTCTTCCCATGCGCTCAACTGTGGGGGAAGAGGTTGGGGTCCACGACTAATCATCCTGATGGTAACTTGGTGCCTAGAGGCCACTGCACGCACCTTGCCCCGTAGGTCGTTCCAACTCTTGCGAATGTTGTCCCTTGTGCGTGGATATGTTCCCACGGAGTTCACCCTGTCCTCGATCCTCCGCAATAGCTCCATCTTCCTGGCAATGGATATCTGCTGGACCCGGGCATCGAACAGCTGTGGCTCTACCCTGACAATTTCCTCCACGATCGCCTGCAACTCCTCATCTGTAAAACAGGGATTCTTCTGTGGGGACATGCCTATTGTGTGATGGATGTAGTGTGTGGGTGTTGGGGTATGGTGCGCGGTGTGTGATGTGTGGAAGGTGAATAGGTGGCGGTAGTTTGTATGTGCAGCTCATGTATTATCTTTTGCTGGCAAGGTGTAGCAGTATTTTCATGTTTACAAAGGATTGTGGCTTGTCTGGGGGGGTTATTTATGGTGCTGTTGGTGGGTGTGAACGGTGTGTGTATATGTGGCAGGTGTGGGTTTTTCAATCTGGCCAATGTTGGCTTCTGTTTGTGTTGGGTGCCCAAATCTGCTGCAGCGGTGTGCCCCGCCAATGGCTGACCGCCGTTTAGTGTCCGCTGTGGTGATTCGTGGTCCATAATTTGGAGGGCGGTGTGTAGCTGGTGTAGCGGGTACAGTAGTGGGTCCGACAGTTTTTCACCTCCATTGGGTCTGGCGAAATTGTTGTTGTGGCTGGTTTCTGTTGGTTTTGTGTTTGTGTGTCATAATCTGCCCAGTGGATTTCCGCCTCCGAAGCGGTCTGTTGGCGGCCGTCACCATGGAGGTCTTTGGAAAAGACCGCCAATGTCATAATAACCACCTATGACTTGCTATTGTGAAATCTCTGTAATATTTATAATTGCACTCTGTGAAAGTGTGATGTAAGATGCACCACTTGTGATATTACTCAAAACCAGAATGATGTGCGTAATAAGAATTGTGCCATACTGGGACATCGGTGCATGGTGTAAGACAAAATAGAGGAATTGTGAAATCTCAGTGGCTGTCTCAGTAGTGAAAGAGCAGTGTGTGGGGTATGTCAGTAGAGATTGAGAGAGCTATGTGAATGGCTGTAGTGTGGTTTCGTGTCTAGAGGTACACGATGAGAACCTCGTTTTGCCAGTGGGCCACAGTGTAACAGATAGGTACCATTCGCCCATTTATTTGCCAGCTGTATACCTGTGTTTTTTTAAATCGGTTGAAGACTTTCTCATGGGCTTATGAATGATTTGCTGGTATTTGGAAATAGTGCTCCTGGATACTGCTGTAAACTGAAGTATTATAGTAATTCAATAGTTTCCCTTCGAAGATAGCTTGTATTCTACTGAACATTTATTTTTCCCCCAAACTTGTTAGTACAGCATGTACACTAGCAAGACACAGACTGTCCCTAGAGTCTCTCACTAGTAGCAGCATCACATTCTCTCAGCGCCAAGAGCAGATCTCTCGACAAAGCAACCTTACCCTCTCCCGAGGCAGGGGGATCAACTGCCGGTGGTGCATCAGGTGCGGTAGCACCATGACGCAGGGCCAGGGGGCCCATTACCCCTGGCCAATGTTTTATTTTACTACTTAACCAACAGTTTGAGGGCCATTTCCATTGCTTGCCCTGGGGCCTACGGCACCGTCGCCAAATCACAGCACGAGGCTCTATTAAAGCATCTGGATCACAAAGAGTTAAGTGGAAAGGACTGGCCTAGAGAAGTTAATTACATTTGTCAACTCTGGCCTCGGACGAGCTAAGACCCCACTGTGGACACAGCCATCCCCGAGGGTTGCTGGTTTCCGCATTTGTCCACTGGGAAGACAGTGACACTTAGAGGGCAGTTGCTCCCGAAGACCTGAAGTTCCGCCTTACCTGAGGGAGTACCTACTTCAAGACACCCGTACTTGTTGGCCTTCTTTGGAGGTCCAGAGGAAGACAGTTTACTTCCTAAAATGGTGCGCTATTATTAAACAACTAAGCAACAAGGACTGCAGACGATCAGACCTCACTTTCAGAGGGACGAAAATGGCGTGCTATAATTAAAAAAACGAAGCAACAAAAACACAGACGAGCAGACCTCACTCTCTGAGGCAGCCTGTCGGGAAAATGCGATAGCCCAGCCTGCCTCTGCAGAACCGTACACAATAAATGCAAAAACACAATGCCTAAATGCACAAACACGTAGGGGAGAATTTTCGAATGCAGCGGGGGCCACTGCATCTCTTCTGAGCTCGTTTGCCTTTCGGGGCGCTTAGAAACTAGCTACAGAGCAGTATTTACCACGTACATCCTGAGTATTTGCTTGGATGTAATCAAAGGTCACTTACCCGCCGGTCTCCAAACCAACGAAAGTGCAGCACTGGTAGGAGTATGAGGGCAGGTAAGTTGGTCTCAGCGTGCACCGTACTTGGCACCGGGGTCTGTCCTCTCCCCTTTACGCTCTGCCACAGTTTTCTTGGCAGCTCTCTGTTGTTAGCGACAGAGTCCAGGAGTAGATGGGCAGGGCTGTTGTACAAGTCATCATCTAAACCCGAGTGAATAAATAGGCTAGTGTTTGTCCACTTTAGGGGCGTGACTGAAGAGAAAGCCAGTGTGAAAAGCTGGGCTGGCAGTCAGAGGCCATTGTCAGCCTGCAGTGCTAACAAGTGATACCTTGAAGTAAAATGGACACTAGTGACTTAAAACCGCTTCCTGAAATCTATTGATGTGCATAGAAATGTTAGCAGCATGAAAAGGGTAGGCGTGGAGAACCACGAGAAGCAGGAGAACCATGTCCAGAGAGGCCTCCCTTGAACAGCAGATATGAGACCAGGGGAACCAGGAGCAGGAGCCCTGGGGGGACCAGCAATACGAGGACTAGGAGAAATAAGTGGACTATCAGGGCAAGGGGGGCACGATGCTTAAGACCAGGGGGGCAGGGTTTCTAGGAAGATCAAGAGGAGGACCAAAAAAACCAGACCAGCACCACCAGAAGGGCTACAATAATGCGAACCAGGCATGGTTTTTATTTCTTGAACAACCTACCCTGTGTGGCTGGAAGCTGGCTAAAAACTCAAACCTGAATCACAGGTTTGGAGGTATCACCTAGCTGAACTCGGGGGTTCGGAAAGAAATGATGGATGAGGACCAGGACAACTAGGACAATGAGCGAGGACCAGGGAAAGGAAGCCAAGGAAGAGGAAGAGTTTTTAAAACCCAGAGGAGGACTAGAATGAGGACCCAGAAGAGGACTAGTATGTGGTGGGGGGCCCTCCTTCATGAGGAGGAGGAAGAGGAAGCAGAGAAGGAGCGCCTGGGGGGGGAGAAAGCCAGATGAGTAGTACAAGAGTAGGATAAAATAGTAGGCTAGGAGAGGGAGGCAGCAGAGGAGAATAACAAAGAAGGAGGACAAAATGATGAGAAGGACCAGGAGGAGAGGGAGGAAGAAAAGAAGGGGAACAACAAAGAGAGGGGACAAAAGGATAAGGAGGACCAAAAGGAAGACGAGGTGAACCAAAAAAAGGAGGCAGGAGAGGAGGAACATCACGAGTAAGAGGAGCACCAGAAGAGGAGGGGCTCTAGGAGGTCCAGAAGAGGGACAGGAGAAGGACCAGGAAGATGACCAGGAGGAGGAGCAGCACCAGGAAGAGGTGGAGGGCGAGGAGAAGGACTAAAAGAGACATGGATTGGTTTAGTTTTTTACGGGGGCAAGAGACAGAGTTATGTGTGTTATGAGTACTGGATTTTTCTGACTCATGATAGACGATAAAGCCCCTGCACTCCTCTGAGAGCCAGTATGTAGCAGCATTTAGCAGCACTAGCAGCACTGGGGCTCACTGTCATTCACAGATCCTTCAGTAGCCCTCTGAACGTGATGGTGGCCAAAATATCACGTTTAAGATGAGTAGGGATAAATGGCATATTTCCCAAAATATCAAAACCGTTATAGTGCTCAACTACTTCAAAAGGGTATGTGGCATGCCACCATCAATCCCTTGCTCAGAATCAGAGTCCACCTGAGACAGGATTTGATGCACTAACAACTGAGCTTCTTGCATTAAAATAATATACAAATGTATACAACTTTACCTCTACATTTTTATGTTTTCACAATTAATTTACACTTCAGAAAGGAAGGTCTCTCTAGCAGCTTCTGCTTTTAAGCAGAACCCTCTCCCCCACCTCCATCTTCAGATAATCACGATGAAATGTTATCATTCGAAAAGCAAGGGTTAGCAAAGATAGCATGGAAAGAATGTGAGCGTGTGGTCTATGGGTTGCACAAAGCTCTGTTTAGTAGCTGCCTTAAACCACTAACCTATTTTACCTCCTTATTGCTCCATCATAAGCGTGACCTCAGCATAACCACAGAGGAAGACGTTTCTGCAGCTAACTCTGTCACAAATACAATTCCAGAAAATGTAAGACAAGTAAAACGTGTAAAAAGCGCGGAGACAAGCATCCATTTTTTTGGCCAGCTTTAATTTTATTGTTCGAGTTTTCCAGTTCGTGCTATTATTTTAGCAGTAAGGCCAGGGAAGACTCGAAAAATAGTAAGGTTATAATAGGTAACACTACCAGCGAGCACATTACAAGCCTACCTTCCCAAACCCCTACTCTCATGCCATACAACGCAAGATATTATATTCGTTCATATAGCCTTCTATAGCACCAAAGGTCCAATCAAGCGATTCCAGACAGTGAAATAAGCCTAAACATCCTGTGTTTGCTTTCAGGGCCATAAACGACATATACAACATCGCAGACCTTCAAATGACACAAGGTCTGGACTCCGCATAGTGACATATAGGTGTCCATTGTTCTTCATATGCTCATTGTTTGGGATCCAAAATTTCACCAAACAACTATTTGGCAGCAATTACATCAGATTTGTAATTAATTTGGACCACCTTCAGATTAATTTAGATGTAAATCGGAGGGTAAGTATATGTATATGTATATGTGTATATATATATAAATATATATATATATGTATATATATATATATATATATATACATTTACCAAGAGTTTTTAAATGAATATATATGTATATATATTTTAAAAAAAGAAGGAATTGGGAAGGTCTCCCGCAGTGCCAAAAATGTAGTTGTTACGCATATATATTAGACCGTGATCGTTCCCACTGTGTATAGGTAGGTCATCGTTTCCCTGGGATGAGCGTTTTTTGTTTGACAAATAACTTTGACCGTTTGACAAATCTCCACAAAACTTTCCAAAAAAAGGTTGATTCTCCACAGCTGCTTCCTAAAAATGTTTTTGTCATGATCCATCAAGTGGGGGTCAGGAAACACAGGAGGTCCCAAAAAGTCATTTTCCAATGGTAATTCCAATGGGAAATTTTTAAAAGAGATACAGAAAAAGTCAGCTGAATGGAATTTCACTGAGTCTAGCAAAAAGTTAGAACTTTACTCAGAAAGTGTGCTTACCGTTATTTTCTAATTCATGTTTAAAGAAGTGCTTCGGTGGTCATGAAGGGGTTAAAAATATAGTGATATCTGGACTGTTGGTGGTGCAGTAGCCCCCCAGTACTGTTTCTTTTAAAAAAACTACGGACAGCTTTTTCTCCCGTTGGCCTTGTCAGTACCACAAGGCCGGTACCAAGCAATCTGATTGATTGGGCACAATTTGGAGAAGAGTGCCTGCCATTATAGGACTAAGGAATTCGGTCCTAGGGACCTGAATTTATTTTAAAAACACATAAGGGGCCCAGGTGCGGACAGCCTTTCACTTGTGGGGTGCAGGGTCAAGAGGTAATCCCAATTGCAAAAAAATAAATAACAATTGTACCATGGAACTTCAGCTGGACCCCGAACAGCCCTCTTGTGAGATACTGCAGTATTCGAGCAGGAGTTGCCGCTCAAGCAAAATCTTCTTGGCTGCGCTGGACCATGCAAGCGTAACTGATGACACCTGCACAGTCCCTCAGAACCATGGATTTGAAGTTTGAGTGGCAGTCCCACAGGAGTAATGTGTTGCTGCAAAACTTTAAAGAAAAATAAATATGTGTGGGCAGGATGTCAGTAGGGGGGTTGTGAAGGAGGCCAGCTGTCGTTTGGCTGCCTGCAGGCGGTTACATGGTAATGCTATGTGGCTATCTGCAGGGGTGGGGCTGGCTGAATATGATTAAAATACTCCAGAAATTCACTAAAAGGCAAAGGTTAAAGTGACACTATAGTTGGGATACATTCACACCAAGCGTAACATTTTAAAACCAAAACAACACTGAAACTCGCCACTTACAGTTAACTGAGCTAACAATAATTTGCGTCCCTCCATGCACTACCTATGACCTCACATAGTACATCACTCATGGCATGTTAAATGACATCATTGATGACTTCACTGCTGACACAACATCGTCCAACCTACTACTCTACATATTATCATGAGAGAAAAGGCCCCATCACAAAACATGGAGACTTCAAATTTTCATCAATAAATTGATGCATTTTGGCAGTGTGGGTAGCTGGCAAGTTGGCTCAGGCTTGGACAAAATCCAGGGAATCCTTCCCAACCTCTTAATGTTGAGGCCCCTTCTTTTGATGAACAGGTTTGTGTTCCATTCATAGCTTGTGAGTAATCTCAGAAGATCTGAACAGCAGTGCCATTGAAACCAGTTGGACCCCTGTGTCCTGATCTTTTTATGATAAAGTCATGATCTCTATAATCAAGAAGCTAAGCAAATAGTGTTCAAGGCTATGATCCAATTGGCAGTAGATGTGCTGAGGTCAGTGGGCATGTTCAATTGAGAAAAACTTAGAAAAGCATGCAGGGGTCTCCTCCTCTAAAACTAATTCCATATTAGGAACGTCAGTTGTCTTAGTTGTGTTTGTTGTTATGTATGGAGTGAGTTTCTGTTCCTCAGCCCTATATTCAAGAAATATTTTTCCCTTCGTAAGATCTTCTATTTGTTTGTACAAATTTGCAACCTCAGGCACCAACTGCATGATTTTGACTTTAGTGTTTTTATTTTGCTTTCTAATTTTGTGCCGATTGTCCCTCAATAACCTGATCTTTAGAGCCATCGTGTTGATTTTATTTTCAGTATCCTCCTTGGAATTCTGGCTATCCTAAAGAATCCTGACCATCATATTCTCCATCGTTGTGGAAAATTGGGTGTGTTTGGAAACACATCAATCAGATGCCATCATTGCCCCAGAGACCTGGGGACAGGGTGATCAAACAGCCGACAATACAGCAGACATTTTTACTGCCCTTGACTGTATGATTCTAGTGAGGCTAGCTCACCAGTGTAGCTAATCAGCCTAAGCAGATTTCCCTTTAGTAACAATCACTGTGGTGTCTTTGCTCCTCAGAAACAGAACTAATAGGGAGGAGGAGAACTATTGATTATGGAGTCAACTTCGTCAGTACTGTTCATTTGATTTTTTCAATAACAATCTGAAGTTCTTAACTTGCTCAGGGGTTAATTGAGAGTTTGGTGACAGGGTGCTGTATTGCAAAAGAAACAGAATACCTGTCTGCCAGGTTCTCGGCTTGCCCATCTCATTCAGAATTTGGTGGCCTCTAAGCTTTCAGTCAACAGATCCCCCATTGGTCTCACCGACAAGTAGTTTCCTTTGATGACCTGATGAATTCGGGTCTGTCAGAGGAAGGGCTCTATTTAGATTGGACAGGGCAATGTACTTTTGAAAAACCTGGTTGTGAGGAACAGAAACAACAGTAATGACCCTAGGAGAAATCTCCGAGGATGAGGGAGTCATTAGTTTATTGTTTTTCAAAAATAAACCCCCATATGGGGAGTTTGTTTTTTGAAAAAAAAAATGTTAAAGGTTTGGTGAATGGCTTTCACAACCAAAAGCTACTGTCTGTCATACCTTTTGTACCTTGAAGGGAATGACAGTGACCCTTCAAGGTACAGAGGTGACCACTGGCCGGCGGTCATTTCTACTGAAAATGACAGTCAGGATGGCAGGGGTACTTCCCTGACAAACTGTATTTCACCTGGCAAAGTCTAAATCAAAGCCTTAGCCTGCAGTGATAGGATCAGGGGTACAAGGTGCTGATTTCAGAAACAACAAAGAAACGGGGGCAATGAATACCAGGGAAACCATTTACAGCTTCCAGTATGCAGAAAATGGTTGCAAAGTTCTAGCAATACCACCAGGAGGGAAACCCTGTGCTCCACCCAACTTATATATTCAATCGGCTGACCTGAGCTCACTCAGTTGCCTTGCTACCTAGAGAAACACCCACTGAGGGATGGAGGAATTGAGAAAGCAGGAAAACTGAGCGTCTCTCCAGAGCCAGCGAGATCCATCATACAACAATCAAGGTGTAGCATAGGTCACTCATCCTGTACAGCTGCATCGAGGAAGGAGGCCAAGGCAGAATACTTGCTGCAGTGTCCATCCAGCCAGCATTAAGGCTCCAGAGAGGCCTCCATGCAAGCCTCAGATCTTACAGCGCCCTCTTCACCACCCCCTATCATCAGGCAGCAGGAAGTTGGCTATCTATCCAGCTGTAGGTTATTCCTACAGAGGTATTATGTCCTGCACACACAGGATGTCTGCTACTAGTAAGGGGCATGTGACAACAGGACTGTCACAGAGCGCAACTGAACTGGGTGGAGCGATCTTTCAGGAATGTCCACCACATAACAGGAAATGGCTGGAAATGGTCCGCAGACGAACAGTCTCTCCAAATCAATTGCCTAAAGCTGACTGTGGGGTCCTTTGCGGTTCAATGTTGGACCAAGGACAAAGTGAACTGCTGTGCATTATTGAAGATCGACAACCTGTCAGCAGTTTGCTACATAAATCATCTGGGGGGGCCCCAGATCCAAAATCCTGGCAGATCTGGCCAAGGAGTTTTGGTCTTATTGTCTGACCAACAATATGTCAGTCATGGCAGAATATTTTCCAGGGGCCTCCAACCAAATAGCGGATTGGTGCTCGAGGGAGGGGCCTGACACAAGTTTGTGGCAGTTAGATCCTTGAGTGTTCTCCAAACTCAATGCTCATTGGGGTCCGTTCACGGTTGATCTGTTCGCCTCTCTATTGGACTACCAGGAACCCCACTATTTAAGCTGGAAGCGGGATCCACAAATTTCAGCAACAGATGCATTTCTGCAGTACTGGTTGAAGGAGAAGGGTTATGCGCTCCCTCCTTTTGCTAGGATCAGAGGATGGTGCTTCAAGTGCGGGGACAGGGAACGCAAGTGGTTGTGATCATGCCAGTGTGGAGGTCTCAAGTGTGGTTTCCAGTTCTTCGGGAACTTTCTTGGAATTCTCCAATCACTCCTTCCCACGCTCTCACAGGTGAACCCCACCAGTTGATCTCCATGAGAAAGCCATTCAAAGCAGTCTTATCCCTCACCATTGCTCAAAGGAACCGCTGGGTTATGCAAGAGGCAGGTAGCGCTCATTGGAGCCCAGTCAGTCAGAGGGTCTATGGCCTCGAAAGCCTCTTTTTTCTTGGGGTTAGACTATAGGATATTATTAATGCGTCAATTAGTCCTCAGACTCTGTGTTTAAGAGATTTTACTTTAAACCAGTGATGTATACAGCATCTTTGGTGGAGGATAAGCTTTAAATAAGCATAATCCTTGTCTTTGGTCCTGACATAGAATGTAAAATTCCCAAGCTAATGTAACAGAAAGTTTCAATTCTATTCTAGGACATGGAGGTGAGGATTATTCCTGCCCATTCATTTCATGTTTTCTTCCTTCCCCATGCGAGGAACACTTCTCTTTTACAGAGTTAGGAATGAGTATTCTTGTTTCTCTTAATGTTTAATGCAACGTCTTGTTATTGCCTTCAGATAGATCATGCTCTATCAATGTCCCATGGTCCTGTTATTCTTGCTTTGGATCATTTTGGAGAGATTTTATGCTGAATCTGTCCCTGTTGAATGGTTTATTGAGTTCAGTTTTCTGTTCTTCTCTTGTCTTCAGGTAACTATTCCACTAAAGGAAAGTAATGCAGGTGGTGTTTTTCTGTCACATCAAGAAAGAGGAAGTGTCCAAGGAAGAGGCTGACCATATGGACACTTGGTGGACTGCTTATTGGTTTTTGTGTGTTTTTTTTTTAGACCTTTCCCATGGAGGCATGGGAAAGATGGTTTTCTTTGAACATTGCTGGAATAACAAAAAGGAAAGAAAGATTAACTTAATCCTCGCCTCTGGCCCTGACATAGAATCCCATCATGTTTCCTTTGGGAGAGGCATGGCCCCGCTCCTTCTGTATTTCTGTATGGCCACCCTCTTCCAGAGAGAACAGAGGTAAGGACCCTGGACTGTCCTCCACCATCTGCTTCATTTCCTGTCTGCTCCACTGGGCTGCAGGAGCACTTGGCCATAGGTCAGTCTGCACAAAATCCTCTGCCCCTTTTGACATGGCACTTAGTAAGTATTGAGATGGATTATTATTGGAAATATTGTTGGTTTTAGGGAGTACTCATGTAGGGTTTGTGAATTCCAGGAAAACTAGAAATCTACTGCAGTTATAAGAGGAAACTTCCAGGAGCAAACTGAAAATATTTCTCATAATGTCTATGTGAATCAGCCTGCTGTGCCACAATCTGTAAATATATGTAGTGTAATATAACAGTGTGTTGAAAAAAACTATGCGAAATCCCACAATTATTCAAGTTCTTCAATCATCTTTCAGCCCCCACTGAAGAAGGCATTTCATTGCGTCACAGATAGATCCATGACATAGATCAGTACTTATGTCCATACATTTGTATGTAATATAAAGCACTCATTTGTGCCGAGTGAGTGGTGTGATGAATTTTATGAAACCTTGACCAAATGAAGAGCTCTCACTTCTGATTTCCTCTTGAGGGCTCCAAATAGCCTTTGGATACACATACATTTAGTGCCTGTGTTTTGAGATAAAAAAACATAATAAAGGTTTAATGGTTGGCTATCTGGGTAAGCACGTGTGTCAGTTATGCAAATGTGATAACACTGGAACACTAAACTATCTCCAAGGTGGAGAGTAGTCCTATTAAGCACACCTTCAAGTACATTCTATCATTGCTTGCCAGACTCACAGAGCACCAGTCTAGATCATCAAAAGGGTAATATATGAGTTCTACTTTTCCAAGTGAAACATTCCCGAACTCTATATATAAGAACATTCCCCCAGAATGATTGACATCATAAGACAAGTCAAATATGACACGTCCTACCAGGTTATCCAGCTCTAATATAAAACCAGCACGTGTGACCCAGACGTTTTTGGTGAGTTGCTGTGATTCAGACAAGCGTAATTTTACTACTTTGCTGGGACTAATGGACTCACACGAATTCATAGAAATCTGCATGGGAAGCTGCATTATGCTCTGGTTTCCATGTGGATTTCAGGTATGGGAATGTGACCTTCCCACTGGGATCCCATTCTTAGGGTGCAGAGTTTTTGGTGAGTTTTCCATCATGAAGAATAGGATCCCCTGTGCAAAAGCTTCCAAATGCAGCCAACAATGATCACTGATTGAAATTATAATGTGTCAGTTTTCTTTATCATTCATTAATACATTTTTGATAAAACAATGATCAATGGTGAAGGCCAGTGGATTCATGTGATTCTGCGGTTGTCGGTTCTATCTCATAATTATGGATTTAAGGCATTTATTACATATTTGCTGCATGATTTGCAAATTTCGCAAAAAAGTAGGATAGATCGTCCGTCTACCTGAAATCAGTCGAAGAGTTTTCTCAGGAGTTTAGGTGCACTGAAGCATTTGCCACATGTGGCATTGACTTGCTCTTGCATGGATAAGGAATTGTCTATTAACATCTATACATTTTTTGCCATTTTCTTAGGCTCAGGGGCTGAGCCAAGAACAGTCAGCCACCAGGAAGTGCCCCAAATCTGTTGTACTCCACAAAAAGAGCAGGATTCCTGTCTTTTTAGCATTTAATTTCAGACAGTGTGCCCTTATCCACCTTGACGCCTCCCTAAGACAGCTGGTAAGATTGTCCCTAGTTTCCTGATGTTTTTCCCCTATTGAAATTACTAGCTGGGTGTCATCTGTGTAAGAGCAGATCTCTAAACCCGATTTCCTGACAAGATTTGAAATGGATGAGACATACACGTTAAAAAGTATTGGGCTTAGGGAGGAACCCTGAAGGACTCCACATTTGGATGTGCGGGGAACAGGCCTAAAGGTGTTCAACTGCACTGATTGGGTTCTCTTATTTAAAAAGGAGCCAAACCATTTTAGGGCTTTGGAATGGATCCCAATCTCATACACTTTTTCCTATCAGTAGGTAATGGGACACAGTGTCAAATGGCAACGACAGATCAGGAAGGATCATGACTGCGGCCTTGCCCTGATCCACCTCTAATCTGATGTTATGTAGAACAGCCAGGAGAGTGGATTCTGTGCCATTATTAGATCTAAATCCCATCTGGGATGGGTCTAACAGGTTATTGTTTTCTAGAAAAGCAGTAAGCTGGGTGTTGATTAGTCTTTCCAGCACTTTAGACATATAGGGGAGCAAAGAGATGGGTCAATAGCTAGATAGGATGGAGACATCGATGCCTTTTTTTTTTGCTAGGGAGAGTATTAAGGCTTGTTTCCAGGCGTTCAGGTATTCTGCAGTGACCAGAAATAGATAAAATAAATTGTGTCAGAGGGGTCTTGATAGGGTTGGAACGGCTGAGCGAAAATAAAATGGGGCAGGGACCTAATGGAGAACCTGACTAAACCTCCATCATCATTTTTTCAACTTGTTCTACCAAGAAATATGTGAAGTTTCCTAGTTCTCCCTGCCATTGGGGAGCTACATTGTTCCAAAGGAAACTCGTCTAGGTGAGGTTGTCAAAGGTTGAGTAAATACGATCAATCTTATTAGTGAAGAAATTTCCTGTTTCCTCACAATTGGTTGCTGAAGGGGTAATAGTTTGGGATAAGCAAACTGGTTACGTGAGGTCTTTTACAATTTTAAAATGTTCTGTAGATAACCTGTTATTTTATTCAATATGCTTCATGAAGTAGTCCTTCTAGGCCTTTTTGAGCGCTCTATGGTAATTATTCAACTCTGGTTTAGATTTCTGCCAGTCCTTGATGCATTTGGAGTGCCTCCAAGCTCGCTCCAGGAATTTGCATATTCTTTTTTTCTTCTTTAACTCTCTCTAGATAGGCATTGGGTGAAGGCCCCTGATCTACCTGCAGAGGGACAAAATGGTTTAGAAATGAATCTGTTTATTTGGTCCAGGCTCTCTTGGCGGTGGGGGATTAGTCAATGTACTTTTTTTGGGTTGGTGATAGTGAGAGCGAGAGCAAGAAAAGACTCTAAGGGCCAGATGTACCAAAGGATTTTACCCATTCTGTGTCTACGGGAAAAAGCTTTTGTACATATGGCCTTAAGTGTGGTCCATCCAAAGTAAAGGTTTAATGTTATGGATTGAGGGGGGTTCAATGTTAGAGAATAGTAGGTCTAACATATGTCCTGCAATGTGGGTCGGGCCAGAAATCCATTCTTTGAGGTGGAGGAATTGCATATCATTCTCCATTCATTTACAGAGTGGATCCTCTAGGTTTTTGTAATGTTCGTTTAGGTCTTCTATCAGTATGTACTCTTTGTGATTTAGGATTAAAGGGGATAGCCAAGATAGTAGATTGATGGCCATTAGGGGATTGTATCCTGGGGGTCTATAGAGTACTGTGCCTCCGAGCAGGCTTCTATCTATATAGGAGATTTGGAACACTAGGTACTCATAATCTGAACTGAGTTCAATGGAGCACGTGTTCCTATCATTAAAGATGAATCCGTGCCACCAACAGGGGCATCCTATTTTGTCACATTTCAGAATTTTGTAGCCCAAAGGCATAGAGATCACTATATCGGGTAGGGTGTGTTCATTAATCCAGCTTTTTGTGATTAAAAACCAGATCAGGGTTTGATTCATTGATTAGGTCCCATATTTCTATATGGTGTTTGGGGAGGGATGTAGCGTTGAAGTACATGTAGTTTAGCGTTATTCCTAAATCCTTATTAGTATTGTTAATAGTTTTCATTATTATTATTATTCTTATATAGCATTTATAAAGTGCACTGTGACCAATTCTGGTATCCTGGCGCTAATGCAAAACCATTTTAATACAGGGAGAGTCACCAGTAAAGCAGCCAGGGTTCAATATTTTGGGAAAAGCCACGTTTTCAGAGCTTTTCTAAATTTAAGCAAATCTGTATGCATCTTCAAAGTGGTTGGAATTCCATAATCGAGCAGCAGCAGTAGAGAAGTCTTGGCCTCCTTGTTGAATTTTGCGGAACCTGGATACTTGCACAAGGTTGGGCATGGCAGACAGCAGGTGTCTCTTAGAAACATATTATTTCAGTCTACACTGCCACAGAATAGGACCCATCCCTTGCAAAGCACTAAACACAATGCACAGAGACTTAAAATGAATCCTCTGTTCCAACGGGAGCCAATGAAGTTCCCTAAGTGCATGGGATGCAGAAGTTCTTCAAGGCAGATTCAGCGTTAATTTTGCAGCAGCTGTCTGCACTCTTTGAAGTCTCCTCTTTAGAAAGTCGGGAACTCAAAGAAGGATGGCATTACAATAGTTGAGCCGGATGAGTATCATGCCACATGTAATTAGAGATTTGGTGTATATCGGCAACACTAGAAAAAGTTTTCTGAAGCCGCGAAGTAAGGCAAAGCATATATTAGCCACTTTATCTACATGTTTCTCAAGAGAGAGCTGAGCATCGAAAATAATACCCAGGTTACGCACATCTTTCAAGGAGAACATCTCCATTTCTGTCAGAAGAGGCCAGAGATTTGGGGGAAATGGCAGCTGAATCTTATTAGCTGGACAATAAACAAATTCCATTTTATCGACATTAAATTTAAGGGAGTTTACGTTCCTCCAATATCAATTATGCATCCCTGGAAGGAGTATATCATATCCTGCTGATTTTTATTAAAAGATAAAACCAACTGCATATCATCCGCATAGGTGATCACTGAAATGTTGTGCGCTTTGATCATAGAGATCAGAAGCTGAATATAGATATTAAATAAAACCAACTAAACGCAGACCCTTGAGGAACTCCATGGTGGATGGGTCTAAATTCTGAACGAAAGGGGGGCACAGCCACCACCTGGCAATGGTCCTATAGGTGTGATCCTATCCATTTTAACACGGTGCCACCAACAGCCAATGATCCTACTCTAGCGATAGGGTGTTGTGGTTTACCATGTCAAAAGCTACTGATAGATCCAGTAGAATCAATACCACGAACAGGTCATTATCAATCATTCAACGCATCTCATCCAAAGCACTCAGGAGGGCTGTCTCTGTGCCATGACCAGGCCTGAACTGGAATTGTTCTTCCTCAAGTAGTGAATGCATTCCAGCTATTGGGAGATGGTACTGCTAAAATAACATTGAAATATCTTCACAGGAAATGGTAGAAGGGAAATAGGCCTGTAATTACCTAATACTGCTGGATCAGCTGAGGGTTTTTTAGAAGGGGCATGACTATGGCCTTCTTTCACTTGCATGGCAGCTGGCCCAAATTCAAAGACTGATTACAAAGAACCCTAACAAGAGGAAAAAACTAATCAGCCCATTTTTTCCGCCGGGAGGGGATCTAATGGTGAGCCAGACATGGTGGACAGTGCTATACTGAGAAAACTTTCTTCTGGTATATGGTCAAAACAATTGATCCTACAGTTAGTTTTCCTGAACAGGTCATATTCTGTCTCCAAAGCAGTCTTACCATCTTGGGGGGGATCTGCCCCCCCAGGTATCTTCAAAAAGTGAAGGCAGACCCTTCATGGAAGAACCATCAATGTTCTCAAGAATTCTTATAATCTTGTTTCAAAGAATACCACCAACTCGTTGCATAATTTCTGTGATTGAGAAGTTTCTTAATGGATGGCCCCTCATAGGGGCAACCTACCCAGTTACATTTAAGGCAGGAGAAAGGGCCTTCTAGATGTCCCCATACCCACAACACACACTGGGCCACTTTGTGTTTCCTGGCCCAGCTTATGGACAGTAATACCTCCTGGGAGTAGGATATTCTCACCTTTTCTTCTGAGTTGCGACGGGCAGAGTCCCTGGCCACTCGTCCCGTTCGGCACAGACGGGCATAAATGGGCTTGCCTTGGGACACCTTTGCTGCGCCAGTATCACAATCACACAGAGCCTTTGTTTTGAACCCTGCCTTCACGTAAACTAAACTACTGACCTTTAATGGTGGCCAGAACAGTACTTCCTGGTTGACGTGGTTGACACCCTACTGCCCACCGTGCTTTGTGATCAAGTTGTATGTAATGTCCCTCAAAATTAAGTTTAAAACCCCTCAATTTCACTTATACTGTACAAAATTGATACAAAACTGATGGCTAAAAATGGGCGAAGCATAAAAAGATTTCCAATTTCTCAGTCTTTTTTTTAAAAGAAATGTGTACACAGCTCTAGCAGCAAAGATTTTCATAAAAAGGTGCTTATTGTGGTAAACATCAACAGGTATGTGCAATTAATAGCAAAATAAGGTGGCTATGGCGACTTGCGATTAGCAGCAAATCAATGATCTCCACGCAGAGCCCTTGTTTTGAACTCTACCTGTCGTGTAAACTATCCCATTGACCTTTAATGGAGACCGCTGATTCTTCGAGGTATCTTCACCTTCTGAAAAACATTTTTAAAAGGCTTTGTGGAACATGATGACCACTAAATCTTTTCCGAATAGGATCAAATTAAAATGCTGATAGCACTAAACTACATAATACTTTTTTTTCTTCTTGGGAGTTAACCATTTAGGGTTTGGTCAACCTTGACTGGCAGAAGCAATGATCTTAGCCCGTGAGCGGAATCATAATCATGTTATGCAAGGATGGCACGTGGACAATCGAACCTGGTGTCCTCAATGAGATCTCAGTGTGCAAAGACGGGTCAAAGCAGGCCATATGGTTGCTGTCAATAATGCAGCCTCAGATGACTATAAAACATGCTCACTTGAAAAACAAATAGTGATGGTGCAATGCTTGGCTAAATCTCAGCCATCAGCAAAGACTGGCTGCATGCAGTCAATCATTTTTCTGCCTACTGAATCACTCCAGACAGTGCACAGCAATATTCAAATAAGACATTGTCCTGCTTCATTACGAACCGTTGAACCTGGGTTGCTAGTTTGCTTATCTAGAGGTGACCTGGCCTTGCAAGTGACTCGTAGCATTTCAATCCACAGCTCTCTTTTCCCACTATAAAACAAAAACATTGGCTTAAATTACTTGGATGTTGTTTACTGTGGTGCAACCAAGGTTTTCAGGACAATGTTATTAGAAAAGGAAAGCAAGTCAGTGACATACCATAAGCACCTCATGAGTGTTTCCCTTGTTTTTGAGGTCTGGTTTAGGCTGTAACAATTCAAAAACGTATGTCATTTGTGAAACATATCAAACTTCATGGAGGTCACTCCTTTGTTCTACTTGTGATAAAATGTCCCTCAGTGTCACACCTGAGGCATTGAAATGTCAACATATTCATGCCGAAAATGTGAAAATGTCACACATACAAAAATGAAAATTAAGCACCTATGTAAATGGCTTAAAGGCAGGAAACAAATACTGAAATTTAGTGGAGCAAAGTTATCATCGAACACTCCGATTACTTATCGCTGTGGTGTTCCCACGATGGCACACATCCCATTCCTAGTGATTTTGGACGTAAGTTTCTTCTTTTTTGACAGCCCTACTGCCTACTAATTTGAGCCATTGCCTGAATTTTCTATGAGGCTACTACTGCATGCTTCAGCAATTCCTCCACCTCCTGTGCAGGTAGCCAGGAGGGTCTGAAGCATTTCGTAAAGTGAAACTAGAAGTATCTGAGAAGTACCTAGTTTCCGCTCTTCTGAGTTTTTTTTGTTTAACCTTCCGCAGAGTTCTGAGGTAGCACCAGCCCCCAAACCAATGTGTCTAGCATCAGTAAAAACCACACAGTGTAAGATTTCCTCAAAGGACCTCAACAACAAGACCTTCTCCAATTCTCTCTTCAGTTCATTTATACTTGCCTCACATTTTTCATCACTAGAAAACTCAATGTTTCTTTTGGCTGGCTTGTGCATGGGTTCAACCTTTTCTTTATATTTGTTTATACATTTTGAATGGAACTCATACATTCCTAGAAGGATGCATACTCATCCTTCTTGCCGGGAGAAGATAATTTGGAGAGAGCTGAAACTGGGGATAATTTAGGAAGAACGCAATATTTTCCAACACATGCTTCAAATACTTAATATAAGCTGTGGGGAAAAAGTGTACTTTTCCTTTTGCAAAGTAAACCATTCCTGGATCCTATGTGATAACTGTCTCAAGATTGCAACATGTTCTTTTACAGTTTCACCATAATCTAGTACATTGCTTTAGAACGCCCTTGCCCCAGGAATCCCCTCAAACAGCCTATCCAGAATACACTTGAAAACTGCAGAACTGAGACCAAACAGCATTCTGCAAAATGGGTATGCCCCATCTGAAGTAATGTATGTGGTGTACTTCCTTGATTCATCAGGCAGGATGATTTGGTTGAAGCTAAGCTGAAGTCTAGAGTTGAGAACAACTTGGTTTTACCCGAAGTCAACACCATGTCATTGATTATAGGTAAAGGTTGACAGCTTCCCGCAACACGGCAATTGAGGTGATCTAAGTCAATGCAATACTTTATTTTGGCATTTTTCTTCTTATTAATGAACACACATAACCACCAGTCAGGCATGTTTGCTGGTTCGATAAGACCATGCTTGCACCATTCCTTTAAATAGCCTTGACCTCAAATCAAGATGAAAGGGGTATATTTCTCACTTACTGTATGACAGCCTGCGCATTGTTCTTCAGATCATCCTAGTTTCTTGTCAAACACGGCTTCATGTTCTTCTAATATGGGCATAATATTGAATTCTTGTACAGTAAATATGTATGGTTTTCAAAGACTGGTCATCATCTTTAAACTTTGTTGTTCGATCTAACCTAGGGTGTTAACACTGTAATGAAGAACATAAACATAAACATAATATCAACATTTTTTTCCCTTTAAGGTTATGTTTGCTGTGTACACCCCTTCCAATTTAATGTTATGTCTTTTGTAAAATACAGAAGCTATCCTACTGGACTTTATGGCTTCCTTATTTTTAAGGTTCAGTATCCTTAGAAAGTATACTGATATTTGAGGCTGTATCATCTAGGACTTCCATCATGCTTTGATGCATCATAGAGTTTTACTTAGGTTGGTTTTCACCCACATCCTCTCGAAGTTCTTCTTTATCCTGTGTGTCATCCTCTTTTTTGACGATGTGCACCTTTTTTCTTTTAGAAGCCTTTTATATCCTTACCCCTTTCACTGCTACAACCCTCCCCACCCTCGTGCTAAGCCTTTTTTGACTATTTGGGGTAGTTTTCACTTAGGCCTCCATATTTTTTTGTCCACATAAGCAATCCCTGCCAAATTTGGTTCCTTTTTTTCCCCAACATCCTGGGGATTCTAAAGTTACCCAGGGTTTGTGAGTTCCCTCGATGGGACCAAGACATTAACCAAAGTATAACTAAATTTTTTTTTTTGGGGGGAAAATGGGGAAAAGTGCTGCAGAAGACAATGTCTGTGTTTTTCCTGCAAATGGCATCAACTAAAGGTTTGCGGTACTAACTTCACCATCTTCACAACAATAAGAAATAGGCAGACTTGATTCAGTTATCCAACTTTTTTACCACAGTTTTGATATTTTACTGGGAGAAAGCGCAGTTTTCCTATTTTTTGTGCTTTCATCTTCCTTTCAGTTTGTGATGGAAACAGATATGAAACCCATTGTGGATCCCGCAATGCTATACATTTCTGAAAACTAAACAACATTTTTAATTCAGCAAGGAGTCATTTGTGTAGATCCTTCCAGTCCCAAAAGAACTAAGGGCCTGATTTAGATCTTGGCAGAGAGGTTACTCCGTCGAAGCAGTGACGGATATCCCATCTGCCAAAATCTAAATACCATTGTTTTTTATGGTATTTAGATTTCGGCGGATGGGATATCCGTCACTATTGGAACTGAGTAACCCGTCCGCCGAGATGTAAATACGGCTCCTAGTGTTGAAATAAAAAATATTGAACATTTGTAGGAAAAATTGGCATTTCTGACAACATTTTCATTTGTAACTTCTCACACAATGGTCGATTTACAAAAGCAACATACCATTTCATCTACTAGACGCTTCTGATTGCGGGATATATAGGATTTGTGGATTTCCAAGAACTTGAGATACCCAGAGCCAGTGACTGAGCTTCTCCTTTCAATGGTTTTTCATTGTGTTCAGGGTATAGAGCAATCCATATGGTAAAATATAAACTGTGAAAAATAGGTATTGTAGGAAAACAAGCCTTTTGCAGGTTTCCACCCACTTTTTGCCCCATTTGGACTAGTTGGACTAGTAGCTGCTGGTTTAAGACTTTGAAAGTACACTGGAGACTGCTAACCAGGCTTCAGTGCCAGTGCTTTCCCCCTAAATTGTTAAGTGTGAATTAATATCTCCAATTGGCAAAGAACTTTAACCCCCCAAATAAGTCCAGTGTATATGGTACCAATGGTACCCAAGGCATGGGTGTTAAAGGGGTCACCAGGGCCTGAAGCACTGTTTGGGTCACTCGGGTTGACACAAGTAAACTACTGACAGCAGGCCTACCATTAGAGAAGGCAGGAGCAGTGTAAACTCCTCGAACTCGACTGTGTCCAAACCACACACAGGTGTGGGCACAGCCAAAGCACTATCATTATTATATGTCAGTCACCCCAAATGAAGGCCTCCTGAGCCCAGAAGGCAGGGTGCATTATATTAAGAGTGTGGACATACAAGTGCCAGCTAATATGTCCCTATAGTGGCCTTCCCCATTAAAGCTACTATAAGTGAACGATGTTCCGTAGAATAACATGGGCTGGCATCTGGGCAAACCAGAGGTCGCCAGCTCCATTATGGTAACGCCGAAATGGGTCATGTTTGGTACCAAACAATATTCCTTCTCATCTATGACACAAATATTGGGTTGAGGGTGATGTGGCATGGACCCAGAGAGCAACATTAGTGGTTGCCCACTGAGGTTGCCCCAGTTTTGCTGTGCTCTGGCTACCTGCTCAGAGCTGCTGGTGACAAGACAGGATTCTGACACCCCTAGCTAGTAGTGTGAACACTCTCAGGATTCAGGACAATGGCAAAAACGGGAAGGAGGTCACGCCTCCCTCTCTCCAAGAAGGCTATTGAAGTGGCACATCAAGGCGTGAGCTTCAAAGGGCACATCACCTCTGATATGTACGCAGGCTGTCCCCGAGTGCCAAACAAAGCGGTCCCCCTACTCGCAGGCACATTAGTTAAGGAAAATTAGTTAGTCAGGAGGCATACGCCCTCAGAAGTCTAGCCACACCTCTAGGGTGGGCAGCCTGGTCTGTGCAGCCGAGGAAAACATCTCACATCTTGAAAAGTGGCACAATAAAAATTGCGGGTAGAAAAGGTGCCTCAAACCACCAGAAGTGGGAACCTCAGACACATATTAGCCACTGGGGCTAGTAGGCAATTAGCTACTTGCACCCACACCTTAACGCCCCAAATGTACAATTTAAGGGGCTCCCCTGAAACCAGAACCTCAAATCTGCAACAACATATGAAGAATGGACAAGAGATGACCCGCATCTATGACTACAGGAACCTGCACTAAAAAAAGGCATGATAACTTATTCTGTGGAAACCTTCCTGGAACTGCTGGGACTATTCCTGGACCAAAGATTGCTTTCCACAGCAAGAGGGAACCCTTTGTGAGCCAAAGGCAAGACCATACTCCCTTGGACTAGTGGCACTCGTCCCCGGGCCACCGCAGGTAAAAAGTACCTAGCTGTCCAAAGAAGTGGTGGCCATTTTTCACTGGACCACCAGAAGTGGAGATAGCTTCTGCTTCACCTTACCACTGCCAAGACTTGTTGGTGGCCAGTCTAGACATCACCACCTTTACTCGACGCTGCCACTCGAGGGCACACTGCAACACCTTCAGCTGACATCTCCTGTGGCTCTGTTGTTGGGTTTTTGCATCTGTTTCCTCACCCACACCATCTCAGTGATAAAACTAGCAACCACAGTTCCCGTTCAGTACCAATAATAGCCAAGCAGACCTCTACACCCGAGACGCCCATGCAAGGTGGAATTGTTTTGCCTGGTGAATCCTGGGCCAGGGGCCCACACATGCTTAACATCTAATGGGCTCCCACAAACTCAAACCTGCGAGTGACCGAGCATTACAGGTACCATTTTTCAGCACCAGCGGCTCCCCGTTCAGCACCAAGGATAGATAGGACACCTCTGCACCCGGGCCCCATGAGCCAGGTAGAACAGGTATGACTGTTGAAACTTGGTCCAGGGGTCTGCAAAACCTTAACTAATACAATTGGTAATAACACTTACTCTACTATTCTGTGTTTCTCTAAGTCTCCTGAATAAAAATGGTACCTCACTTGTGTGGGTAGGCCTAGTGCCCATGACAGGGCCCAAAACACAAAGTGAACACATCACATTTTTGCACTGAAAAATGACCTTTTTTTTGCAGTGTCCCTGGCTGTGGATTTTAGGCCCTAGCTGAGCCGGCACCTAGAGAAACCTAATACATTTTTTAAAACTAGACACCTACGGAAATCCAGGATGGGGTGACTTGTGTGGCTCTCACATTTTCCTTCCATTTCTGTGATGGAAAGTTCTGGAATCTGCCGGGAGTCACAAAGTTCCTTCCACCCAGGATTCCCCGAAGTCTTCTGATAAAAATGGTACCTCACTGGCTTCAAAAGAACAAATCAAACCAAGGACAATGAGGATCCTTTTGCGAGGACCCCCATTAATGTTAATTTGATCCTGTACCTGTCGCTGGCACTGGGCACAGCCACACAATTGGGGTTGCATTCTTTATTGGTACGAATGGGGAAATGCACGCTGGTAGGAATTTTGTGGATTCCTTCTGATTCTGGAAGAATATGGCACAGAAATGCAAGGAAAATGTGTGATTTTAGTCAAACGTTGAGGTTTGCAGGGCATTGTGGGAAAGAAATCTTGATGGGATTCACAAGACATACACTACCCTGTACTCCCCTGCATGTCTAGTTTTCAGAAATGCCTGGGTTTGGTAGGTTTTTCTGGCCCAGGCCCAAAAACTACATCGCAAGTCGCACCTACCCCTTATGATGTTGCTATACTGCTTCTTGGACCCAAACGTTTGCGGGCACTAGGCCCACGAACGTAGGTAAGGCAGCACTTTTGTCAGGAGATATGTGGGAACTCTGGGTTGCTGGAAGTTTGAGGCTCCCAGCAGATTCCAGTACCTAGAGGGATGCATGTGAGCCACCCTGGAGTCCCCCTGGTGCCTAGTTTACAAAAATATTTAGAGTTGGTAGATATTCCCTAGCGACAATGTACACCCTGGCAGAGACAGACAGAAAAGACAAATATTACTGCATAACTATCTATTCCTCAAGTACACACACACACACACTGGTTGGTTTTTGCATGAGGGTGAGTGAAAGGTTCAAAATGTAAATTATATTATTAAGAGAATTCTCAAAAAAATAAAATACACTGTTAATAATTGAAAGTTCAAAAAATGAACCAATGACTCACAGCTCATGAGCTCTAAAGCCACGACTAGGCACCAACCATTTTACAGGCCATTCACACACATTTTATGCGTGACACACACAAAACCATTCACACCACCAGCTGCGGGCCTAGCACATTACAACACTCACATCAACAGACAGTGCTATTCAAGGGCCCATTACTGTCATGTGCACACATGACTGATCCAGCAATCAATCTGGTTAGCAGCTGACAATGTGAGGACTGGCGTTTAGCTGGCAATGTGTGTGTAGTGACCAGCAGCAAGTTACTACACACACACATACTGCCAGCCAAATGCCAACCCACACACACCACCAGCTAATCGCCAGTCCACACACACCACCAGCCAAGTGCCAGTCCGCGCACGCTGCCAGTCAAGCACCAGCCCACACACCACCAGCCAGGCGCAAGACTACACACACTGCCAGCCAAGCACCAGTCCACGAACACTGCCAGCCAAGCACCAGTCCACACATTTTTTTTGTTTAACAAAAACACAAACCAATTTGAAGGAGACTATGACTACAAACACAAGTCTAACTAAATACATAACACTACTGCCAACTGCAAAACTGAACAAAAATATAAAACAATACAGACCAGTCAGTTCACTTTTATGCTCATGGTTGCTTCCAGTACTTCAGTTGCATGCAATACAATTTAAAAGATGCAGGCACACATAGCCCAGGATTAGAAAGACACTCAGGGCAGTACATATGACTCTCTTTCCGCATGCCTCTTCGGACACAGACCATACATGTCCTAGAGGGAAAGTTGTTTTTGGCCGTGGGAGGAATGTAATCAGGAACGTGTCGATCTTTCAATCTAACCTCATCCTCCACCGCTCGAACTCTAGGAACACCTGACTGCTCCACTACAACAAGGATGCCTATCACAGACTGCTGAAATTGAACTAAAGTCATCTTTGAATCTGGAGAGCAATTTTTTAATTGAAGGCTGCTAAACAAAACAAATGGACAGCCAACTTCTTATACTAAATGTATGACTTACAAACAGCAGTGTAAGTTTCCAACCTCTGATCTACTCTAACTACACCACTCATGTGCTTTTTAGTCTAAGATGCACACAGGTTTGAGCACTTCAGCAGCCTGACCCCAAGCAGTCACAGGTAAGGTACTTTCATAATGAATGGTTGTCTGCATGTGGACACCTCTCCTGTTTGAAAATTTCACAGCTAGAAGTTCATCACTTCGCAAGGCACTGTACTGTCCCCTCAGAAGCTTCTGACATACAAGCTCTTTAGGGTAAACTTTACTGTTAGGGCAGATTCTGCCATAAGCAACAGGGTTCACTTTGACTAATTCCCTGAATAATTGCACACCAGTGTAGAATGTATCTGTGTATAAATGGTGGCCTTTGTTAAAATGTTATCTACCAAGTTTCCACACAACTTTCTCACTGACTCCAAAAGTGGACGAACCACTGGGGGTGGGGGAGGGGAGTGACAATAGAACAATCCCTACCAGTGTATACCCTGAAATTATAAACATATCCAGTATTACTCTCAGACAGCATATACATCTTAATTCCATAATGTGACCTGTTGCTGGGAATGTACTGCCTAAAAACCAAACGGCCCTTGTACAGGACCAAAGACTCATCCACAGCTATTTATTTGCCTGGAGCATTGATCCCTGAAAAACGATCTACAAAATGATCAAGGACAGGCCGGATCTTAGCGGGACTGTGTCAATCAGGGTGATCCCATAGCAATGCTGAAGCATTGTCAAGAAAATGCAGCATCTGAAGTAGAAGAATATACCAATCACAACTCATGGTTGCAGTAAATAAAGCAGTTGCCATCAAGGGACTAGTAGACCAATATGAAGACAGAGACGGCTTCCTTATCAAGCCCATTGAAAAAGTTAAACCCAAGAACTTCTTCAACTCATCCAGGTTTGTGGGATTCCACTGAATAGTTCTAGAGTGGCGCTTCAGTCTGGCACTGTTGTCACATAAATACTGTTCAGCATACAAGTTAGTCTGGTCAACAATCTCATCCAAAAATACATTGTGCATAAACAACTTGAAGAAATTTATGGGCAAAAAGTTTTCAGTATTGACTCTATACGCTGCAACACCAGTAAAGGCAGGCAACACATGCTGCACCATTTTAGGGCAACCCAGAGTTCAGCACTTCAATGGGAAGCCTTTCAGCCCCAGGCTGCAATCCAGATTCCTCTTGCTGCATATGAGCATATCAGTGTCCTCCTCTGAAAGAGGCACTTCCTCCACACTGAGAGTGGCTTCATCACATGATTCCTCTTGGACAGAAAATTCACTGCCAGAATCTCAGACTTTCTCCTGTGCCTCAGATACCATCAGTCTCTGAACCATGGGCAGAGGAAGATTTGAAGAGCAAACCAACAACCTGCTGAGTGATAATCCTATAGCCAGCCCTAATCCTTACTAGTAAAAGTAACACGACAAATAAGTCAACAATAACCAACATTGTGTAAAATAAGTAATAAACAAAGTGTGGCTTTATCAAATAGAAAGTACAACTACTGGTATATAGTAATATGGAATGAAAATTAAATCAATAGAAAGCACACAAAGACCTATGTACTCAAAAACCAATACCATTCACTTGCCAGAAACAGCAAGACTGAGGATCAACTGCACCTACTCTGCACAGACACAGCAAGCACCAAAGAAGGCTGGAAAGGAAAAAAACACCAGAAAAAGTACACATGTAACAAGCCAGTTAAGAATGTGCACAAATCAATATATTACTTTGAAAGGCAATTGCACGTAAATCTAAAGATTCTAACATTTTTACAGCAGTCAACACAAATTATACAAACGGGGAAACAATGCAATTCAGATGAAAAGATTACAAAGCAAGTTGCTTACAAACTGCAACTCTACAAACTACAGATCTGCCAAAGCTGTGACCGCAAACAGGTTTCACCAACAAGACAGAGGCAACGATTGGCTCTACAATAAAAAAGTAAAGAAAATTAAAACATGAATAAAAATGATACTAAAATATCAATCAAAACCCACTGACATCCCCCCGAAAGGATGCATGACAAAGGCAAAAAAACAGACACAACCAGATGGAAGTAAACCTTACCCTAGAAGCAGATCCCCCACCACATACATACCCCTATTCCCACACCCAAGTGTTACCACCCAACCTGAGTCCAAACCACTCAAAAGAGACCAAATACAAAAACAATATGGCCCCCAAAGGAAGCGGCCCTTGCCCAAGGGGTGGCTCTCCCTCCAAACATAATCCCTGGTGTCTAGTGCTTTGGGGGCAGAAAACAAATTATGCGCCTTCCCCAAAGGGAGTTGCGCACCTTCGAAATATTATTCCCTTTTGTCTAGTGGGCTTCTGCCCCTTGCAGGGGCAGATTGGCCTAAAAATGTCTGATCTGCCCTTGGGGGGAGTGGAATACACAAAAATATTATCCCCAAGAGATAGTGACCCTTGCCCGAGGGATCCCTCCCCGCAATTTAATTACATAAAATCCCTGGCATCTTGTGGGTATCGACCCCCCAGGGGGGCAGATTGGACAAAAAAGGGCCAAACTCGCCCCCTGGGGGGGCCACAATACAGGTACAAAATATTGCCTCCCTAGGGGAGTGAACCTTGTCCAAGGGGTCGCCTCCCACAATTTCTAAATGAAATCCCTAGCATCTAGTGGGGGCAGATTGGGTGAAAAAAAAGCCACTAACCCCCAGAGGGGTCCGAAACATGATAACGTATGCCCCCAGGTAAGTTACCCTTGGGAAAGGGGTCCCTCCGTAACAACAGATAAAATAATCCCTGGTGATCTAGGATTTTGAATTCCTGCTCCACGATTTTGCCCCCACCCGCGATCATGGAGCAGGAATCCACTCCAAACAGGCACAGGGAGCATGGCAAAACTTTTTCCTTTACCCCTGTGTCTGTTTTCTACAGAAAACACCCTCCCTCCCCTGCAGAAAGACATATTTTAGGGAGGTCCTCTCTCCTGATGCACTGGAAGCAAATGGCCTCCAGCGTGTCCCTGGCAGTATTTGATAATGTTGGTGTGCTGTGCGTGCATCAACATCATCAGATTGCTGGTGGGGGGGTTGGTGGGTGGCAGCAGAAGTGTGTCCTCTGCCAAGCGATATTGCGGGGTGCCAGCTCTCAAAAACATTGGTGGGTGCGAGGACAGCCTAGATCTGTCCTCAGCACACTCCCACCATGGCGGGAGATGGCCCCAAGCCGTCTTGGCACAGAATGGATTAAAAAAGTCCCTTCTTGCTGCACCCTTCATATGATTTGTCCAAAGCAGGGCATGTCGTCCTTGATGCTAAGTGATATATTGATACGCCTGCTATAGGACATCTTGAGTCTGGTTCATTCCTGTTCCTTATAACTTTTGCTATTGTACGTTTTACTGTAATCCTCCTCCTTGTGCACCATCTTTAGTTTGAGATGCTGTATGTCTGATTTGCTCAATAACTTGTCACTTTTGGGTGACCTTTCCATTCGACTAATGGTAGACACAACTTTTGCCAGGCCTTGATTTTTGTGGCAAAGAAGTTTTGCTTGAGCTTTAGAACAAGTAGTACTCAAGATGGCTTGGTGATAAATCATTTCATACATGTCTGTGAATGAACATGTGCTAGCAAGCATTCCCAGGCTCTCCACATAAACCAGAATGGATTAACTAAGTGCTTAGTAACAGGAAAAAAAGTTGTACTTCTCCATGATGATGCTGCTGTTGTAGTGTCATTGTGTGGCTGCATCTTTTGTTTAGCTTCAATAAAAGTTGCCCATTCAATTTCATTTTCTTTTTTAGTGGAAGGAATATGGCCAAATAATGCCCTTCCCTCCACACCTCAACAGTTGAAAGGTAAAGCTTGTTTCAGAAACTGACACTGATGCCATCTATGGCCTCCGGATGCCTCTCAAAACATTTTATCCATTGGGACCAATTTTCCTTTGGCACTTCTATCACATTAGAAGTGCATTCATTGTACCTGCCCTAATAACTTAGAATGGGCTTCTAAAAGGAGTTTGACAGCAAATGCAGAAAGCGACTTGTAAAAATGTATAATGAACTGATAAAAAGAATAACCAAAATAATACAGGCTGTTTCCCTCAGGTGTAGCTCATGAGTAAAAGATACAGCAAAGAAAAATATTCTGTAAATTCCAAGAAAAACAGCCCAGAGACCATAAAGGATGTAGTAGTCCCTGCCACACTTCAGTGCATCGAGAGGTTGAAATAAGCTAAGTGAAAAATATGGTCTCTGTCCCCCTCCAAATTCATTACAATCAGTTCCACACAGGTTCTTCAAGGAACAGCTCCATCTTGAGGAGTTGGAAAGACGGGGAATCCAGGAGAGGGTATGCCAGACATGCGATGCGCAATGTAGAGACCTGTAGAACAGTGACTGCCTGCCTGCTTTGTTAAAAGGAGGATGCACATGCTTAAAGGAACTGTGTGCTTCAGAGCAATTGTGAGATCAAAGTACCTTCACTTAGCACTATAGCAACAGGTGCAGCATAGCAGGAACTGCCCCGGTTACTTACTGGTAATTTTCATTATCCTTAGTCTGTTACGTCCTTGTCACAGTCAGAGAAAGAATAGGAAGTAATCTAAAAAGAGTCCCACCCACTTCATAAGTATATAATGAATAACTGACTAAGGGCACTTTTTGTACATACTAAGCCTCAGATGGCCAATAATCACATTGTTTGGACTGTGACAAGGATAAAACGGACTAAGGATGATGAAGGTTACCAGTAAGTAACTGGTCCATTATCCCTACATCCTACATGCTCATCTCAGTCGTTACTTGTGAGGTATACCAAAATCTGTTACTGGCCTTCTGAAGCATAAAAACAAAAATTAATTAAAAATTACTCTGGTTTGCTGCCACACAAAACCAAAATTGTTATTGTAAATTAATTCCTCCACTGCAGTCAACACTTTGGGGGGTCATTACGACCCCTGCGGTCGGCGATAATGTGGCGGTAAGTACCGCCAACAGGCTGGCGGTACTCACCGCCACATTATGACATTGGCGGGTTACCTGAAGCCAACCCGCCAATGTACCACTCCGACCGCCACAGCAGTAAAAGCCACCAGGCTGGAGATATCAATCTCCAGGCTGGCGGCCGCATTTGTTCCGTCTGCGGGATTATGACCCTGCCTACCGCCATGGTTTTCATGGCGTTCGTAACGCCACGAAAACCATGGTGGTAGGCCATTTCAGTGACAGGGAATTCCTTCCCTGTCATTGATAGGGGTCTCCCCCCCACCTCTCCAGCTAAGCATCCACCCCCCCACATCCATGCACCCCCTACACACACACGCATACACACACTCATTCACACATTCATACATGCATGCATACATCCGCACACACACATCCGCACACACTTCCAAACATACACGCAGACAGGCATTCACATTTCACAACATACATGCACTCACACGTCCGTACATGCACACACGCATTCAACACTCAACACACACCCGCATTCACGCACACATACATTCACACACCTCCACACACACAAAAAAAACCACCCCCTCCCCTGTTGGAGACCTGACTTACCTGGATCCAGGGGGTCCTCTGGCAGGAGACGGGATGGGGCACTGCTACCACCAGCAGCGCCCGCCAGCAGAACACCGCCAGGCCGTATTTTTTCTCATAATACGTCTGGCGGTGGTCTACTTGCGTGGCGCTACTGGTGGTAGCAGCGCCACCTTACTGCCATCCGCCGGCATGGCCACAGCCAGATTTCCGCCATTCTTGTGGCGGAAATCCAGCTGTGGTCATAATATGGGGGACGGCTGGTAGCTGCGACAATGGTCTTTTGGCGGCTTTTGCTGCAGCGGGAGGCGGTTTTTACAGCCAAAGTTATAATAAGGGCCTATGTGCCTAAATAATTTTTCTCCAAAAGTGACATGCTCAATACTTTAATGCTTACCATATATATGATTAGGAGGCCAAGCTGCTGATCTGCACATTTTGCTCAAAGCACACCTCTGAATTTCAGATCAGGGTGCAGAAACACCCGTAGTGCATCTTCCTTGAGAGCTTCAGGAAAATGTAAATTAGCCACAGAATAGGCCACCAAAATTGAGTGACATATCCATCTGCTAATAGGTAGGATAGATGCTTTGTGACCTTGACCATTAGTACCAAGTGCCCAAATGTTATAAACAAAAACACAGTTGTCCTGAAATCTTTAGCTTTGGCGAGATATGCCAACATTACCCTTTTAATATTCAGAAGGTGCCAAAGCTTTATTTCTTGGCGGCACTGGTTGAGGAACAAAAGCTGGTAACAAGATCTCCTGTTTGTAATGAAATTTGAAAAAGCAACCATAGGGCGAAAAGCAAGATTGGGTGCAACACAATATCATCTTTGTAAAAAGGGGGATTTGCGTAATAATGCACCAAGCTCCCAATTCTTTGTGCTGGAGTAACTGCTACCAAAAATGCCATCTTCATCACTAAGTATTTAAGGTTAGTAGAGCTTGGAGGTTCGGCAGGAAACACCTTGGAGCATCCTTATAACCAAAGGAAGATTTCAAGTAAGCAACAAATATGTCTGCACTGGCCAAGAAATAGCAAAGGTTTTTCAGGATTCTCACACTCGGATCCACATCATGAAAAAATTACCATCTGCAACTCTAAAGGCTCAAAGAATTGCCACATTCTTTTCAAAACCATCAGGTATCCCACATTCCAAAGAAGATATTGCATTCAAAGACCACCATTGCTCATATTTTTTACAGTTTTTAGAATATGACTTCAGCGTAGAAGGTTGACAAGATCTCCGAATCATTACAGCCAGATGGGAGGAATCCTTCTTCTCCAAATTCCTACCATTTTAATTTCCAGATTGGTTTAGGTGAGAAAGAGGAAGACAACCCAGTGCTCTGAGAGGGTAAGGTGTCAACGAAATTTTCCAGCAAAATTCCAGTGCTGTTGTTTTCACCCAAGGAAACCAAGACATGCTTGACCAAAACCATATCACCACTATTACTTCTGCTTTCTCTTTTTCATATTTTCAGAAATAACTATGGGGTTTGAGGAAAAGCAAATGGTAGATGTTGAGACTATGGAATAGATAAGGAAGAATGTGTGAACTTGTTTGTTTTCTGGAGTTGCAAAGAAGTCCAAGACTGGAGTTCTGAACTTCCGACAGATCGGGGCAAAAGTTCTTAAAGTATGAGAGAGCTCATGAGAAGACAGAAACACCCTATGTAGGTGATCAGCCTCTAAATTGCCCTTTCCCTTTATATGAACAGCCTTTAGACACAGAAGGTGGCTCTCTGTTTACTGAAAAATCTTCATTGCTTATAAGTTCAGGGCCACAGATGTTCCTTCCTGTCTGTTGACATATTAGATGGGCAGCCCGTTTAGTTGTCGGTCTTTATGATCACATTTTGTTGTAAAATGTTGTCCTAGAACCCAAGAAGAGCATGATAGATTGCTGTCAAATTTCTCCAATTCAAATATTTGTTTATTTCCAGGCACAACCACCTTTTCATGACCAATAGATGGCCACGTTTCTCCCCAGCTCTCCTGACTTGCATCCGTTCTGATTGTTGTCACACAAGGTTTGTTGGATTGGGACTTCCTCTTCCAGAGAACTGATATCAACCACCATAGCAGGTATGTACTCAATTGGTAAGTCAAATAGGCTCCTTCTGACATTAAAGGAATTAAGTTTTGGAGAGTCTTCATCTTGAATGCAATTTTTCTGATCCATTTGTTGGCCTGCCTGAGATAGATGATCAACTTGAACTTCCCTGAGGGTTTTGGAACTAGAAATACAATAGAGTAACACCCCATTCACAATTCCTTCTTTGGAAAAGGACGGTTACATCTCTTTAGTACTAAAATCTCTACTGCAACAGCATGGCTTCTTTTTTCAGGAGATTTGATAGGCATGGAGTAGTTATGTTCCCAGTCTCTGGGAAATGAATCAGGAAAACGATTTGATAACCATATTTGATTAATACCAACATCCATACGTCAGACCTTGACTCTTCCCATGCCATCCTGTACTGTGTTAACTGCAACCAATGGGCGGTGGTACCTTGCTGGGATAGTCTGGAGCACTGATGTTTCTTTAGTGATGCGGATTTGTACTTCCAGTCAGAAAGGTTCTTCAAGCTTTTATTCTTTTGTCTTCTAGAGAACCTGTAGAATTCTTGTTGAGATTTTCCTGAAGGCTTGCTGAAAAGGGAATTTCCATGAAGCCTGTGAAGAAGATGAAGGAAAAGTTGAGACTGCTTGAAGGAGAAAGAATGCTTCTTTTCTTTAAACAGCCGTTGCAGCTTATCTTCAAGTTCCACTCCCAAGAAATGTACCCCCTCAAAAGGCAAATGTAGAGCTTCTGATTCCAGGGATGAATCTGTTCTCCATTATTTAAAGGGAAGATCTCTTCTTGCTGCTACATTAGCTCCCTCGGATAAAGCTGAAGCATGAACCACACCAAAGGCAATGTCGGAAAGGAATTCTGCTTTTGTCCTTATATCTTCCAGTAGAGTAGAACATTCATACTCCTCCTGGACGGCCTTGAATAATTCATCACTGTCTGAAATGAGGAACTGGCTTGTATAGGCCCCATAGATTCCTGCTCTGATCAGTAGACGAGAGCCTTTCATAAACTCTTTTTGTGGGCTGAGTTAATCTTTTCAGTCTAATCTTTAAGGATACTTTCCTCAGTGATGGATGTTTGCCCCACGAAACTGGTAGCCATTGAATCCATCTAAAGAATCTTTTGCTCCATATGTTCAAGCAAATATAGCTCAGAGGTGAATCTGAGGACAGATATCTTGTCTGGATTCTTCCACTCACTGAACGAATGTCTAGGACACACGGATGAATTCGTAGCTTTGGATAAAAGATTCTTGTTCCATAGAATAGTGTTCGAGGAGGTCAAAGGTACTTCCTCTGCCAGGAAACCCGTGCTATGCCCTATTCTAGCAAGAATTTCTGGCAACACTCCTATTCCAAATATTTGCCCTTTTGTTTCACCAAAGGCTTCTCTACTTCTTCCTCAGAATCAGAACCAAAAGAGGGAGAATCCTGCTGATGTAGAGGTTTTGAAGAAGCATGGAAATGTGCCATAATTTTCAAAACTATTTTCCTAATTTTTTCTTCAAAATCATTTTCCTTCCGCTTGCACGAAGTTTTATGGGGAGAAGAACAATCAGAAAAGGAAATCTCGTCTACAAAATGAATCTTCTTTGAGTGTTTTCTCAAACTGGCACCAGTCACTCACTAAGTAAGCTGGGTAGATTAGCATTAGCAACAGTGTAACCTTAGATGGGAGATGTGGTTCCTGGCCGAACTCCAACATCCGAGGGCATCATGCATCTTGTGTGCCCCATCTGACCCAGTATTGCATGCAGGCAAAGATAGCTGCCCAATAGAGACTTGAACTGGGCTGGCTGCCTACTATAAATGTACTTAACTGCTGAACTCCTGCCTGGAACGGAGCATCGACCTTTCAAAATGGCGGAGTGGGGTGAGAATGCCAGCTGCATATCCCTGGCCTGATGTCCTTGATTGCCCTAAGCAGGATCGGGATCCCAGTCGGGGAATGGAAGTACCATGTGGTTGTGGTCGAGAGTCACAACATACCCCGATCGGAATAGTGTGACCTGGTGGGGACGGAGCCGCCACATCCCAAGCACTTCATGAGGCACAGCTGCGAGCCTGTCAAAGCCCAGTTCACCTGAGTCCTTGTTCAGTTCTGATGGAGGTTGAAGACAATCCGACCCCACCCTGAAACTGCTTGTTCCAGCACACTAGTTTTTAAAATAGTGCACTAAGAACAGAAGCTCAAGGGAAGGGGGGAAGTGGATAAAATAAAATAAAGAGACAACAGCGTTCTTGCGTTTCCACTGTTGAAGTGCTGCACAAATCTGCGGCCCTCTCTGACTTCGGTAGAAACTGGTGCCTAATGAAACATAAACAAAGCGACAGATAAGTACATCCTATTCCTAACTGGGTTCCTGACTATCCCTTTATTTATTAGAAATTTTCTTCTAAAAGTACCTCTTGGTCTCTAGTTTCCAGGTTTGGAATGTGTTACTGCTCTGGGATGTGCTTTCTATTACTCTAAAGCTTCTAAAACATTAAACAAATACCGTTATCAGAATTATCAATATCAAACATTCATCTTAATATAACTTAAGCCTAAATTGCCAATAGCAGACTCACTTTTCCCATATTTCCAGAATCTTTTATAAAACAAATACTGTACTTTTACGTCAAAATACAGCATGTAATTTGTGCAAGTCCTTGATTTACTGTTTGCCTAGCTGTTAATGGTTTCCACGGTTCGATTCTTAAAAGTTCCATAAAAAAATGTTTGCTTCACAAAGTTCCGCAAAGTATTGTTGTAACAAAGAGTTTGAATCACAATGTTCGTGGAAGGTATCTTGTTTCAAATTGTCTATACACGAATCCAGAAATTGTTGTCAAAGTTCTTTCAGGTAATAAAAGTTTTGCACTTACTTGTTGCTGGCAAGAGATACTGATCAGTCTAACCTTGTCTTCTTTCTCTTTTGCAGGTTGCTTGTAGGAGAGAGGCTGAGGCAAGGAGGAACCGGAAACCGGAAGAAGGAAGAGCCAGCAGCTGCGCCCATTGAAGCCAATGAAAGTCTGTAGAGAGCAGGAGTGCCAGCGCCGAGGGATCTGTCCTCAGGTAAGCGGGAGGTAGACGAGCACAAGCACTGGGCGAGGCTCGAGGGCTGCCTTTTATAGACAGGGCTGGGTGTGGACCTCACATGCTGCACATGTTCTTGAAAGGTGTGCAGAGCTGGGTGTGGTTTGAAGAGCTGGGTGTGGTCCTCACATGCTGCACATGTTCTTGAAAGGTGTGCAGAGTTTCAGTTATTCTGCAAATGAGTTAAATTAACACATGGCCTAGAGAGGAGTGTTTTAAAGAAGCCTTGGTAAAAGCAAGGCCCAATGTGTAAACAAAACAGCACATTAAACAACATACACAGAAGCCTAGGGGGGGGGGGAAGGTGAGATAACAAGAAAGGCTTTCAATAGTAATTTTAAAAGGGAGCTATTACAGAACCCACTAGTGCAGTGAGAGGGGACATGCTCTTTGCTGTGCACAAACCCTAACAGTTGCCCCCCTCAAAGGCCCTCCTACAGGACGGGGTTTTCCTGGATTTTTTAAATAAAACCGTCTAATCAGCTGTGGGGCATGTACATATGATGCTGGTTCCCATGAATTCTCAGATTCATCATATCCTTTCCATTCTACTAAATAAAACAGACGTCCCCTAATTCTTTTTGAGTCTTTTATGCTTTTCACTTCATATTCTAGATTTCCCTTAATTGGTATGGGTGGAGGTGGTGGTTCAGGTCGGGTTTTTGGATTGTACGGCTTAAGCAAGGACACATGGAATGTAGTATGTACTGGATATTCTTTTGGTAAATCTAATTTTACTGTTACCGGGTTTACTATGGCAGTTATACTAAAGGGTCCAATGAAACGTGGTTGCAGCTTTCGGGATCCCTCTATGTTTAGGTTCTTTGTGGAGAGCCATACCTTGTCACCGATTTTATACATTGGGGCCTCAGATCTGTGTTTGTCTGCTTGTCTTTTCATGCTTTCCTTGTACTTTAATAAATGTTTCCTGGCTTTGTCTTGTATGTCACCTAACCTTGTTAGTCTATCCGTTACTGTAGGTAACAGAGAATCTTCTAACAAAATGGGTATAGCTCTTGGATGATACCCCTGCAAGAAATAGAATGGTGAGCAAAGTAGAGCTGAATGCTCAGTATTATTATAAACAAACTCCGCTACAGGGAGAGCTTCCAACCATTCACTAGAATAATCAGCCAATAAACAACGTAGCGTTTGAAGTAAGGTTTGGTTCAGTAGTTCAGTCTGTCCATCTGTCTCTGGGTGGAAAGCAGTGGATAATGCCACATCTATTTTCAGTTTTTTACATAATTTTTTCCAAAATTTAGAGTTGAACTGGCTCCCTCGGTCTGACACCACTTTGCTTGGCAAACCATGTAAACGCACAATTTCCCTTATAAAAATGTCGGCAAATTCTGCCGCCGTGGGTAATTTCCGTAATGGTACAAAATGTGCCATTTTAGATTAAAAAAATCCACTATAACCAACACTGTTGTGAAAGATTTTACAGGTGGTAAACCTACAATAAAGTCCACGCTCACAGTGTGCCAAGGTTGCTTGGGTGTTGGCATTGGTATTAACAAACCGTCAGGGGCCTTATGAGAAGATTTATGTCTTGCACAAATTGGACAGGTAGTGACAAATTGCTTAATGTCCTTTCTTATAGTGTCCCACCAAAAGTGTTTTTGCACATTTTCCAGGGTTTTTACCCAACCAGGATGACCTGCCAACGGTGAGGCGTGATGCCAAATTATCACCTGTGTTTGTAATTCAGAGGTGGGCACTAACAGCATGTTGTCGTGATACAATAAACCTCGTTGTATTGTGTTATGGGAATCTTTTAACCAATCCTGAGGTGCTATTTACATGTGTGCATTATATAGATCTGTGATGAAATCCTTCTGTTGTACTGGTGCCAAAAACTTTTGGGGAGGAATAATGGGTTCTCCTATTTTATCTTGTTTCATGTCTGAAGTATGTCCGTATCTAGATAACACATCAGATTGAATTTGTTGTGCACCTGGTCTATAGGTTATTACAAAGTCAAATGTGCTAAAAAAAAATTACCAGCGCATCTGACGTGGTGTTAGTGCTTTAAGTGATCTAAAAAACTGTAGGTTCCTATGGTCAGAAAAGATTGTAACTGGGTACTTGGCTCCCATTAAATAGTGCCTCCATTTAGAAAAGGCTACTTTGATAGCTAGTAGTTCCCTTTCAGCCACAGTGTAATTTTGTTCAGCTGGTAATAACTTTTTGGAATAGAAGGCTATAGGATGTAACTGGCCATCTACTGCATCTCGTTGAGAGAGAACTCCTCCTAAAGCTACTTGTGAAGCATCCGCTTCAACAAAAAGAGGCAAGTCAGGATCAGGATGTTTCAGAATTGGGGCTGAAGTGAACTTTTGGTTTAGGAGTTGAAAGGCGTGTGCCGCCTCATCAGTCCAAAGAAATCGTTGCCCTTTCCGCAACAAGGTAGTTATTGGGGCCGCAATGTCTGCGAAATGTGCAATAAACCTCCTATAAAAATTGGCGAAACCCAGAAATTTCTGAATATCTTTTACAGAGGATGGTTCTGGCCAATCAGCAATAGCACTGATTTTCTTTACATCCATAGTTATTCCTTGAGGTGACAGGCAGTATCCTAAAAAGTCCACCTTGCTGACATTAAAAGTACACTTTTCTAACTTAGCAAAAAGATGATTTTCTTTTAACTTTGATAATACTGCACGAACATGTTGGGTATGTTCTTCTGAGTTCTTAGAGTAAATGAGGATGTCGTCTATGTATACTATGACACAAAAGTCCAGGAATTTGTGTAGGACCTCATTTATAAAGAACTGAAAGGCCGCAGGGGCATTACATAACCCAAAGGGCATTACTGTGTACTCAAATAAACCAAACTTTGTCTTGAAAGCTGTCTTCCACTCATCCCCCTCTTTTACTCTGACCAGGTGGTAAGCTCCCCGCAGATCTAGTTTAGTGTATACAGTAGAATGTCTTAACTGATCCAACAACACAGGTATTAGAGGAAGAGGATATTTATTCTTTATTGTAGCCTTATTTAGTCCTCTATAATCGATACACGCGCGCAGGGATTTATCCGGCTTCGGGATAAAAAAGAGTGGAGATGACACCGGAGATGTGGAATGACGGATGAACCCAGACTGTAGTAGGTCATCTAGGTAGGTTCTTAAGTATTTGGTTTCTTCGTCAGTCAAAGCATATACTCTGTTATTAGGTAAAGGGGCCCCTGGGATAAGATCTATACGACAGTCATAAGAACTATGTGGGGGCAGCACACTAGCCTTTACTGGATCAAAGACGTCTTTAAAGTCAGAATATTCAGGAGGGAGACTTGGTTCATCTTGTATAACACTAGCACAGTGTAATACTGTGCTCTGTTCTGTACCTGCTTCTTGATAGCAATTGGTTCTACAGAAAGAGGAATCCAAAGTAACATTTCTATTCACCCAATCAATTTTTGGGTTATGAGTTGTTAACCAGGGTACCCCGAGAATCAAGCCAAAATTAGGAGTATCTATCAGATCAAAGCTAATCACCTCTGTGTGCCCGTTCTGACAGACCATAACAAGTGGACTTGTTTGTTTTGTGATTAATCCAGAGGTCAATTCTGACCCATCCACTGCACATACTGCTTCTGGACAAGGCTGTAGGCACATAGGAAGTCCTAAGTTTTCAGCTAACTTATTATCCATAAAATTTCCTGTCGCGCCTGAGTCCAGTAGGACAGGGAGAGAATGCCTCACTTGGGTAGTAACAATTAAAACGACCTGAATTATGAAATGTCTAGGTATGTGCGGTACCATGAAGGCTGCAGCATTAGAGGTTTGATTAAGATGTTTTCTCGAACAAGTAACCTCTCCCCTTGTCGAGCTTAATCGTTTCCCGATTCAGTTGAGGAGGTGGAGGAAACAGCACCCTTTCGTGGATTTTTAGGCTTTACTGGACATTCTCTGGCAAAGTGACCTGCCCTTCCACAATATAAACATAATTTAAGTTTTCTCCTTCTTTCTTTTTCCTCTGATGTGAGTGAACCTCTGAGTGTCCCTATTTGCATAGGCTCAGGTTCAGGGAGTTTATTATCTGGGTCTTTCTTCTCGTGTCTAATACAAGTTAACCGTGATTCCAGTTTGTATTTATCTCCCTTTCTTTCTCCTAGTCTATGTTCTAATTTCACAACTAAATCTACAAAGTCCAAATAGTCTTCTGGCAAATCAACGATATGAGCCAGCGCGTCTTTTAACTCGTCTCTCAAACCTTTATAGAAAAGGGAGACGCGCTTTTCTTCTGGCCAGTGTGTCTCGGTGAGTAAACGATTAAAACTAGTGAGATAGGTCAATAAATCCTTGTTACCTTGTTTAAGATTTAAAAGCTCATTATCAATTGCCTGCATGAAAGTGTGTTTTGCAAAAAGGCTGGTCATGGTACGTTTAAATTGATTCCAATTATGGAGGATGGGATCATCTCTCTCCACGAAAGGAATTGACCAATTGGCTGCTGTGCCACCCAAATAAGACAAGACGAATGCCACTTTCGTAGCATCAGTAGGGAACTGTTGTGGCTTACAAACGAAGTGTAATTGACATTGATTGATAAAAACATGGAATTTGTTACTATCTCCATGAAAACGTTCAGGTGCTGCTAAGGGCACAGCATTAGGAACATTAACAGTGACCTCAACTGGGGGAGCCAAAGTTGTATGTTTTGATGGCGCCCCTGTCTCTGAGGAGGTTTTAAACAAAGGCGTAAAAGCTGTGTTCCACTGAGATACCCTAAATTTATACCTGCTTAAATCCTGTTTTAAAGAGGTATTCTCCATCTTTAATCTCTCTATTTCCTCTTGCATATGTTGCAAGATGCCAGACACTGATTCATTATGAGCCAAGTCCTCATTTAGGGCCTGCGCCATTTCCGTGACGTCAATGCCCTCTATTTCTTCCCCGATATTCATCGTCCACCAGAACTGATTTTTTTTTTTTTATTTAAGGCTTGTGCTTCTGTCAAAGCCCAGCTCACCTGAGTCCTTGTTCAGTTCTGATGGAGGTTGAAGACAATCCGACCCCACCCTGAAACTGCTTGTTCCAGCACACAAGTTTTTAAAACAGTGCACTAAGAACAGAAGCTCAAGGGAAGGGGGGAAGTGGATAAAATAAAATAAAGAGACAACAGCGTTCTTGCGTTTCCACTGTTGAAGTGCTGCACAAATCTGCGGCCCTCTCTGACTTCGGTAGAAACTGGTGCCTAATGAAACATAAACAAAGAACAGATAAGTACATCCTATTCCTAACTGGGTTCCTGACTATCCCTTTATTTATTAGAAATTTTCTTCTAAAAGTACCTCTTGGATCCTGGTCTCTAGTTTCCAGGTTTGGAATGTGTTACTGCTCTGGGATGTGCTTTCTATTACTCTAAAGCTTCTAAAACATTAAACAAATACCGTTATCAGAATTATCAATATCAAACATTCATCTTAATATAACTTAAGCCTAAATTGCCAATAGCAGACTCACTTTTCCCATATTTCCAGAATCTTTTATAAAACAAATACTGTACTTTTACGTCAAAATACAGCATATAATTTGTGCAAGTCCTTGATTTACTGTTTGCCTAGCTGTTAATGGTTTCCACGGTTCGATTCTTAAAAGTTCCATAAAAAAATGTTTGCTTCACAAAGTTCCGCAAAGTATTGTTGTAACAAAGAGTTTGAATCACAATGTTCGTGGAAGGTATCTTGTTTCAAATTGTCTATACACGAATCCAGAAATTGTTGTCAAAGTTCTTTCAGGTAATAAAAGTTTTGCACTTACTTGTTGCTGGCAAGAGATACTGATCAGTCTAACCTTGTCTTCTTTCTCTTTTGCAGGTTGCTTGTAGGAGAGAGGCTGAGGCAAGGAGGAACCGGAAACCGGAAGAAGGAAGAGCCAGCAGCTGCGCCCATTGAAGCCAATGAAAGTCTGTAGAGAGCAGGAGTGCCAGCGCCGAGGGATCTGTCCTCAGGTAAGCGGGAGGTAGACGAGCACAAGCACTGGGCGAGGCTCGAGGGCTACCTTTTATAGACAGGGCTGGGTGTGGTCCTCACATGCTGCACATGTTCTTGAAAGGTGTGCAGAGCTGGGTGTGGTTTGAAGAGCTGGGTGTGGTCCTCACATGCTGCACATGTTCTTGAAAGGTGTGCAGAGTTTCAGTTATTATGCAAATGAGTTAAATTAACACATGGCCTAGAGAGGAGTGTTTTAAAGAAGCCTTGGTAAAAGCGAGGCCCAATGTGTAAACAAAACAGCACATTAAACAACATACACAGAAGCCTAGGGGCGGGGGGGAAGGTGAGATAGCAAGAAAGGCTTTCAATAGTAATTTTAAAAGGGAGCTATTACAGAACCCACTAGTGCAGTGAGAGGGGACATGCTCTTTGCTGTGCACAAACCCTAACAGAGCCATGGAGAAGTGACAGAGGCCTGGGTGTGAGCAGAATTACCAGGGGACTGTGAGGCGGCTGAGAAGCAGTGAGAGACGACGCTGGTGGATGGCCTGAGGCTCTGGCCTTGCACCGTGGATGGGAGGACCACCGTGGGGGGCTGCTTGGGAGAGACCAGTGCGGCTGGGCTCCCATATGCATCTCCTCCCCTCACCCCTGCCCCTCCTGAATATCTGCTTCCACCCGAGAGCTGCCAACACCTCGAACAGGTAGCCCTGAGTCTGAGGAGGCCTCTACCGGCCAAGTGGGTCCCGCAGAAGACCACACTGCTGGGGCCTGTGTGGCATGCAGGACATTGTGAGTATGCTACACTTTCTTTATTCGTCGCACTGCTGCCCACAGGGGGGGAGGACAGAAGCTGTGGTGGGCCTGCGTGTGAGCTGGGTGGAGATGGACCCTGATGCAGCCTGCTCTGCTACTGGGGACCGGAAACTTTGGCACGGATGACAACTAGGAGGACACAGTCTCTTGAGCCACCAGGCACGTACTGCCCGGGGTCTGCGGATTGCTTGGTGAGGTGTCTTGTTGTGGGAGCCTAATCTGAGTGGCCCTACGGAATACCAAGCTTGGATGGCCACTGCTGCAAGTTGGCACAGAACGGGTGTGGGAGCGTGCTGCCTGTGCGCTCCCACCCAGGAAGCCCTAATACTGCCAGTGGGATTTGAGGTACCCCCCACTGCCATACGTACTGTGAGTTGCTGGGGTTATATGAAGCTCCCCTCCAGTTTCCCTAATCCCCGCTGAGGAATACATTCCTGTATTGAGATTGGGGGCCCTGAGACACGGCATGCAGTGGTCACGGATATGTTTGTTATAAAATGCTGTTATACGGCGAGTCAACCTGACCTTGCACTGAACAAGGAAGTGGGCCTGGCCTGTTTTTCACTACATGGACAATTGTGCTGATATCTGATTTGTTCCTCCTGGCTCACCCAGTGTCCATGGGCAGTGGGTTTCTGCCTGAGGACATGCTTTGGATTGCGCTCTGATGTGCAACTCGGGGTGTCCGAGAGCCCCCAGAGAAACTGGGTGGCCTTGCGACTACATCGGCTGCCCACCCCCTTCTGGTACTTAACCTGGTGAACTACAATGGGTAAATCTTCCAGGAAGAGGGAGGTGACTGGATCCTGCCCATCACAAGACTCAACACCTGCTTTACGGAGGACGGATTCTTGAGCGCTGGGCCACCTGCTGGGAAATATCAGTGAGTGATAATAGATACTATTCTACAGGCCATTGCTTCCTCACATGAAACACTTAAACTGAAAATTAATACTATGGTAACGGATATGGGGCTCTTGCAAGATGACCAACGAAGACTAACAGAGAGAGTTACCACTACGGGCGGTCCTTAGAGGATATTACCCCTGAAATGGCCAACATGCATGAATGGGTTTTGTCGCAAATATAAGGCAGAGTCAAGACCTTGGAGATCAGGTCAGTAGATGCAGAAAACAGGGCCGGAAGAAATAACCTTCGGATCAGTGGATTGCTGAAATGCATAGAAGGCCCCAACGCAAATATGACTGAATTCCTAGCGCAATGGCTGAGTGATGAAGTTGGCCTCTCTCTGTCCTGCTCACTTGAGCGTTCTAACTCACCCAATGTTATCCAGTGCGGCTCCTAGACCTTTGGTAGCCAAAATTTTACATTATAAAGATCGGAATCATATTCTATGCCAGTCCAGACTTAAAGGAGACATAATGGTGGAAAACCACCGGGTAAAGATTTTTCCAGACTTAACCCGAGACGTTCAAAAACAGAGCTTCCTTTATAAATGCCAAAAAGCATCCCAGAAACCTGGAAATGTCTTATGCCATGTTGTTTCCTGGGTTCTTGGCTGAAATAACCAGGCACAACACACCAATTATATGGGGCAGAGCTTTTGGTCAATTTCTATATTTCTGTTTTTGTTGCTCGTTTATATGTCTCACATTTACTATGGATTATGGGGTACTGAAAAAGTATCCCTGAAATGATCTCATAAACCGCGACGCCTGCGCACAGCCCTGCCTATCCGCTTCTTCAATTGTGTAGCTCTCCGGTTACCCACACACAAATCTTCAGAAATCGCATTAGAGGTTTCATTACTAAAATGGTGCATTTCCCAGTTTTTAGTTTAACTTGCATTTATTATTTAAGGTGTCATGATTTTATATGCAATTAACTGAAGGCGAAGGACTAATAAAACAGTTACAGAATGTTTAGCTTTTTTTTATCCACGCCGTTGACCCCACCCCACTGTACTCGGGAACACAGTTTCCATACTTTTTTTTAAATTCACTTCGAACGGTGAGTTTGCATGACCACTCGCCTTCAGAAGACTAAAGTGACACCTTTTTTTTTAGTTCGAGCATGCTCGGAACTGTAATAAGCCCTAGGAATTTGCCCGTCAACGAAATAACGCCTTTTTAGTAGCCTCTATTTTCAGCCTCGGACCCAGCGTTTGTTTATTCTGTGGACGCTAATCACATAAAGTGACAGCTTGTGACGTACAGACAAGTTCTCAACTAATCAAGCTGCGAGAAGATCACCGCGCGGCTTACACTGCAAATCTGTTGAAGCAGTCGGGGCACGCAACTCCTAAGTGACGTACAATCCTATTGGCTGCTGACAGGAGGCTCCTTTCTCTGCCAAGATGGCGACATGTTGAGTAGCGTCCTCTGCTCCCAGGATCAGCGCCTGACCGGCGTAGGCGTGGTCTGGTTTCTGTCCCCAACCAAACCGGAGTGAGATGAGAAGCAGTAACTGTACCGGAGGACGAAGACTTGGGCTTCCGTTCGAAAGGTAAAGGCCAGTATAGACTGTCCTGTGTCCGGCATAGGAAAGCGATATATGGTGGGTACCTGAGGGGGGACGGACCTCGTAGAGTTGTCGGCATTGGGCGCGTCTACGGTGGCCGTGTGGGAGGATCAGGGGTATTTGTGGGTGAGAGAACAGGCACTTCAAAGCGAGAAGTGTATTAGGTGTCTTAGTGGTGGAGTGCGAGTGAAATAGGAGAGAAAGGTTTGTTGGTCATGTGTTTTGGCAGCATGTTTTGGAATGCCGTGTGAATATGTATGGTTAAGAGCGCTGTGGGTGAGATCAATATTGAGGTTGTACAGAGACGAGAGGATAGACTGAAATGAAGGTAGGAACAATAATTTTATTGCACAGTTGCTGTGCAGCGTGGCTCAAAGTTGTTTTTAAACAAATACACTATTGACCCACGTCACTTCGCTTTTTTTAATTGGTGGTTGAAGGCATGTATCCCCTTGTGTTGCAGACCACTCCCTCGTAGATGCCTCCTGAGAACGATACAATGGGACTCACGGTGCTCTAGTTAGAGCTGTTAACGTTGTAACTTTCTAACTGTGCTTTTCTTGCCAAATAAATTGAAAATGAAAAGTAAAACAGTTGACATAAGCATGCCAATTCACAGTGCCACGGCTGGCGTGAGGAAGAGAAAGGAAAAGGAGGCTCGGTCGCTGTCAAACGTATCAGCAAATGTGCAATTATCCATGTAACAGAACTGCCCTAAGGAGGGACAATCGTAAAGCACTTACCAACCCACCTTCGCAAGACCCAAAACCTACTTCTTTTCAGGAAGGCCCTCAAAACCTGGCTTTTCGAACAGTGATCCTCCCAGCCCCTTTCCCCGCCCCCCATTCACCCCCCCTGCGCCTTGAGACCCTCGCGGGTGAGTAGCGCGCTTTATAAATCACTTTGATCGATTGAACGATAACAAGGGATTTTGAAAGGCAAGCCAATGAACGAGTGATAGTGATGGGCATGCTTAAAAATCCACAGATAGATTACAACATGTCAGAGCACTTGCATGCTTGGCCTAAAAAGTGCTATGATGTGGCCAGCACTGACTGCGTCATAGGACAGTTTTTGTGTTTTTAAACTATGAGCTGCTCTACTGTACAACAAAGCTAAAACGTTGACAAAGGCAATAGATTGCGTAGGCGAGACCTATTGGCTTTTCCAATATTTTTTTTCTGGTGTGGTTCCTATTCAATGCTGAGAGAGCTTGGGGACTTAATTAGCCATTGGTGCCCACTGGAGAGAGACGGCCCAGGTCAGTTGCTGTATACTTTGCAAGAGGTCTTATTTGGACCTGGTGAAGAAGGAATAGGTTATCAGTGTGCAACAATGGCCCTCCGTCAGTACTTTGCCACAAGTGATGTTTGGATAGCTTTAAAACAGTCTTCCTCCTTGCAAAAACTGATGTTTTTAAGCCAGTGCACACTGTCATCAAAAATTTACAAGACAGGATTTTTTCACACTCTTGGAATAAGTATTTAAAACTCTTTTGATCTGCTCTTGTTTCAATGTCGTTACCCAGTCCATTAATGGGGAATGTTAATAGTATCTGAGCAAAAGTATCACTTCTTTGATTGCCCCCATATCTCTAGTCACAGCAGAAAAGCACCTTGTTACCCTTTCAGCGTCAGACGCTATGCTGAACTCTCTGCAGTGGTTTAGCATGTAGCTCCATTGTAGAAAAAATGTTCATTGGGCATCAGACCCTGTATCATAGGGCAAAATATTTACGTGGAAAAGGCAGTAATTTCCATTTTCTGTGTATATGTCAGCCTGCTTCCGGGCAGAGCTTTTCCGAAAGTTCTACTTATGTATCGCCTATGACTCCGAGAAGCAGTCTCCAAGAGTTAACACTCTTAACATGACTAGCATTTTATATATACACAAAGATAAGCACACTGAGACAAGCCACGGAAGGGCAGGGTCAAGCAGACAGTGTAAACTCTGACCTACAACAACCTCATTCTACTTCAGTACTTCCATTACAATGTTTATAAACTCAGCACAACTATGGGCATTGCTGCGGTGCAAAAGCAATATTAGGTGTTCTAATGAGTAACAGATACTGGAGGGTGAACACAATCTTGCGTTAACCTACATGGTCTTTCGACAGTTATGCTTTACATTAGGAGAGCGGTCAGTGAAGGCAAATACACATTTTATTTGAGTGGTGGTGGAGGTTTTTATTATGCTGAAAGAAAAGGACGTTTTTGAACTGCAAGAATGAGATGCATTTTAATCACAATATAACGTTTTTATGTGCCAAAATTAGGAGCAGTTTGTAAAGTGGCTAGAAGCTAACATGAAGCACTAACTAGCTGGTAAAAAACAGGGAATGATAGTTATAACCAAAATAGCATCTGATATTTAATTAGTATAATTAATTCGTAGTCTTAGGATGATAGGAAATAGTACATTGTATGAAGATCCCTTATTAATACAGTGCATTGCAGCATGCTAGTGACGCTGCCTGGTGCATGATCCTGGCACAAATGTCCTCCTCACAGTCAACATCTTTTTGTCCCACTGGTGGACTCTCCCACCATCTGGAATTAGGAATGCACAGATGTTTGAGTTTAAAGCCCCACTTAGTGGTGGGGATGGAACGGAAGAAATGAAATCTGAAAGGATGGCAGCGTGATAGAGAGGTTGTGGTTTGATAAACCAACCTGGGCAGAGGGCTGGGTGGGGGTGGAGACCTCTCTCCACACTAATCTTGCATCCTCGCGGAGGCATGATAATGCACTAGGATCGCACTGTACCCGACACAACTGCTGAAGGTCACCTATCACAAGTCAGATATTAAGGATATCCATTTACTTAGTGCGACCACCCCGAAAGTCACAAAGCCTGGACACCTTCTTTATTTGCCTCAGAGCACACAGCAAGACAACGTCGGGAGCTGGGATTCCACTTCATGACGACCCTCCAGCCCGGGCCATGACCAGCACAAAATGTAGATGTTTGTGTGATCGCTTGAGGGACAGCAAAGCTATCTTAATAAGTGCCATGCTCCAAGACTTGCTGCCAGCCATAGTGCAGGTTCTACAGCTTCTGTCTGGGTTCCTGGCTTTGTGGTGAGTCACACCCACAAAGGGCTACACACCAGAAGCAGTGTGGGGCATAGAGAAGCAGAAGCTTTATCCTGGGATGAAATAAAAACGATGGAGGGAGGACTGGCATACAACATGAGGGACAGGGTGTGGGGGGCAAGCAACACTTTGAACACAACAGGGGGTGGGAAGGGTACAGGGAAAGCAGGGGGAGGAGGGTGCGACAGAGCAAGCAACAGAACGCAAGCAGATGGAGGATGGGAAGGGGACCACAAAGGCATGACCTATGGAGTTTGACAACTCAAAAAAAAAATTGCAGGGCTGTGTGCCGTCCCTCAGACTCTGGCTCACATATCACCTTAGTTTTGTCTAAGCGATTTAATTACAGTTTTTGAGAAACAAGCAAAGGAGGACAGCAGGTAGGTGCAAGCAGTAAACCATCACAAGGGCAAGCAAGGATGATGGGGAACTGACAAGAAGGGAACACGTGAAAAAAGCGCTATAGAGTGAGAAGCTGGCGGGGGGAGGTAGAAATAATACCTCAATCACAATCAGAAGTAGTGGACGGGCTCTGATTAGGTTGAATTAATCTGTGCTGTGTCTGTGCTCCACACAAGCATAATTGGCTGCACTGGCCATTTATGGATGCTGGAAAGAAGAGTGACGTGAAGGCACACAAATGGTAAGCAGTGGGTAAGCTCCAAGCCGTTTATGTTGACAAGTGTCTTGCAAGCGAGACACATGCGCTCACAGGCTTGACCCTAAAAAGGGAGGAGAGGGATAAGGGCCTCAGTGTGAAGTGCGACTGACTAGGTGCAAACTGGACCTGAAGGACAAAGAGGGTAATAGATGGGCTGGCAGAAAGATTGGGTGTTATAGAAGGGAACGTGGAGAGAAGTGCACGTCAGTTGTTTTGGAGTGGTGAGGCAATTAGCAGCAAATGTAGGGGCTGAAGTGTTGGCACGATAGCTAGGGAGATGTGATGAGGTAGAATACTACTAAATATGGGAAGAGTGTGTTGTTGGGCGACGTTAAGAGAGTTTAAGTTGTTTATGGGGAAGTTAAACTTCATTGGTGTTGTTGGCAGGTCACGAATAAAGAACAACAGGACTCAGTTTGGCAATTAATATGATCATTTATGAATAACTGCCGGGAGGGCAGCACAGCTCTATGTCTGAAACCGCACTCGAATTCAACTCAAGCAGCCCTTTTTATATGTTTTTGCCACCTTGAAGGCGTCTTATCACTCGTCATGCATTTTTTATTTAAGCGCTTGTTTGGTACATTGTATCACTACTTACGTCGGCATAAAGCCATGTTTCTCATGGAAAAGCATCTAATTACACGTTTGCAGGAAAGCGAAGGTTACATATCTGTCATGTGCACATTTATTAATAAACAGCAATACCTTTTCTCTCACGTTCTAAAGGCTGTCTGTATTTCCTCCTTTTCTAACTCCAGACTTGGAACCCCCTGTCTGTCTGGCCTCCCTCACACAGCTGCTGGCCTTCAAGCATCAATGTTCATTGTGTTCCTGTCCTGAAACTCCCTTTCCTTATGAGGAAATGCGTGCCTTTCCTGTGACCATATTATCGAGTTATGATTCAAGCTTCTAGGCCCTTCTGTCGTAGTTTGGACTCTTGCTCTGAGCAAGACTGCTGGTTTAAAGATAACAGTACTTTTGTTTGTAGGCGACTGAGTCTTTCCTTCAACAAGTCGCAACTGTTGTCCCAACCTTACCGGCTCACTAGCAGCACCTCACCAGAAACACAATAGTAAAAGGTGATTTGTGGTAGTCGCTTACGCATAGACTCAAAGTAAGATATCTCAGGGTTGTCGTGGTTAAACGGAAATTACCCTTTTCTCACAGATATATTATGTCTCATACAAACAAAGGCAATAACACAGATGCAGTGAAGTTATAATAGTTTTTATTTAACATAACTGCAATTTGCGATAAGTTGCATGAACTGCAATGATTAGGATAATGAATATACCAAGCAACAGTATTGTGAAGAAGAGTCATTGTTATGAAGACCCCCACCATTTTGCAATATATGAAGGAAATATATATATATGTATGTATAAGATGGAATATGCCCTAATACCCTAATGAGAATAGGCCCAACCTCCTACCTAAAGGAGAGCTGGGTTTGCTAAGCCTAATCTGCCAAAGCTGTGTCCATGAGAGGAGCCCCAACCCTCGTTACCTTGGAACGAGGTCTCTATCTCAGACTCCGCAGGGACACGAAGACTGAGTCAGCGTCAAGATGACGGCAGCATCGGTATCAGCGATGGTGGCGATGCCCTCTGGTCGGAATCCCTCGGATTATCTGTCTAAAAGTGTGATGTATTTATACAGATCTACAAGGTCCCCTAACGTAGGTGTATTCCAAAAGAATAGATAACAGGCATGCTTGGGACGGCAATTAATATCAACAATCCCTCGAAAGTATAGAGAGGGAAAATCCCTAAGTGTGAACACCTACTGCTTGTCTTTGGCGCAGTGACACTAATAATAAAACTCATAACAAGTGGCTTAACTATAAACAAGGCAGCCATCTTAGAGGAAATAAATAATTAAATGAGCTAAGACAGAGCAAGCTAAGTAGGTTAAAAGTCACTAGGTGACGGGGGCACGAGTTTACAAGCCTACGGCTAAGCTAACTCCTGTTATCCCATTAAAACAAACTAGGATTCACTACACCCTCCCCATTGCCGTAACAGGTATGATGAAGGTACAGGAACCCAAAACGCTAAAAAAGCTGCTTCTGAACTAAAAAAGCTAAAGGAAAAAAAACAAGCTAATAAAAGAAGCTAATAATAAAAATCACTGTGTGTAAAAACACGCTAAAACAAGGCTGTCTAAAAAACACATACAGAGATGTTAATATCAACTATGACAAGTACAGCAAACGTCTATTATAATTGCATAATTTGGAATCGGGAATGGTAAGCAAATTCATCAAATTATGTGTTATACGCAGGATCTTGAAGAATGTCATCGAAGTCACCAGTCAAGGACCTCAAAAATTAGTCAACATCGTCCGAATGGAAGTCTAGTGCTGGGCGGACAAATGGATCCACAGAGCAGAAGTGAGCCATATTCACCGGTGCATCGATACTTGCTGCAGTGTCCTCATCCATTTTAGATCTTATAACGGAAGGCTCATAGGTGGCCTCGCGGAGCAACCTCAGTCTCAAGGGGCAAGACCGTGTATGAACCCTCATCGGGGACATCAGCAGTTTGTGGTCCACAGGAGATGTCGGTGCAACAGCAAGGCAGACCATAGGCAGATGCTCAAAGAGACACCATATGCAGCGGAAGACCGGTTGTACACACCAGAGAAGTGGCCGGAATGACAACGACCAGTCAAGCTCCAGTTCCACCAGCAAAGGTGTACCGAAGATCCGAACCATGCGCTCACGGCACAGTGGAGTTGGCGGGAGCGACTCCATTGCTCTGCGTTGCTGGAAAAAAAACAACCACCGCGAATCAGAAGAAATAGCAGTAGTAGTCCGCCAATCAAAGCCAAAATAATTGGAAAGCCACCAAACACACTCGAAAAGAGAGAATGGATGGCTGATGGGATGACTCCAAAGACAGTCTGGAAGATGGACACGAAACCAGACCCGACAGCCTTAAAGAAATGAACAATCCCAGTGGTGCTTGAAGCATTGAATATTCTGGATACCAACTCTCCAAAGTGTTTGGGGAAATCAATATTTAAAAGGGATTGTATCTCAGCTGATGATCTCGCAATCTGGAGCGCATACGTCTTTTTTTCCGATGTCAAGGCGACCTGTTTCTGAAATAATAGCGCCTTTAGTCTACTCAAATTGTCATAGTTCACATTAATAGTATCTATGTGGGGCCACATTTCAGATACTTTTATCTCTTGTGTGGGGGGAAACAAAACATGTCCACAACACGTAACGACCTTCGTGACTGAGATTGCGTAGGCAATTCCAGGTCGCAAGCCGCAACAGCTTTCATCATTCAGTACCACATAACTGCCATTGGAAAGTACATGAAACACTGGACGAATCAAGGGGACGGGAGTACCCTTCAGAAAACAGGCCAAATTCACGACCCCCACATTGCAAAGACCGTGAAGACACCGGTTTGCATATCATAGAATGACGAACAGCAGTCTCACATTCACTTCCGCTAAGAAAGACCTCCTGTTCACCATTCAGACATCTATAGTCAAAGGGCAACTCCCACTCTTCCTTAATAAAGCTATCTCCTAGCTGCTCATATCGTCCCACCGCAAGATGTTTCAGGCAGCTTGAGAAAAGAAAGGTCGAAATTGGTAAATTAATAATGCAGTGCAAGAGCCAGATAGTTGAAGGACTCTCTGCTACCGTGAAGGGCAACTTATCTAATTTCTCTACTTGAAGCAGGGTGAAACGAGCCTCCCTTTTAGCCATTGTCTCTTGTTCACTGGAAAAATTAAAAGCAGTGAATAGTTCACTTCCATTAATGTACCTCCATGGAATGTGGCCACTTTTCAGTGTCTGTAATGTCCAACCCAGCTGCATGATGGAACCTAGCTGTGTCTGCCCATGATATAACCGGGACAAGTCTGTCTGAGTGATATCAACAGCAGACGACACTATATTTGATAGTGAATAAATCCTGTTGGACAGTGTGTTCATGCCATTGTCGACAACAGCTAATGTTTTTTCCAAATTTTCCCTATCCAGTTGCCTTAAACGTGCAGCAGCCTCAATCTGAGAAAGTTTCCAAATTTCATTGTACATAGCATATAAAAACCGTTTCGAGCGCAGTTTCCTAGGACCTAACAGGAAATCCTGTAAGTCTATACTATCAGAAAGAGTGTTCAGGTGTTTTTTAACCGCTGTCAACGTGTTTGTCTGCACCCATTGCTGGCACAGCTTAACCACACTGTATGTTGTAATTATACCTGTATGTTGACCTGAGAGAAAGCGAGGGTCAGGCCTGTGAATGGAAAAAACCCCTGAAGAGTTCAAGAAACGCTTTTGACACTCATCAGTGTCGGTGGGCCATACCAACCACCCGCCGGGACGGGAAAGGGAAGAATTATAGGCACCAGCCTTAACCATTGCATCTAGCCTGTCTTCTGAGACATTAGGAAAGTGTTGCCAATCTCAAAATTTTGTCGGAGTAGGGATACTGGGCGTGTTCAGGTCTTTAATTTTTGCTAACCCCAGACAGGACGTCTGCTCAATAGTGTCATTTAAGAAAATCATTTGCACAGGAATAAGGCATGCTCGAAACAAAGCCTCCCTACCCTGTATCTGCCAATCTTGTGTCCCCCATACACTTTTCAAATCAATAGTATCTTTCCAATATTCGGAACCCCCAAGCGAGAGCCGGGAAACAAAGGGATCTGAATAAATCAGTTTTGTATCTGTTAGCAAAAGTTTTCTAATTTGTGCCAGAGGTATTTTAAAATAATACGACTCTGCTTTCTTTGTATCATGCCCGGAAAAGTATGTAAATTTATCCCTGTAATACTTTGGACTTCCCACCTGTGGTGTTGAACAGTGTTCCCACTGTGTGTAGTTCAAGAGAGGCCTACATCTAGTTGCATGGTGTAGGTAGTGATGTCCCCAATTGTTATAGCAGAACATTTCCCCATAATTCATTGTATAATGGTATACATCATCACTTCCAAAAGTGGAATATTCCTTCATTTCAGCTAGCATTGAATCCACTGTTTGGACATCCCAATCACCAGAGACAACATTAGGTGTAATAACATCAGACATTGAAATTTTGAACATGTATGGTATTTGAATAATCTCTGTAGGCCCATATATATCGAATGGAACCTTGTCCCACACAATCCCATCAGTAATTGGTATAGCTGTAATATTTACAGGGGACAAATCTCGTCGGACCTTATGGGAAGAATGATGTGGTGTTAAAATTTCATCAACAGGATCCACAGAGGAACGATCAGGAATATAGTGACCATTAATCAGCAAAAAGAAAACAGTCACAAAACCAATCCATAAAAATAATGCAATAAATGTCAAACAGAACAATAGATAGTTCCATGGGTAGATCAAATAGTTCCTTCTAAGCCATCGATACAGCTTACTACTCTTTGAAAGTTCGTTAGTCACAGTTGAGGATGAATCCGAAGAAAAATCATCAATGTCTACAAAATAGCCAGAGGAAGTTTCTGCAAACACAGGACCCGCTGAATTCTGATCCACTGCTCATGGAGGTTCTTGATAGACAACGTCATTAGTCGTGGAAGTGTTCGTATAAAATACAGCCAAATCTTGAAGCGGGGTGGTCACCGAAGATGTGACTGGAACCAACAAAAGTTCATTTTCCGCCTTCCCCATGGTCGAGGAAGTGTCTGGAACAGCAGTTGACATAGTTGCATAGTCAGTAGCAGTGATGTTCATCCTACTATGTAGATGGATGTCCTGTTGGGTAGTGAGAGGGGATCGGGAACCACCCAAGGGACCTCCTGGTCTACTGTGAAGAATCGGCCACATGGTGTAATTTGATGTCATCAATGGAGATTAATCTGTTCGATTTAGAACCGGACAATGGTGGTAGGATGACAGTCCTGGTGCCTTTTATTCCCAAGACCGGTACAGGTGCTCTGTATGATGGACCGAACTCCTTTTTCATAGCTATCTTCTCACGAACCAGATCCCCAACATTAGGAATCCAGCCAGTCGAAGATTTCGCCAATTCCCTTATTCCTAAGGTGGCAGCACTTGCAGATGATTTATCATCACGAAATTGTTGAAGCTCCTGTAAAACAGTGAGACATTCTTTTATGTCAAATGGTGTTTCTGCTGCAACCATACCAGGGGCATCAAGATCGGGGACATACATCGGTATCCCAAAGAGAACCTCATATGGAGACTTACCCCCCAAGGGCCGTCTTGGCATATTATTCAGTGCTCTCTGGACCCCATATAGGTGATGTAACCAACTGCGGCCTGAACCTAATACTCGAGCTGTTAAGGACTGCTTTAGATCACGATTTCGCCTCTCCACGACTGAATTTCCCTCGGGATGGTATGGTGAGGATTAATGGAGTTCAACACCCATCGTTCCCATGGTGTCCCTGAATGCTTTAGAGGCAAATGCAGGGCCCTGGTCCGAATGGAATGCTGCAACCGCATATGTACCGATAAAGATCACCAAATCTTTTATAACAGTCCGGGTGTCAGCCGACCGCTGTGGCCATACCCACAGGAATCTAGAACAGGAATCCACAGCCACTAAAATGTATTTGTATGCACCATCAGGCTGTAAGGGACCACAATGGTCTAGGTACACACACTGGAGTGGCTTGTCTGACACTAAGAGGGATGTCTGCGGAGGGCGTTTGATATTAGAGCCCTTAATCTGCTAACAAATGTCACAACAAAGGACATACTGTTTAGTCCGTCTGCATAGACCAGGCCACCAGTATCGTTGCTGTAGAATTGTTATAGTGGCCTGTATACCAGCATGTGCAGAAGCGACGCCCTCATGTGCTGCTGTAATCAGCTCTAATCTCTGGTCCTCATTGGGGATCACTCGATCTCCAACCCCAGGAATCGTTGTATAAGCAACATTCTGTGCACTGATATGGTAAGTATAGTTTGTAGGGTATCCTTTCGGAAGGGTCTTGCCTGCAGCCGAAGCTTTAACGGCAATCAGTATTTCATTATCCAACCTCGTCCGAGAACGAGTCACTGCAGCCACAGAAGCCGTAGCTACTGATGCTTTGGCCGCTTCATCAGCCAATGTATTGCCGGCAACGTGTATTCCTACACGTTGGTGTCCTAATGTATGAACTACATGGACACATGGTAGCTTATCCTTAAGATCAGTCAACCTTCCCCACAACATTTTTTTGTGTTTAATGGTGTTCCCTTTAGAATCCCTAAACCCGTTCAGTTTCCAATGATTGAGATATTCATTGTATGACTGGACGCAGTAATATGAATCACAGACTATCAAAGTCTGGCTTCCTGCCTCAGTATGTTCGAGCGCTAGAAGAAGAGCCTTAAGCTCGGCCACCTAGGCTGTGCAGTCCCCTAAGGTCTGCGTGTAGGTATTGTGAGGATGGAAAACTCCGTCTTCCAGTACCCCGCACACGGCTGCACAAGCCGCTGAGTATTGATGTTTAGTACCTACAGCCGGTTGTGCCGATCCGTCAGTATAAATGATAGTATTATAACTGTCTAGTGGCAAGATATTTAGAGGAGCGGGGTACTCCTGTTCATACTGGAGAAATTCTTGTGTCTGAAGTCTGGGGTCAAATACATAATCAACATCAGTGGCGGTCAGAGACGTTTCCCATTGAATCCAGCGTGGATGTAATGCCTTAGCGTTTGGAACGCTCGCTTTAGTGACAGCCTCTAAGGCCGGCACCGGGGAGACAACAATAATGCGTTTCCCCTGGGCAAGTGGCCTCTCCTTTATGACGGCCATCTGAACTGCTGTCAGAATTTTTTCTGTAGGTACAAAAAGTTTTTCAGCATTTGAGTATAAGTGTGATTTATATGCTATTGGCACTGTGTCATCCTCATTAAAGGTGACATAAGTAAACCCAAGGGCACCAGCAATTATTCTGATGACCAAATGTGTTTCATTGTCACGTGTGTGTAAGTGTTTAGCTTCTAGCATGTCCCGTTGCATGTCCCTAAGGATGTGTGTGTGTTCAATCGTCCATCGTCTGCTAGAAAAATTGGGCTGAGTTAAGTCATAAAGTGGTTTGATGCGTTCTGCATAATCTGGAATGTATGTTCTGCCAAAATTGAAGAAACCCAGTAATGACTGTAATTTCTTAAGTGTGTTTGGAGGCTGTAGTTGAGCACACTTTTCTAGGAAGTGCGGGGCCAGGCTCTTCCCCTCGTTTGATAGCTCATATCCCAGGAACAATTCACTAAGAAAGGCTATCTTGCTTTTCTTAAAATTAAATTTATAACCGATGTCTGCAAATCCCAAAATTATCCGATCGACCCTCGCAAGATGAATGTAGAGGGCGTCATCAGTGAGATAGATATCATCCACATAGGACAATGCATCGGAATCAAGCTCGTGCAAAATTGGTGTTACACGGGCTGAAAACAGACCTGGGCTATTTTTTATAGCCTTGAGGTAAACGACAAAAGCGTTTCTGAGAGCCAAATGAAAATGCATTTAGGTCCCTACTTTCATGTGCTAAATTCTGACAGAAAAACCCATTAGATATATCCAATGTAGTTTTATATTTTTTACGCACTATATTGTTTATCAGTGCTGTGCTGTGTGAATTTTGAATAGCATACCTGCATGTATGACTATTTAAGTGTCTATAATCAGCCACTATTCTATATGAATGATCTGGCTTTGCAACGGGGAATAGTGGATTATTCATTGCCGATGTACAGGGCTCAATCACTCCCTGGTATTCAAGTTGTGACAGTATCTCTGTCACCGGAGCTTTCGCTTCATGTTTAACAGGGTATTGTGGCTGTGGTTGGGGTGTAGACCTAACGGGAATAACATGACAAGGAGAGTCCTTGTCCCAACCTACATGATTACGGTATAGTGCGGGTGCCTGCGCTAAAGCCCATTCAGCAGCATAGGCTTTTTTGTCTGCTTCTGGAACAAGATCGGAAAAAGAAGGCAAAATGACATCTTCCCCATGCGGGAGCTTGCGGATGTGTTCAGGTGGCCAGTCTCTCGGCCAACAGGATATCACTAGTAAGTTCATCCCAAAATATTACACTAATTCCACGTGTCCCTCTATTTGAATTTTTTAATCATAAACCCTATCGGGTGGGAGAACGCGGCCATCCGCTGTCTCAACCGCGATGTAATTGCTAGTTGCTGTCGCATCCAGATGATCTTTCAGACTCTGGCGACATATCGTGACCTCTGCCGCGCTGTCCAAAAGAGTCACAGCCCACTTCTTGTTCCTCAACAGTGTTCTCAATACTACTGGCATTTTTAACTGTCAGTGCTGCCACCTTCTTCTTTTTAAACTGCGGCTTTTGTTGAGTTTTTTCTTCTTTTTTAATGGCAGACTGTGGTGAGTCTTTCTTTTCTTTCATGTATTCCGGACGTCGATCTTGACGGCCCCCTCTCTCGCTACGTTTATCCGGTGCGTCCTGAAAGGAACTAGAGGGACGTGAATCAGTATATCTGTCTGGAGTTCTAATGTGCTCCCTATTTCTGAGATTATACCTCCTTTCGGAGTACTCCGGATGTGGAGAATCAGCCCTCTTATTTCTCCTTTCTTTTAAATCTTTTTGTTTGTCACAGCGCATTTTAGAGCCCTCTTGTGCCTGCTTTGTACCTTCCTTATGGGCGGTACTTGGTAATTCAAATTTTTTAGGTTTGGCTCCCAAACTATCCCGTCCTATACTAGTATAGGTATCGGAAATTCTTTTCGGTAGCTGTCTCTCTTGTTCCACATTTGGAGTTTCCCGGAGACGCTGGCGTATTGCCAGTGCCACCACTTCCCCTTTAATATTACTCAGTATTATCGAGGAGACGGCGTCAAAGTTACGCATCAATTTCATCCCCAGATCCAGGGCCGGTGCAGCCCCATGTTCATTTTGTATTTGTTTCAACAGCTCCGGTAAATTGGCAAGTGTCGGGGTACCATGTGTGGTAGTATAAACGCCAGCGAAGACTGTACCCCATTTGGCGCAGTCATCCACCGAGGGAACCATCCCAAACGGCAAGCACATAGTGAGCAGCCTATGTTTTTCCTGTGGTCCCGTATGGGGAAACACAGCTTCCAGCTGATTAGTTTTCTGGGCTATCCAGAACGGTATTTTTTCCCGTTCCGTGGGCACTTTACCCATAATAGTATGCACTGTTTGTGGATTAATCCCAGTAGCCAATTGATAACCACCAGCTACTGGCGGTGCTGGACGCGCTGGTGTAGTGTTCAACGTTTGCATTACGAACTGAACCAATCGTCTATATAATGCCACTAATTCATTATATAATACTCGTAAATCTGCGATCGGCATGGTCTGTATGCCTGTGTGAGGTGTATATGTGGCAAACATAGGCCATGTAGGTCCCTCATTACTTAAGGGACCTAGCCTCACCCTTCGTAGTACATGTGGTAGGGCGCCTTCAAACCAGTTCTGATGCTCTTGATATGTGAGCGATATTTCATGATACTGGTATGCTTCGTACCGTACAGGTTAGTTCGCAATTTCATGTGTGGAATGTGTGCGTTCTTTGGTCAGCCTCAGGAAAGGTGACCCAACAGTAAAATGTTTCTGTTTGGTATGCTTCAGTTGCCTCTATTATCAGAGTAACATCCCCGCCCTCTTCTGTAAGGCCATGCGCTAATAAATGTTGTGTAAGTGCATGTCTAGCATTTGCAGGAATGTCTACGGTATTAGCCATTGTTGTTTAGAGAAACAGAACACCAAATAGGGGAAGTTTTTTATTTTCCTTTTTTCTGAGTTTGAGCTTGAACAACCTACAGCTTAATTAGGTGTTACCTGTCCAGCTGCGGAGGATTATCCCAAAGACCACGGACGTCTCTGTATAACGGTACTTAGGGTACCTGTTGTCTGTGAGACAGTGATAGTCAGGGTATCCGTATATTAGTGCCTAAACACCATCGTTGGTGGCACCATGTCGTAGTTTGGACTCTTGCTCTGAGCAAGACTGCTGGTTTAAAGATAACAGTACTTTTGTTTGTAGGCGACTGAGTCTTTCCTACAACAAGTCGCAGCTGTTGTCCCAACCTTACCGGCTCACTAGCAGCACCTCACCAGAAACACAATAGTAAAAGGTGATTTGTGGCAGTTGCTTACGCATGGACTCAAAGTAAGATATCCCAGGGTTGCCGTGGTTAAACGGAAATAACAATTTTCTCACAGATATATTATGTCTCATACAAGCAAAGGCAATAACACAGATGCAGTGCAGTTATAATAGTTTTTATTTAACATAACTGCAATTTGCGATAAGTTGCATGAACTGCAATGATTAGGATAATGAATATACCAAGCAACAGTATTGTGAAGAAGAGAGTCATTGTTATGAAGACCCCCACCATTTTGCAATATATGAAAGAAATATATATGTATATGTATATATATATATATGTATTTCAAAGATTGTCCCTGTTTTGGCATGTACTAGCGCACTTAATTCAGCGGTGGTGCTGGTGACGGCAGGACACTCCGTAATTTATCAACAACATTCATGAAATACTTCACGAACGACCGCACTCCGGGATCTCTTGTTTCACAAATTTCATTTATTCAGGCTCAGTTAACTTCGTCTCTGCGGTCTACACAACTAAAACTCTCCCATAATTTCCAAATAAATCCAATTATTAACTGGTGCACTATAAACTTATAATGCTGCATTCTGGGAGTTGTAGTTACCGCGAAACAAAACCAATTTAACCAATCTGTTGATACACCTCATAAATGTGCGTATGTGACATACTGTCCATGTCTCCCCCCATAATAAAAAAACTAAAATATTAACCCAACTGAATATTAGCTGCAAGTGCTGCAGAATAGAAAATAGGAAATTTAAAAAAACGGTGTTTTATGATTATTTGCAATGGCTGCCATGTAAAATTACAAATGTACAAATAACTCCTCATCCTGATTCATCCCCATAGGGGTCAAGGTTCGAATCTCCAAGATGTGTTTAGACTCCAATTGTCGTAGTCTCTTTTCTCTGTCCCCTCCTCGTTCACTTATGGGGACATGGTCAATCGCATAAAAAGTCATTGTTTCCCATTGGCTATCATGTGCCAACTCCATATGCTTAGCCGTGGCGTAACTTCTGTCTGTGTTGACGATGGCACGAATATGTTCAAGGATCCTTTTCTTTGTTTCACATATGGTGCTCCCAACATACTTTAAACCGCAGGGGCATTCAATAACATATACTGTGAACCGGCTCTTACAAGTGATATGTTGTTTAATGCTTTTTGTAACACCATTACCAATGGTGTATTCCTTGGTGTTCTTCGCAATTTTGCAAGCCTTGCAATTGCCACATTTCCAAAAACCTGTTTTTTTGAGCCAGTTGCCCCTTTTCTGAGAGCTAAAGTGACTTTTCGTGATTCTGTCCCGCAAATTTGATGCTCTTCTAAAAGTCATTTGAGGAAAGTCTCCCATAATCTCCTTTACTATAGGATCCAATTGGAGAATAGACCAGTGTTTGGTTAGAATCTTCCGTAACTGGGAGACATTATTGGAGTATGTTGTGATGAAACGTATAGGATCCTCCAATTGACCTTCCAACACAGAAGTTTTTTTATGAACTAATTCTGTTCTCGAAATCTTTTCCACTCGCTGTTTTGCCTTATTAATACATTTCCTGGGATATTGTCTGGAGATAAATCTTTCTTCTGAGGCCTTTATATGTTTAGCAAATTCTCCAGATTCTGAACAAATTATTTTTATCCGTAAGAATTCACCATATGGTATGTTCCATTTAGTATTAGGTGGGTGAAAACTATTGGCATGTAACACTGAATTTGTGGCAGTAGATTTTCTGTGTAATGTGGTATGTATCTCTCCTTCTCTTATATAGATTTCTGTGTCCAGGAACGTCACTCGTGTGTCACTGATTTCATAAGTGAATTGCAATTTGGCAACAGTATTGTTCAGAACGTTAAAATATTCTTTAAATTCAATTTCTGTGCCATCCCAAATTAGAAATAAATCAATCTCTATTGGAACCTATATCAAATTATATTGATTTCTTTTTAGCACCAGTGGCGTGTAACTTAAATTCATATTTGAAAGACACAGGGGATTTATTGAGACATTTGGATGGCATTCCGTGGCAGGACTCATATAAGTTGATAACAATGGATGTCATTTCACTATACACCAATATTGAACATCAGATTGGCATCCAGGCATGTAGGCACTTTCTGAGCCAAATAAATATTCAGTTTGCCCAACATAATGAAATGCTTTTAGAAATGATCCATCTCTGCCTTACCAATAATTTATTTCAGTTTGACCAGCAGTTATTTTTACAGATAAAAGGAACAGCCATGGGCTTTTCCTTTTCTCCTAATTTTGCGAACTTAACAATGGGCTGGTTTGAACAGAGAATAGCATGGGCAGAAGAAAATGAAAGATTCCAGCAGAAAGTCATTAGCTGGTTAAGATTCATTGATGATTTATTTCTAATTTGGAGAATTTGCTAAACATATAAAGGCCTCAGAAGAAAGATTTATCTCCAGACAATATCCCAGGAAATGTATTAATAAGGCAAAACAGCGAGTGGAAAAGATTTCGAGAACAGAATTAGTTCATAAAAAAACTTCTGTGTTGGAAGGTCAATCGGAGGATCCTATACGTTTCATCACAACATACTCCAATAATGTCTCCCAGTTACGGAAGATTCTAACCAAACACTGGTCTATTCTCCAATTGGATCCTATAGTAAAGGAGATTATGGGAGACTTTCCTCAAATGACTTTTAGAAGAGCACCAAATTTGCGGGACAGAATCACGAAAAGTCACTTTAGCTCTCAGAAAAGGGGCAACTGGCTCAAAAAAACAGGTTTTTGGAAATGTGGCAATTGCAAGGCTTGCAAAATTGCGAAGAACACCAAGGAATACACCATTGGTAATGGTGTTACAAAAAGCATTAAACAACATATCACTTGTAAGAGCCGGTTCACAGTATATGTTATTGAATGCCCCTGCGGTTTAAAGTATGTTGGGAGCACCATATGTGAAACAAAGAAAAGGATCCTTGAACATATTCGTGCCATCGTCAACACAGACAGAAGTTACGCCACGGCTAAGCATATGGAGTTGGCACATGATAGCCAATGGGAAACAATGACTTTTTATGCGATTGACCATGTCCCCATAAGTGAACGAGGAGGGGACAGAGAAAAGAGACTATGACAATTGGAGTCTAAACACATCTTGGAGATTCGAACCTTGACCCCTATGGGGATGAATCAGGATGAGGAGTTATTTGTACATTTGTAATTTTACATGGCAGCCATTGCAAATAATCATAAAACACCATTTTTTTAAATTTTCTATTTTCTATTCTGCAGCACTTGCAGCTAATATTCAGTTGGGTTAATATTTTAGTTTTTTTATTATGGGGGAGACATGGACAGTATGTCACATACGCACATTTATGAGGTGTATCAACAGATTGGTTAAATTGGTTTTGTTTTGCGGTAACTACAACTCCCAGAATGCAGCATTATAAGTTTATAGTGCACCAGTTAATAATTGGATTTATTTGGAAATTATGGGAGAGTTTTAGTTGTGTAGACCGCAGTTATTAAACTTAACAAGCAGAGAGAAGTATTTTCTAAGTGCATTTAGAAATAGGTTGAGTCTTAATGAATTGTTATCTGTAGATATAAATGTGGAAACAGAAACCCCCTACCGGAAATGCCTGTGATCAAGGTCTCTCAGACCGAAACGCATAGGGCAGGTGATTGTTGAGCTGTAGACGAAGTTAACTGAGCCTGAATAAATGAAATTTGTGAAACAAGAGATCCCGGAGTGCGGTCGTTCGTGAAGTATTTCATTAATGTTGTTGGTATATATATATATATATATATATATATATATATATATGTATGTATAAGATGGAATATGCCCTAATACCCTAATGCGAATAGGCCTAACCTCCTACCTAAAGGAGAGCTGGGTTTGCTAAACCTAATCTGCCAAAGCCGTGTCCATGAGAGGAGCCCCAACCCGCAGGGACACGAAGACTGGGTCAGCGTCAAGATGACTGCAGCATCGGTATCAGCGATGGTGGCGATGCCCTCTGGTCGGAATCCCTCTGATTATCTGTCTAAAAGTGTGATGTATTTATACAGATCTACAAGGTCCCCTAACGTAGGTGTATTCCAAAACAATAGATAACAGGCATGCTTGGGACGGCAATTAATATCAACAATCCCTCGAAAGTATAGAGAGGGAAAATCCCTAAGTGTGAACACCTACTGTTTGTTTGTCTTTCGCGCTTGATCTTGACGCCTTGGTGCAGTGACACTGATAATAAAACTCATAACAAGTGGCTTAACTATAAATGAGGCAGCTATCTTAGAGGAAATAAATAATTAAATGAGCTAAGACAGAGCAAGCTAAGTAGGTTAAAAGTCACTAGGTGACGGGGGCACGAGTTCACAAGCCTACGGCTAAGCTAACTCCTGTTATCCCATTAAAACAAACTAGGATTCACTACACTTCTACGTGCAATTGCATTGTGAATAACTATGCCTTTGTCTCACTTCTCTGCCTCCTGCACTGACCTTTTTACTTGGATGCCATGAGCACTCGGGCCTGTATTCCTCCCTGAGCATATACGACTCTGCACGTTTTCCTCCTAACTCATGCATTAGCAAAAATGGGCCTTCTCTTTCTATATTTTTAGTAACAGTGTTTTAAGGAGAGGTGTGAAATGGAGACTGCAAATAGGGTGAGAAGGGTGCAGTGGGCTCTAATCCATAGAGGGGATTACAGGATAATTCGGTGCAAAGTTATGGTGGCACTAGCAGAAGACGTATTTTAAAAAGGAATGAGTGGTATGCTAACCTAAGACATCAAAGGCAGAAATTCAGAGTTGACTTTTTAAAAATCTTTTTTGCAGTGCTACACACCTCCACACTTGGCAGACCTTGACACATCACATTGCAAACCACAATTTCACATCAAAAAGCGTACAGTGTTCCATAAAATCACAGAACACTAATGTGCATATCGGCACACCTGATTGGGTTTCTGTTTACACGACAGACTGCTTGCAGCACACTGCCAAGAGAATAGCAGTGAAACATGCACCCTATCTCTAATGGGAATTTAGGAGAGCACACTGTTTGGTGAGCAAGAGCTCTTAAACATTAGATGAGTATTTAATGGTGACATGCAGTGTCATTCTATTTTCTTTCACGGTCGGTAATAAACACCACTATTTGTGAAGTTTTTACTTAAATGTATTATAACTTGCGGTATCTACTTACAGATTTGTCAACTTACGAAAGCTTGTTTCTCGATATGTCTCTGTAGACAGACAGTAGGAACTAAACTCTCTTTCCAGCACTAAATGTCCTCTGCATTCTCCTTTCTTTAATATGTAGGGGGCTGAACCGGCCCTCATGTTTCTGGCAATACAGTGCAAGGTCCTCTCTGAAGCAGACCGGACTGTGACCAGAACAAGTCTTGACTTATTTTGAAAAGGCCAAGAGTTCTTAAGTATGCCCATAGTTGCATCTAGAATTGCTGACATACATCTATTCCTGCTGGAGATCTGTCTTATAAACCAATTCCATGTTTGGATCAGTGCCTTTTCCTTCACTGACTGGCATGCAGTAATAGCAGCTGGTGCAGTTGTTGACTGACAAAGCTAACATTCTTTTCAGCCATGGACAGCATAGTCATTGTGGGAAGTATTGGATGTTATGACATTTAACTAGTCCACTTCTAAAGATGTAGTGTGGTTGAGGCACAATCTTGTAATTGTGCCCCATAAGGCATATGCCCCATCTTCTCGTTCATGGTAGCATCTTGATAATCACATTGAAAACTAAGGTTGGTTCAGCTTAGTGATGAGTAATTATAGTGAATAGTTTTCCGTATAAGAAAATATGATGGTGTTTGCACACCCAGCCTACCTCCAGGCTCTCTTTCTTTTTGTCTATGGAATAGGCATGGTCACAGCCAGGGCTGTGGAAATTAATAATATATCTACTTGTCCATGGAACAGGTTATTTCTTAAATCTCCTTGTCTAGTAAAAAAATAACAATCTGCTTGTCTCCTTGGTGCCCTGTAGTGTGGTGACAATTATGGCAGCAACTCATTATGTAAGAGCTCTGATAATAGCCTCTGTGATTATACCAAGGCTAATGCTATAGCAGGGCTTGAATACTAACAATTTCAAGCCACACTATAGCAATCTCTTTATTTTGACACCTTTCTTCAGATCTACATACTGGGCCTGGAGGAAGCAGTAAGCAATAGTTCCAGGGCTGTGAGTCTGTGCAAACCTACTAACTTGCATTTTTAAAGTTTTTTTTTTTTTGCCAGTTCTTCTCTAGTCTTTTCCCATACTGAGAAAGGTTGGAAATTTACTCCTGACAAGAGCAGAAGTATAAATTCTTCCAGGGTTCGGGAAAAAAGTGGTTGGGGGGAAAGTGAACTTGTAAACGCTTTAATAGATTTTCGCATTATCAAATCTACATATCCATGTTTGCTTGTGCTAAAATACAGCTCACAAATATTTTCTAGGGGTATGATTTTGAGATCTTCTTCTGTAACTTCTTGTGAATTTATGAAAGCCACTAATTCCAAGACATATACAATGGGTGCACTTTTGTGACTTTCTTTAAGAATTGGGTTCCACATTAGGTCTGGTGTTAACCAAGACATTTTGTTTTTATTAAAATTCTATTAATGTATTTATCGTCTGGCTTAATTGTGACTGATGGTATTCTTCTCTTCCACAAGGAGCATATTGGCACAGCAAATAGTGTGGCAATGTATGCCATTTGGGACAAAAAAACTTTGTATTCTGCTAGTGTTTGTTACAGTGATGAGGGCCTGGCAGCTCCCACAACAATAAGGGGTTCTGAAAGCCATCTCAGACCAAGACACACATCGACACAACCAAAAGACTGACCACCAGTGTTGGATTGGTTGTCTTTGCTAGTGCTTGTTTATTTTCATGTTTCCCATAATCTTGTTGAAAATGATTATACTGATTTACCATTATGGATATTTTTTCGAAAAACGAGCATGCATCAACACATTTTACTAAAGGATGCTTCAAAGAAATAGTACCTAAAATTTCACAGTAATTCAGCAAAACCTTTTTCCTACTTGCACTTTTTTCTGAACTTTTTATTTTGGAAGCAAAGAATCCTCAATCTTGCTTACAAGCTTCTGCAAACATTTGCATCTAACTAGAGCGCATTCTGGGAGCATTATACATAGCCTCATATTGTTAAACTTTTCAAACATGTGTACACTTTTTTTTTTTTTTCTGGAACCACTGTCAGTAGTGAAGTGTGACCTTACAATGTTTATTTAGAGTCCTCACTCTAATAATAAAGGCTTTCCATTAATGAGCCATAAATACAAGTTTGTACAGTATTAACTTATGGACACAAATAATACATCAACTACTGACAGTTCCCTTCCCTGTAAAGTAGCAGCCAAAGGGTTTGTGTTGCAGGGTTTGGGCCTACTTGTCCCAAGGACAAAATATACATGAACACTTGCTATCCTTGACCCCACACAATATATCCTGGGCATCGGCCTATAGGAATGCCACACCCCTGTCACAGCTAAGGCTAGGAAATGACCCCTAGGAGTGTCACACTTCCTGACTTGAGTTTTAACTGCTTTCAGACTTATGGGACTGGAATCCATGACACATTCAGTACAAAGTACTTTTTATGTTGTCAAGACATGATGATCCGGTGAGTCAGCTTGTTCAGTCAAGTACCTATAGCTGCAAAGTCCTTTCTCTTTCCTGAAAAGAGCTTTCCCTTTCGAAAAACAATTGTACATCTCTGATGTCATTCTGGGGCAGTGTACTGTTCAGAGACCCTACCTTCTAGTGATCAAGCTGCATTATCCTGCTGCAAAATATATATCTAAATAACTGAAGTTGTTGTTTATATGTTTAACATTTAAGTGGGTTTAATTTGAATCCTTTTTTATTGAAGTTGTGTACCTACGGCTCGTAGATCCTAATTTTAAAATGCATTTGAATCCTGAAAATAGTGCTATTCGTTTTGTGCCATGATGAAGAGACAAGTGATGGCCGACAACTAGACTCATTATGCAGTGCTTGTATATGATTAAAGACTTAGGAATGGTGGTGAGTGAGTGAACACCAACAAAAAGTGCTTTGACACATAAAGGGAGCTTCCCTCAGAAGGTCTTGTGCCACGTGAACTGTTCCTGCTTGTTTTGTATACTTTGTATGCAAAGCATACATTTTCATGACATTTCAAGTGATTTGGTTTACCAGAGTTTCAGTCCAATAAATATTTGTAAACATGCATTTTCTCGTCTTGGGTTTTCAGTGACTGGCAATATATAATTAGAGAGTGAATCAAAATCAGACTTTCCTTTGTTCCTCCGATGGAGCATAGCTTATTTACCATCTCTGTACTGCATCTACTCACATGGAGGGAAGCGCTTTTTTCTTTTTTTTTTATCCACTCCATAAGAGTACATGTATTTTCCAGGTGTCTTCCTCGTGTGCTTTTTAGCTTCTCCCTTTGCTGTCTTTTTGCCCATATGCGTCAAACCCCCACCCATACTAATGTTTCACTGTCTCTCGCTTGTGTGCTTTAGCACCCCAACCCCTGCTCTACATTGCTCTCCTTCACCATTGTTCCATCCCTCTTATTGTTTCTCTTCCCCCCATACTGTTTTCCCCCCACAGCCTGTTTCCTTTTCATCACAGACCGATACATAAAGAAAAAAAGACTCCTTTTGTAGTTGCACTCATGCTGTTGAACAAGCAGACTTACAAATTAACGTTGTGGTCTCGACATTGCTTCTCCTATTTTAGTGTGGTTTAGCTGTGATGTGTGGGGGCGGGGTAGAATAGCAAAACCAATAGGTCTTATAGATGCGATCTGTTGGCTTTACTGCTACTTTTTACGTTTCACCTTGAAGGCACTCAGTGCTTATTTGTAAAAGAATGAATGCCGGTGCCCAAAGCACTTCTAAGAAGCCAGCGGCCGGTGCTTTTAAATGTGGGTGTGCCAAATACCATGGCTAGATAGTCTTAAATCCACCTCTTGCCTCTTTAATTCACTACCAGACACTCCTGCCCCCTTTGTCTCACGCTTGCAGGTCCCTGCTTTCACCCTTTGTGACTTTTTTTTTCTGTCTTCTTCTTCCTGTGTCTTTCTGCTTTGTCTGTTTTCCTCTGTTACTCTCAGTAAATGCCTGATGCCACAAAGTATGTGCTGGACCTCGGAAACGAGTGCTGGTAGGCCCCACCGGCTCACCTTAAGAACTGGTGGCATTGCTTTGATGCATATCAATTGTGTTTTTTTTGTTTTTTTCAAAAGGATGTCTGGCACATCAACAAGAGGAAACCCAATACTTTGTTGCAATGCAGGTTATAACAAATCTTATTAAAAACATTTAAAAAAAAAAAAAGAAACAAAATACCCTACAGTTTTAGTGGCAACAGTAACGTAGCAAATTGTTTGTAACATATCTATTAGTGGGTGGGTTACCAATTCGATATGTTTGAATGGTACCAGAACGGAAATTCTTGTACTGGGAGGAGCAAAGGATGGACACATTCTACAGGCCTCAACTTGGTGTAGCCATAGACCAAGGGACTAGACAGAAAGTGAAAATACCCCCACTTTCAACTAAATCTCTGGCACCAAACAAGCGAGGCAGGTGACCCCCAACTCTTCCTAGAAGATCTCCCTTATCTCTTCCATTCAAGCATCTATCCACCATTTAACCTTTACATTGTTGTGCATTTATTCTTTCATCCATCATTCAATATTTTCCCATCCATCCATTCATCAGCTGAGCTGTCCAGCCATCTATTGTCATCATCCATCCAACCACCCACCCATTCTGACATCCATAGACCAATCCTCCATTCATCCACCCCCTTTGCCATCATTCCACTCTCATCCATCCATGCATCCTTTCTGGCATCCATCTACCCACTCTGCCATCCATTTATCCATCGTCCACTCTGCCACCCATTCATCCATCGACTTATCCTTTCACCCACTCATTCATCTATCAACCCCCTTACTCTGCTACCTATTCGCTGGTCCATCAACCGGTCAATTGACTCACTCGCTCATTCATCCAAGCAACCATACATCCCTTTACTCTATCCTTCCGTCTGCCATTCCACCTATCGATTCGCTCATCCTTTCAGACAATCATCCACCCACCCACTCATCCATCTATCCGTCCATCCTTCCATTCAATATTCATTCCTTTCATTCTTTTTCTATTTACCAATTTTTCGTTCTTCTCTGCTCCTCCTCGCACTTTTTTTGAGGATGTATTTCTTAAAGCGTTGATTGCAAGTTTTTGTTTGCGAAGTTGCTCGCAGAAGAGGCCCATAAAGAGCCGCCCCGTTGTGGCTGCTAAAGTGTGTGTGTTAGGATATGGGGGGTTCACATCGCCCCTGCCACAGACAAGACACCCAAGTTCAGACCTTAACTATGGCCTAGAAAGGGAACAAGTGCGAGTCCCTGGACTATCACAACTCTGAAATAATAACACATTGACATCATCACCACGCATCATGCATCAAAATAGACAAGTGGATTTTGGTACAAGGCAAGCCTTCTTGGACAAATAGACATTTTGTAAAAATCCACACCCTGTTTTTAGGTAACTGTGTAACAGGTCTGCATACAGTAATGTAGGGATCATGTTTTCTGTGGCTAAACTGGATGTTCTTACCTTTTGTTTGCTCCTTCTGTCTTGTGCCAAAGTCCTCCACTTTTGAGAACTGCTGTCTAGACCTCATTCTGTTTCTTTGGCACAGAGCTCAAGATTGATGTTGTGTCAGTATGAAAGTGGGATGGCTATATTCTTTGCTATAGCTTCTTTAGGTCTAGTCTTCCCACTGCACTTTGAAATTATATGTGTAAGAGGTTTTTGGGTTGCTGTGTGAGCCCTGTAAATCGTCTTTCTAGGAATACCGATTGGTTGTGTATATAATTACTGTAACCACTGTTTTGTGTCTCCTTCCCAAGATGTATTTGAACTATGTCTAACAATTTTCGTGATTATGGATGTCTAGGATTACCTTCCCATGAAAGACACCATAGAAACCTACTGCCACTGCTTACGAATTAAAGTTAAATCTCCAGTAAAACAACAAACAAGTGTTGGGAATGACAATAGATCTGGTTTTAAATGAATGTTCTATGCTAATGTGAACCATTACAAGTAAATAGCATGGGGATGCCTAAAAATCCTTGCCGGTTAATGACTGCCCTCCCGTCTGTGTTGCTGCCCGAGAAAAATAACACAAACTGTCTAGTTATCCAAGACACTTTAATAGCATTCCATTGTTGTTTGTACTCCTGGAAGTTCAAGTTTGGGCAACTAGACACATGGTCACAACTACTTAGGGCAAGCACTTTTTGTGGAAGGGCATAACTTCTGTATAATGAAAACGTGCTCCTGGCTCCCAGCATGTGGTCTGAGCCGAAGCCCCTCTTTAGTGATGCTCACATAATTGTCTGACGACAGCTGCACTGTCTAACCAGCCCATAAGTCCTTGGAGATAGCGCCATAGCTGAATAGAACCCCAAGGAGCAAAATACACATTTGCTAGAATTCTTTGTGGTCTTGTGGTCCCAAAGCAGACTATACCCAGAAATGCAACACACCGATAAATTTGATTCTAACTATTGCATAAGCAAAGACAAAAAATAAGATGATTTAAAAAAAACAAAATCTGTAAAGATGAATCATGCAGCCTATGGAGCGTTGTGATCATTGTTTTTATTCTAGACCAAAAAAGCAAGGCTTTAGGTATCAGATGAATTCACAGCAACTGAAAAGAGGCTGGTTTTGCGATTGCATTTTTTCTTGATAACGAAAAAATATATAATAGAAGAAGTAAGCGTTAAAATTGCAGCGACCGTTGTAGACACCTTGAAATGTTATCCTTCATTGGACCTTGGAGGATAGACGTACATTTTATTGTTACTCATTTCATTACTTCATATGAGAACAGCGGTATGTGAGACATTACTCACCATTATGAGGTATGTGAGGCTAATAATTAAAGCCTGTTTCAGCATGTTGATTTAGATGTCCAGTATCTCTGAGAGCTCTCCATACGGTACCCACAAGGCAGGAAAAAAACATCCCCTCTCTAGCTTGGAAAAAGCCAGTTATTGCTTTTCAATAGGGTATATTTACTGCAATACTTAAGAGAAACATACCTCAGTGGAGATAAAGGCTAAAGTACACTATACCCCTTTTACTGTAACCTCCTCACAAACAATAGTACATATTTTGTTGAGTGTGATGATCAAGAGCTACTGCCTTGCTGAACTCATTCCCTGATTGACCCTCCACCAGTCTCTTTCTGCCCCCACCCTCCATCCCACCGTTGACCTCACCAATACCTATAGCTTAAACCCTTTCCCAAGCTCAGGCGTTTCATTGGCCCTAAGATAGACTAGAATTGAGTTTCAATACTTGGGTGTATTAAGCTATAATAGGCATTGTGCAGTTCTAAAACTATTCCCTCGACACAATGGATCGTAAGTGGTATGAATGCATATTTCCGCAATTCTTCGGTTGTTCGTGGTCTTTGCGCTCGTGGTGTCTGTGTTGAGGGCCGATGCACTGCTAGAAGAAATGTGGTCCAAAATGTAATTACGTTTCTGCTGCAAGATGGGTACAAGATAACTGGGCCCGTAACATGCATTACAAATCACACCTCAATCTTTGTTACTCACATTCACGTTTTACTCATTTTTTTTTTGTAAACAAAGTTTATTGCAATTTCGATCAACCAATGATTAGGTAAACATAGTATAAGAGAATATACAGTGATCTACATAGACTCTGAGATCAAGAGCTTTTTCAATCTACACATCTCTGCACTAACAGCAATCTGATGTTGCAACAACTACCCTACCCCCCCATCCCTCAACCTCCCCAACAGTGCCCCACCCCCCAGTGATGGTACTGGTAGCTTATCTGGACAGTTGTATTGTATGTAGGTGTGCTATGAAGGAGTCAACCCTCCGCTCACAGTGTGAGAGTGTTTACCCCGTCTAGTCCAACCGTAGGATCCTTCCCCGGGGTCATCTGTACTGGCACCAATGGATTGGGACTATTGGTAACTTCTCAAAACATCCAAACATCATTCAATCAGGGGACTGGACCTAATCGGCATTCCTCCTTAAAGGAGTCTAATATCGCGTCCCAACCTTGCGCCACCTCCAGGGGCCGCCAACCCCTTCTGGCCTCGCTATGTAAAACAGCGCTCTCACACCCAGCCCACCTAGTTAATTCTCTGGTCCATAGGGACAGTCTCGGCCCAACTGGATTCTTCCAGGACATCGCTATTTCCCTCTTGGCCAGTACGTAGGCCAAGTCCCGGAACCTGTTGGTTATTTTGTACTTAGCCGTGCGTGGAAACCAGCCAAGTAGACAATGCCCTATTGTGCAAGGGACTTCTCTTCCTATCGCTCCAGCCACCAGACGGCTCACCTCCGCCCAATACACCTCCGCCGTAGGGCAGCTCCAGAACATATGCCTAAATTCTGCCTTCTCTAGTCCGCACCTCGGGCAATTTACTCCTTCCACTTCAAAGTACCTGCTGATCCGCTCAGGGGTGAGATATGCCCTATGAAGTACATAAAAATTAATCAGCTTAAATCTGGCATTGCGAGTCATTTTGGGGAAGCCCCCCAGAATACGCTCCCAGTCCACATCGGATATAGTTGTGCCCAGGTCTACTTCCCATGACGATTTGAGTTGAGTCAAAGGTATGTTCCTATCCGCTTGAACCCTGCTGTAGAGATTAGAAACTGCCTTAAAGGTGCCAGAAGAAGTCGCCAAATATGTACAGGTTGTTTGTGTAGTGAGCTCTCCTGTCCGTGTCAGCCAGTGTTTCCTGATACTAGCCACTACTGAGCCATACAATAAGAAGTGTCCTCCCTGTAGACCGAATTGTGTCCGAAGGACTTCAAACGGCATCAGTGTCCCCTCCTTAAATAGTGCTCCTACCGTCTGTATCCCGGACTCCACCCAGGACTGGAGTCCTCCCCAGTCACCCCGATGGGGCAAAGCTCTTATGGACAAGAGGGGTAGGTCAGGGGAGTAAGGGGCCTTTACTTTAAGTTTACGCAAAAAGCTCCTCCAACAGCGCGCAAGGACTTTAAATTCAAGGGAATCATGCGCCCCAGTACCCGGACACCCCAACAACAGTTCGTATAATCTAGTCTCTGGGGGAGTAAATGCCTTTACCCCCAATCCTGTTGCTGCTCTGTTGGCTATCCATTGCGCCAACCACTGGAATTGCGCTGCCAAGTAGTAAGCCTCAAAGTCCGGGACTGCTAGGCCTCCGTCTGTGGACCGCCTCTGAAGTTTGGCCAGAGCCACTCGCTTCCGTCCACCCCCCCAGATAAAGGCTATGACCATGGATTCTAGTTCTGCAAATATGGCCTTAGGAATCCATACTGGCAGGACCGTGAAGTGATACAGAAGGCGAGGCAACACCACCATTTTAAGGATGGCTACCCTCCCCGCTACAGATAGAGGTAAGGTTTGCCAGAAAGCCATGTTGGAACGGAGGGAACGCAATGAGCCTCCAATATTGCTGTCTATTATATCCTTTGGGTCATGGAAAATCTTGACCCCCAAGTATGAGAGGCATCTTGGAACCCACTGGACATTTCCCAACTCTAATGGTGGGGCTACAGTAGCGTTCAAAGGAAACAGGCCGGTCTTGCCCCAATTCACCCGAAGACCAGAAAGCTCACCAAACTGCGAAAGTAACTGCTGGGTCCGGGAAAGGTCTCTGTGTACATCGTCTAAGAAGATCAACAGATCATCCGCATACAACGCTATTTGATGTCTCTTGCCCCCTGCCACTATGCCGGGACCCCCCCCACCACAGCGCGCTGCGGCCGCTAATGGCTCCATAGCCAGTGCAAATAGCAGCGGCGATAGGGGACACCCCTGTCTGGTACCCCGCTCAACGACATAAGGTCTGGATATTATCCGTCCTGTCCGTACCCTAGCAGTGGGCTCAGTATACAACAATCTGACCCAGGCAATGTATTCAGGTCCGAAACGAAGGCGGGACATCACTGTATAAAGGAAGGCCCACTCCAAGCTATCAAAGGCCTTTTCTATATCGACTGCGAGCACTCCAGGGGCTGGGCTAGACGATTTTCGATCGTTCATGACCGCTATAAATCTGCGTATGTTATCCGCTGTGTTGCGCCCCGGGATAAACCCTGCCTGGTCAGTATGTATTAGTGTTGCCATGTGGGGGAGAAGCCTAGAGGCCAGAACCTTGCTGAGGATCTTGTAATCCAGGTTCAGCATGGATAAAGGTCTGTATGCCCCAGCTTCCGCAGGATTTTTCCCAGGTTTAAGCAAGAGCACTATTACCGCCTCCCTCGCTGTTGCCGGTAAAATTCCTCGGTTTCTGGCGGATTGATATAGAATCTCAAGCCTAGGAGCTAACAAATCTATATACGTGGCATAGAATTCGATAGGGAGACCATCTGTCCCCGGAGTCTTTCCCCTCAATAGTTCTCTAATGGCCCTCCGAATCTCTGGTTGTGTAATGGCTCCCTCAAGTTGTGTCGCAACATCTGGTGGTAGTGTCTGCAACTGCAGACTAGATACATAACTATCGGTGGAGTTACCGACAGGACGAAGAGTGCTTTTATATAATCGTTCGTAAAAGGACATGAGGTGAGAGTTAATTTGCTCCTGCCCGTGAAGGGGATTTCCACCCTCCGATATCATTTCCAGGATAGGGGATGTCTTATGCGTTTGCGATATTACCCAAGCTAACATCCGACCCGCTTTGTCTCTCTCCCCGTGTGCTCGTGTAATATAGTTTTGGTAGTCAAAGCATCGAAGACGCTCCACACAGTCAGCGACCGTTGCTCTAAGCTCTAAGATAGTAGGTTGAAGGAGCGGACTTTCAGGCCTTTTTTTCTCCATCTCTCGCAGCTCACTCTCCGCTCGTTCAGTGTCCCTAAGTAGAGTCCTTCGGACCCCTACCGCTCCCGCAATACAGCGCCCACGCACCACCACTTTAAAAGCGTCCCATTCAATCAAGGGGTTATTGGTCGAAGCCTCGTTATCTACAAAGTAGGGGGTAATATGTTGTCTTAGCTCCTCCCGAAAGGGTGCGTCTTCTAGGGACTCAGTCTTCAGCCGCCAGGTGCGGATGCGAGAGGGGGGCGAACCCCAGCGTGACTCTAGTAATAGAGGGTTATGATCAGAGATTGTGCGGGTCAGGTATTCAACATTATGCACCTGGGGGAAAATGTCTGGGGAGCAGAAAAACACATCCAAGCGGACATGGAGCTCATGCCGGGGGGAGAAGAAGGAATAGTCTCTGGTCTCTGGGTGTACTCGTCTCCAGACATCCACCAGCCCCCAACTCGCCTGCCAGGAGGAGAATAGCCCTGCTACTCTCACCAGAGGGGAATCATGTAACGGAGGGTGGGAGCGATCCCTGGAGGGATCGGCCACACAATTAAAGTCGCCCCCCATCACTAGGGGGAACTGCAAATAGGTGGCTAGGAGGCCCGATAAGCGTGTAAAGAACTCACCCTGATCCCAGTTCGGGGCATAGACATTGATCAACGCTAGATCTCTTTCCTCCAATCGACCCCGGATTGCTACAAAACGTCCCTCTGGGTCTATGAGCGTGTCTAATAACTGGAATGGAACCCCGGCTCTGATCCATATCAAGGCACCCCTGGCGAATGCGGAATAAGAGGTATAGTATGCCCGGCCCCTCCACCTTTTCTGTAGTGCTAGCCCTTCAGCCTGGGTTAAATGTGTTTCTTGGAGCAACGCAATCTGAATCCCCCTCCGCTGTAAATGTGAGAATACCTTATATCTCTTAGACATTGTGTGCATGCCCCGTACATTCCATGAGAGAAATTTATAAGTGCCTAACGACGCCATAACTGTGTTTCAATCCCCATCTGTGACATACCCCATGCAGGGCTAGCATATACCACGAAGATCCCTACTCTCAAATTATATAACATCAGCAGATCAGTGTTAAACATCCACCACTCATCACTCCCCCTAAACAAGCCCCAACAATTAACATCCCAACTCCCCTTCCCCGGGACAAAAGTTTGAACTACTCTCATCCAAACTTCGCGAAATGTCAACTAGATTATCGAAAGTGGGGTAACTCCTAGATCACAAAAGGAGTGGGCCATCGCCCTAATCCCCAGTACCGGATTGCAAGATATAGTAGTACTTGTGGACCCCGGTCTCATCCATCTGGCGGGTACGACCGCCATAGTGACAGCTAGTACGCCCTCCTCACCGGCCACCACGGTGCCTGCCAGGGGAGGCTCTCATTACCAGGACAACTGGCTCAAGTGTAGTTCGATGGGAGGACTCTCATATGATACAGTCAGAAGTGCCCGGTGTTATGGCCGGGCCCGATCTGTCGGATACTTGGGAAGTCTCGGATTCATGGTCCGAATCAGATGGTTCACAGTCCGCAGCAGTCTGTACTTGGGATCCGCGATCAGAGCCGCTCAATGAAGCTGCTGCCTCCATGGCTTTTCGTCTCTCAGTTTGCATCTCCACTGGTGAGGGACTATTTACTATACGGGCCGTGTTGCGTTTAGCCCCTCTCCTCCGTCCATGCTCAGGGCCCTGTGCCGGAGGACCATTCCCCTCATGTGGAAGCAGATCAATCCATTGCCATACCTCCTCCGCCGTAGTGAAAAACTGTGTACTGTCTTTGGTCACTACCCTAAGCTTCGCCGGGAACAGCATGCCCTATTGTAGACCCAATTGACGCAGTTTCTGTTTTGCAGCTCTGAAGGTGGCCCGTTGTTTCTGTACTTCCCGGGAGGAGTCTGGGAAGATACGAACCGTGTGATTGTCCATTGTGCGGTCCCCTTTGGCCCTGCTTTGATGCAACAGGTAATCCCTATCCCGGTAATGAAGAAGCCTGGCTATTATAGGTCGCGGGGGGGGCTCCCGGAGGGGGAGGACGCGACGGAACTCTATGTGCCCTCTCGATCGCAAAAAAAGGAGAAAGTCCGTCGCCCGCTAAGTCCTCTCGGAGCCACCGCTCGAGGAACTCCGCCAGGCCAGTTTGTGGAACACTTTCAGGCATACCAATCACCCGTATGTTATTGCGACGCGATCTATTTTCCGCGTCTTCGGCCCTTAATTCCAGGGCCTTGATCCTGGTCTCCAGCTGCTGTGTAGACTTAGTGGCATCTTTGACCTCTGGAAGGAGCTCTTTAAGTTGTCTGTCGGTGGTGGACACCTTTTCGGCCAGGCGGCGGTGATCATCTCGCAGTACTGTGAGATCTGTGGCCAAAGCGTCGATTTTCCCCTCCAGTGCTACACTGGAAGCCGTTATAGCTTGTAGGACATCTTGAAGTGTGGGGTCGTCACGGCCCTCTCCTGAAGCGTCATTCCTGGGTTCAGGCGGGACTGCCTGTGCCTCAGCTGAGGACCCACCTTTTTGTTCTATGTTCCTCCGGCGACCGACTTTACCCATTTTCTGGGGTATGGCTCCAACTCCGTCTGATCGGTGGGCTCTGGACCCCTACTCTCCCACCACCGCGCTGTATATTGCACTGCCAGAGGGATCGCCGAACTTTTTATTAGAGACTTGCTGTTTCTGGCGCTCGGTACACGTGTAAGAGGATTATCGCCTTCCAGTGCCAGCCGCACTCCGCACTCTAGGCCGCTAAGAACCCCTGAGGTACACCACACGCCAGGTAGATAGGACACTCTCTCTCCTCCCAGTCAGGGTGTGGACCCGTCGAGCCAAAAAGCCTCGCCGTTCGTGGAGGGTGCCTTCAAGCATGCATGACTCCCATCCAGTGTCTGGGGGCCCCCTGCACTCTCCTGTATGTAGCACTGCGCATCTAGGGGGACCCCCGTAGAGGGGGGCCGCATGCACCGTGTCCCAGTGCAGGCCAGGTTCGCCCCATCAAGTCGCCGACTTCGCCCTCCTCGTTCCAGCTCACCTGAGGCGGTCCATGGGGTCAAGCCTCCCAGAAGTACCCCCCGGCGCTGTCGTGTAGACTGCGATCAGACGTCCTCAGAGGAGAGCTGCCAAAGGAGCTCTGGGGGAACCCCGGAATTATCGCCTCTCACCGTGATCCACTCGGTCCTTCCCTCGGGAGTCGGTCGCCATGTTGTGTGTGCTCCGCGGTCCTTATCCGAGCACAGACGCCGCGCTGGGCCCCACTGTTCGTCGGCGTGGGACCCCAGAGGGAACCACCAGGGCCCCTTGTACTTCCTGTCTCCCAGAGGGGTGAGCGGGAAAGGAGCAGGGAATTGCCTTAGTGGCTCTTCTGCCACCGGGGACGCCGTTCAGATCGCGGCCGCCATCTTTTTTTTTTTTCGCGGCACTCCGTCGGCCGCCAATTCGGCCCCGAAACTCTCTTCTCTCCGGGATCGCGCCCCTCAAAATGAGCCTCGGGACGCCTGCGCATATTCAGCCAGACAATGGAGCGGTTTGGGGGTCCACTGCCTTTCAGGCTGGACCGGAGTGGGAATCGCTGGCAGGAGCCTCACGGAGAGGCTTCCTATGCCATCGGCGTCAGGCCACACCCCCCCCACATTCACGTTTTACTCATGATCCAATGTATTTCTCTGTACCCTTTTGCAACAGAACGTAGTCCTTTGCATAGCAGTTTTATTGCATAACTCAAAAATAGTTATAGTCTCTGGAACACGGGGCACATTGTCTGAAATGTTGAGTTAATTTTCTGTCAGTTTCAAGAGCTCTGGCTAATTTGGCCTCTTTTAACACTTGGTTTATTCTTTGGTTGTGCAAAGGTGAAATTATTTTGGTCACAATGCACACTTTAGGAAAGGATGATGGCCATAGATTGAGGATGGTCGTATTTGATGATACATTAAAACATTCTGTTAACACTTACATATACTTAATGACACAGTCATTGCCGCAGCATTTAGTATGGTCCTGGATTTGAATCGCTCTATCGATGTACTGTGTTCTTCTTTTTTAATTTTATATTACCCTTTTACATTTTGACCTCTGCTTTGGATCGTGACTATCGGAGTATGACATGGTATGTGCGCAGTGTTAAAATGGCGTGCCTTTGTTCTCCAGATGTAGCTTCTGATATTACTGGTCTGGCCCCACTTTGTGGTAGTGCCCCAGACAGAGAAAAAAGGCAAACATATTAATGACTAATAAATGTAAGGCAGCAGTGAAGCCTGTTGCATCATAGTCATTTATAGCTTTGTAGAGCAGGGTATTTCCCCCATATTTTAAAACGGACTAGGCAATTTTCAGCGCTCTACTGAAAAACTAGTGGTTCTGGTGGAGCCCCAGATCTCATTAGGTAAATGCAATTGAACACTTAATGTGAATAAAGAAAAATCTAGCTTACGCGTCAAGAATTTTCAATTCTGTTAAGGACACAGAGGCGAGGATTATGCTATCTCCTTCTTTACTAACTTGAAACAGCAGCCAATCAAAATACTGAAAAAACAATAACTACATTTCCCATGAGGCATAAGCCTGACATCACATGGCCCAATCACCTCCCATACCCTTTGTCCATAAATACCTTGACCTTAAACGTCACTACCTCTTTCTTTGGCTAAATCCGGCAATAATGTACTTCAGGAAAAACTAAACTTCATATATAGTCAAAAGTTCTCAAACTCTAGTCTTGGTGCGATCCGAACTCCGCTGGAAACCCAAGCCTCTTCAATGAATCGAATAACAGATCCATAAAACGATATCCTGAGAGGAAGAAACCGAAAATTTCAAGAGTTCTTCTGATCAGAACCTAAGAAAAATAAAATACATAAGGTAATATCATGTAATAATATAAGGAAGAAAAACTTCAATGTTATAAATATCTCCCAGGGTGGGAAGAAATAATGCTTAATATACAATCAATATATAAATACAATCGTTTGTTACTTAACAGCATTGTTTCTTTGGGAGGGATAATCCTCGCCTCCGTGTCCTTAATAGAATTGAAAATTCTTGACGCGTAAGCTAGAATTTCTTTTATTCTATTTCAGGACCGGAGGCTCTGATTATGCTCGTTTTAAAGCTGATTAATAACCACAGAAGCAACATCTAAAACAGGTTTCTGATAAAATTTTCGAAATGTAGATCCTGACGACCAATCAGCCGCTTTCATAATTTCCTCTAGACGAGAACCTAAAGCATATGTCTTGGACGCCATTGCCCCTCGTACTGAATGAGCTCCAAATACATTAATATATATGACTGCTTCATTCATTAACCTTTTAACCCATCAAGACAAGGTGGCTGATGAGACTGGTTTGAAAGGTTTTTGCAGAGCTATGAGTGACTGACCAGTAGTATCTTGCCTAAGTTGCTCTGTAACTAACTCATATTCTCTTAAACATTGAACCACACAAAGCTTTGGGTTGTCTAAGAACGTTGGGTAGGTTACCGACCTGCAATTAGTCTTTGTCTGTTTGGTAATGTTAAAGGTAACCCCTTCCGGTGAATACACTCTACCTGTTAAGTCCAAGGCTTTGACATCCGATACACGCTTGCAAGAGATGAGACATAATAACATTGTCAGTTTAGCTGAAATCTGTTTACGAGATAAGAATCTATTGGCTGGCCAGGAATCCAAAATTCTCAGCACAATATTGACATCCCACAAGACGGAATATTTGGTTTGTGGAGGATTAGATAGACGAATACCCCTAAGTAACTTACAAATGAGAGGGTGTTCACCCGCAGGTTTTCCATCCAGGTGAGCATGGCTGGCTGAAATGGCCGATCTAAAGTTGTTAATGGTTCTGTAAGCTAGTCCTGAGCCAGCTAATTCAGCTAGAAAATTAATTATCATTTCAACATTCAAGTCCACGGGATTGAGATCCCGCCTATCACACCAACTAGTCCATCTTCGCCATGCAGATGTGTACCTTTAATGGGTGCCTGATGACCAGGCTTGTTTGATGAATGCCGCAGCTTGTTGCGAAATTCCTGGGGCATTCCATCTTGCCCTGAAACCTTCCAAGCCATCAATGTTAGTTTCATTGAAACAATCATTGGATGTTGATGGTTCTCCGGGTTCAAAAGGAGATTTGGGCGAGGAGGAATGAGAAGAGGTAGAGCGCAGGCTAACTGAAGGGCAAGCGGGAACCAAGGCTGTGCTCTCCAAAAGGGAGTCACTAATATGATCTCCGCTTTCTGACGCCTTATCTGAGACAGTACTCTGGGGATCATTAGAAATGGGGGAAAAGCATATCCCCGAAACTTTGACCAATCCTGCAAAAATGCGTCAGTCGCCAAGGCCAGAGGGTCTGGGCGCCAGCTGAAAAACTTCGGTATCTGTGTATTGAGCCGAGAGGCAAAGAGATCCACTTCGCACGGGCCCCAAACCTTGGATATCTGTAGAAAAATTATCGGATCCAGTCTCCAGTCGCTGAAATCTGTCAGATACCTGGAGTTCCATTCCGCTATTGTATTCTGGTCTCCTGGGAGATATTCTGCCATGATAGTCAGGCGATGCCTGAGGCAATAGTGCCAGAATTCCTTGGCAATTTCCGCCAGTATTCTGGATTTCGTGCCCCCTAGTTTGTTGACATGCTGCACTGCAGAAATGTTGTCCATTCGTAACAAGATGCAGCAGTCCGTCTTTTGAGGGGAAAGGCTCCTGATGGCAAAGGACCCCGCTAGGAGTTCTAGACAATTGATATGAAGAGTCTGCTCCCAGGTCGACCAACGACCTCCAGTTACTATCGAGCCACATCGGGCTCCCAATCCCAACGGCTGGCATCAGACTCTATCACTATCTCTGGGAGAGAACCGAAAATTGCCCTGCCGTTCCAAGCTTCCATGTGCTGGAGCCACCAATGAAGTTCTGCTTTCACTTCGTCGGTCAGGGGAATCTTTTCTGAGTAACTCAGACCCTGTTGTAAGTGTCTGATCTTGAGTCTCTGTAGGGCACGATAATGAAGTGGGGCTGGGAAGTTTGCCTGAATCGAAGAAGCCAGAAGGCCTACTATTCTGGCAATGTTCCTCAATGAAATCATCTGGTTGGACAGAGCAGATCTCAATTCTCTCTTGATGCCTCGAATTTTCTGAGGTGGGAGAATCAGAAGGGAGAGGATGGAATCTATCCTGAATCCCCAAAAATCTATCACCTGGGAGGGATTCAATAATGACTTCTGCATATTGATAAGGAAACCCAAATCCTACAGAAGATTGATTGTCCATTCCAGATGAGTCAGGAGTGTATGGGGGTTCTGAGCCATCAGAAGGATGTTGTCCAGATAAATTATCAATCTGACTCCCTTGGATCTCAACCATTCCATCACTGGCCTCATTAGTTTTGTGAAGCACCAAGGGGCCGATGAGAGGCCAAAAGGAAGTGCATTGAATTCTAGACAGTGCCCCTTCCATAGGAATTGTAGGAACCTCCTGTGAGGGTGGAAAATGGGAACTGACAGGTAATCATCTTTCAGGTCGAGACGAACCATCCAATCTCCCTCTAGAAGAATGTCCCTTAGCAAGTGGATACCCTCCATCTTGAAGTGTCTGTATAATATCCAGTAGTTGAACTCTTTTAGATTTAATACTAGACGGTGACCTCCTCCCTTTTTGTCTACGACAAATATGGGACTGAGGAACCATGATGGATGAGGTGTTGAAAAACTCACTGCTCCTTTGTGTAAAAGGGCTTGTACCTCTGAGTCTATAAAAGTCTGGTCTGCGAGGGAAAAATACATTTGAGTTGGAGGGGCAAGTTGAACCGGAGTTCCTATAAATTCTAGATGGAACCCAGAAACTGTCTGAAGAATCCAGGGGTCTCCTGAAATTCTTTTCCATTTTTTTTAGGAATAAACCCACTCTGCCCCCAAGGCGTACTTGAGAATAATGAATAATGCTCACCTGAATAACTGGATTCTTGGATTGCTCCCTGCTGACCCCTGCGGGGTCCACGTCTGTATCTGGGGCGTCCCCCTTGATTGCGAGTGGGGTAGAAGGTGGTGTCCGAGTGATCGGAGTACCAGTTGCTTCTCCCTCTAGGGTAGGGATATTGAGAGCTTTGAAAGGATCCTCGGCCGGGCATACGCCCTCCAAAACATCCGGCCCTGGCAAAAAGGTTTCTTTTGAATACTTTTTTTAATAGACAAATGAGCCTTGTCTAGGGAAGAGAAAGTAGCGCACAATTTTGCTAGATCTTTTATAAAGGAAGACCCAAAAAGGAGGCCATCAGCCGATGGGCCAGCTTCTGAAGTTGCCTGGTCTGTTAATTTGGGATCGATTCTCATAAGAATTGACTTTCTGACAAAATCGCACAACTTGCGTTGCCCAAAAGGCAAAGTGACCTCTGAGCCCAGCCAACCAAGACTTCAGTATCCACGGGTGTACCAGACTCTTTGGCAAGAAAAGCCATGTCTAGGATCTTAGTCAAGGGACCTGTGACAACTAGTAGCTTATCTTGGCAGATCCGCCATGACCTGTCTAAGCCTTTTTTGGGATCTTTGCCAAATTTCCTCATAAAGGTGACCATAGTGGGGTCGATGTCTGGGGTGTCTGTCACCTTCTCTTCTACATCAGGTCTAGGGCATTCAGCCCTAAGGTGTGAACGGACCTCTTTGTCAAAACTCCTTTTGACATTATCGTGGACGCATTGCGCCACTTCAGGAGATGGGGTCCAGTTGGAGGCTCTAGGATGCATGATCTGGGTGGGATCGAAATCCAGGGTTTTAGATGTGGAGGGTTCTTTCCTGTGCTTTTTACTGGGAATTGGGGACTCCGAAGCGTCTGAGTCGCTGGAGTTAGAATTGGAGTCAGATGAGGACTGTGAGGAGCCCAGGTCTTTTGAGGAACTGTAATTATGTTAATTGGAGTGTTTCTTAAGCAGTTTGTTAAATTCATCTGCATGCAATCCAGTGATTGTGTTCTCATTCCCTTCTGAATTCTTGGTTTTGGCTTTGCATTTAGATTTTTTCTTGTTAGAGGAAGATCGTTGTTCATTATGCCAACCCTGGGATTTGGCGTAGTCAAATAATTGCCCTGAAAAGGGTCCTAAAGCTCTTACCAGGGCGTCATTAACAGATTGTTGGACTCTGTTATCAAGGGCTTCAACTAAGTTTACTTCTAGTTGATTGCCCGTTTTCACTCCATTGAGCCATTAGGAGGAGTGGTAAAAGTTTAATTATTAGTAGAATAATGAGGGGGAGTGAGAGCCCCTGACAGGCAAGTAAGCCCAGATATAGTGTGGAGGGAGCAGCCTGTATAATGCACTCTAGGCAAAGCCTTGTCTATATTTTACAACCCAAGTTCTCAGTTGTGAAGTGAACTGGGCGTCAGGGAGCATACAGCAATGACCGGGCGTCAGGGAAACAGCTTGCAAGCGCTCTGCACGTCTGCAGAACGAGCCGGCTCATCAGGAAAAGTGATGAGATCGGCTCGAAACGCGCACGCGAAGCGCGAGCATGGCCATAGACAGGGGACTACACAGAAGTGTAGAAGCTCCTGCTCCCGCTCCACAGGGCCAAAAAGTAGTCTGCATGAAGCCGCATTAAGCACAAAGTGAACGCGCAGCAAAAAACACAGGTTAATGCGAGCGGAATCGCGTCGCTACCCGACAGTTTAAAAAGCACAATATAATTAAAGTAAACAACACCCTAAACATACAATGTATTAAGGAGAAAGAAAAATGACACTTATCTGCTGCGGAGCAGCAAAGAAAGAGGAAGTGACGTTTAAGGTCAAGGCATTTATGGACAAAGGGTATGGGAGGTGATTGGGCCATGTGATGTCAGGCTTCTGCCTCATGGGAAATGTAGTTATTGTTTTTTCTGTATTTTGATTGGCTGCTGTTTCGAGTTAGTAAAGAAGGAGATAGCATAATCGGAGCCTCCGGTCCTGAAATAGAATCTAGAGTTAGACGTCTTTGATTTGTAACAACATTTAAGCCTTTGGTAACTTGACCCGGAAAGAACAATTCTTTCGGCTTTTATATACATAATTTTACTTTTGGTAGCTAAGAGCCATACAAAATTGAGTGCCTGAAAACCTCCTGGTGCATAAATGATGTATTTACACCTTTGCGCTGGAGAGAAACAGATGCTTACTCTGCTTAATCTACTTGATCAATTACAAGTCAGATCTTTGAGCACATAATACCAGTGTCTGGGTGGATGTTGTGACTTTGCCTTGCTGTCCTGACATTTGCTCGAGACTAGCTGATTCATCACAGGCATTTCATTTAAGAAGGGGCATGCACCGAGGTTTCCGGCTCCTCTGCTTAGTGGGGTTTCCTGTGGGAGTGCTACCAGAAACTGCTGCAACACTTCTTTAATCAGCTGGGCTGAATATATTGCTGACGGGTGGAGCTAGAACATAGGAGTGAGAAATCCCTGTCTCACTTACTGAAATATCTATATTTTATTGCAGAAGGATTTGGTAGACTTCTAGTGCCACAGTTCATTATCATAGGATAGGAAACACACGACCGAATAGCGACAAGTTAGCAAAAATTTAAAAATTTGTGTTAACATCTGCCGGTCTGGACGTTTGTTATATAGTAGCATCTCAAAACCATGATGGAATTGAAAAACAACGGAGGAGTTGATTCCTTTCTGTCCAAGTTGTATCCCTTCCTAAAAGAAAAATAAGTGTTGTAAAAAAAAATAATCCCTGGTTCCAGAAGCAGGCAAGGAACTTTCTCCTCCTGAGAGAGATAGGATTGTGAAGGGACAGAACCAGAGGAGGTTGCTGACTCAATCATAGTTAACTGGTTAGGTGCCAGGACAAATATGGAGATTTAAATCGGTTGTAAAGAAAGCCCCCGAAACTGATTTTAAGAGGACTCTTGACCAGTTTGAATCATGTACAAGAGAGAAACATTTTGTGTGCAACAAGTACTGAGAATTAGGGGGCACTACCACTGCTCAAGTGATAAATTACGAATTCGAAAGCCAGTAGCATCATTATAAAGAGTAATCTTGAATAACTCTGCTGAAATGATCTCACCACCACCAAACCTAACAGATCTCTCTTAATCCCATTGCTTAAAGGTTCCACACTCAAAATTGTTAGCGCATTTCTGCCACTTTTGTTTATTTTGTACATGTCTGAATCCACCCTTCCACCAATCCCGATTTTCATTTATTTTTTACGATTTGCTATGTCGCCGGCTATGTTATTTGCTACGTATACTTGGTTACTGTTTTTCCTGAGGATTTCCTTTCTGTTTAGTGAACAATACCAATGCTGATGATACTTAAATATGTGTGCTTTTGTGTATTTTCCTATTGTGGCAATTTTATAGCACAGTCATAGTCTCTATGAAGTCCATGACCTTTCTCCTTCATAGCCTGCCAGGCTGTTTGTCTGCGATAGGCATTTCCCACCCTGCATATATAACAGAGCTTTTAGAGAGTGGAGGAACATGAGAAAGTATGCATTGGAGTGCAGCAACTCTGTACTAGTTGGTAATGAGACATTTTATGACCTCATCACTTTAAACCTATCTATATATCTTTTGATTTCCATGGTGTGTCTCCTCTGAGCCTCCTCAACCGTCATGCTTATACCAACCAGATATATTTACGACAATGTTACCTTTGTCAACACTTGAGTTTTTGCTTTTGTAACTAACATTTTAATACCACTACAGAGCAATGACTTTTCAAATGGATAGTCCGACAAAATTTGATACTAAGCTCCAATGCCACCTCTCTGGGAACATTTTTTATACGAGGCTTCCCAGTTGTGGTTATATAGTTGTTACAGTTCGAGTGTAAGGTGGAGAAGGTAAGTACCTGTGGTCTCCTTGGATTGGTCAGACCTGAGCTAAATACATCTTTGTTCTGAAACCCACCAAGAGCTATATTTGTATAGGTGTTTGTCAACAGTTGGGAGACATGAAGACTTTCAGCAAGGAACTTTACTTCAGCACCTTAGGTCTTAGCATATTAATGCAATTATTGTAAAATTGGTTCATTTCCTCCTACATTAAAAAAACAAACCACGGCTGTTGACTTTAACTGAACCTACTTAAGCATAGCAAATCTACTCAGCAGTTCTGTAATTTTTTTGTTGACTCTAGATTTGCGTTTGTCTCTGTGTGTTTTTGTTTTAACCAACTGATTTGAGAAGAGGACCTGATGATGCATCTAAGGCAGGGCTTCCCAAACGTTTTAGAACCATGATCCATTAATGTCAGTAAAGCTTTGTGTGTGGCTCTATCACTTACAGACAGCACATTTTCCATTTAAATGGCCTCTAAATTTGCAAAAACGTACAGTTTTATTGATAAAACGATATTATACACAAATAATACGTGAGAATTGGGAATCAAGTAAAGTGTCTTAATTTATTGTGATCTTATTTAGATATTTGTTCACATTACACTTCAGTATTATAAAAAATGTGTTTCATTTTTGTTTTCCTAACTGTTGAATGTGCAAAGTTTATTTACAAGTATTTTTACATTTTGTTGAGTGTTAAAGATAATGAGATCCTGCAGCCTTTCTTTTCACCCCTGTACCCCAGCAAGATTGTCACATAATTCACTTTACTTTTCTTTCTCTGTCTGCAAAGTAAGTGGAGTTCATGAACACAAATCCCCATTCAAAAAGAAATAATAATAAGCAACAGTTTGTCAGTAGACATAAGCTGACATTTGAATTGTCTTTGAAACGCAGCAAATGTAGCACCATAAACACAGAATTTAAAGACCTCTTTATTTATTGGTTGGACTTTTCATGACCCACCATCAATTGATTTGCGACTCTGTTTTGGAACATGGATTTGAAGGAATTTGGATAAGGGAGTCTTGCCGTACCAAATCCCCTGTATTCCTGACTGCCTTCTGGATAAATATTACTGGATACCTCAGGGTGCAGAGAAACACTGCTGGAGTTAAACAAAAATTGGATTCATATATTGCATTTGATCTACTTTTGGTTGGCGTTCTGTAATATTGTGACCTATTTCAACCTCCACATGTACTTTTCACTGATTGGAGAAAAATAAGAAGGCATGATGAATTTCATCCCGCATGTTGTGTTGTTTTCCCCAAAGGAATATAGGAACCCACAATAGTTTGGACCATGACACTTGATAAAGCCCATTTGTTTGGCTTTTTTTTAGGTTACTTGGTAAACAAATGTGAGAAGTGATTTTCTAGATCAGAAAACTGAAATCTGTAATAGGTATATTAGTGATGAATAGGCTGTTTTTACCTGTGTCAAAAGAACTGCTGGTTCTCTTCTAACTTAATGCTTCAGATGAAGCTTCTTCAAAAAAGGGACTCTAGACTTAAAATACTTTTTTCCAATCTTTCCCCTTAGCAAATCAAGAGGATACGAGAGATTTAGTGGAAGCATACCTTGGGGAGTTACTATATAGGTATCCACAGCTGATGCCTAAACCATTTACTTATTAATTATAACCCTACAAAAAAGATGGCCCGTCTAGTTTTGATGGCTGATATATAATCCTATTGGCTTGGCCCTCCAGCCAATCTGACTGCTGAGTATGAGCACACTGAAGACACTGAATAAGTGAAGCATGAAAACCATTGTGAATGTCGGTGTATAGCCTTAATAACCTATATACATATTAAGTAAGATCTACACTGCATTATAAGTACCTATTTGAATTGACGGCCTCCTGGGAATCTGTTATGTAGCTCTCCACGGCCCTCTCTGCTTTACAAAAACCTTGCATAAAGGCACAGAGATTCCTAAAAGATGTTTTTTTGTGGTTGGTACACACTTGCGTAGACAAGTGGGCCTACCTTTGTCCAAAAGGCCTTTCATTTTCTCTGCTGTCTTCTCTTTAGACAGCTAGTGACCTTTCATAGGTGCATAATGCAGAAATGGGATTGGAGTCACCCATCCATACCACTGCCCCAGTATCCCAGAAGCCTGTTTACAAGGGCTGCACAAGAGAGCTTGACCTGTCCCCCACCACCTCCCCATGCCATGCTCCCAACAAGGAAGATACATGTGCCCATTTAGACCACTCAGAGGAAAATTAATCTCTGAGACTACTAATGGCCAAAATTATTTGTGAACTTTGAGCGAGAAAGTATGAGGATGTTGTTAAGTCGATAACTTGCAACAATTCTGAGAGTTCTGCCAGAAACTATGCTCTAGAAACCTAGGGTGCTGACCAGAGAGATCGAATTATCTACTTGAGGCACGTCTCCCAAGAACAGAGGAGATAAATGTTCCAGGCTCCTCTTAAAAGCGACTTGCTCAACTGTTGCTTGGTTTCTTTGCAGAAGTATTTAATGGCACAGTCATTCTGTCAATGAAAGAGGCTATGGTACCGGTGATTCCCAAGCCAGGGACTGTTCTTCCCTATGTAGGTCTTTCCATCTGAACGCACCCCTAAATGTGCACATCAAGATATCCACAACAGTATCGGCTACTAGATTGGTAACGTAATCCTTCATTTAGTTTGTTAAACATATTTTGTTGTTCAAATCATTTAATGTTCACCATGTACACTCGAGTCCAGTGCCCCATCGCACCCAGCAGTAAACCTCTTTCATTTGCTTAATACGCCTTTCAGGCATGCACCGGTATTTTAATGTGTTCCACCCTGCCAATTTAAGAACATTTCTGGCTGTCTTTTCTTTTGTAAATTGAAAAGTCTTTCTCCAATGAGAATCGCTGAAGTTCATCAAATGTCTGTTGGTAGCTGGTACCTCTATTTTCTTTTGCTCGGTTTTGAACATCAGCTAATATTTAGTCCCACATGTTTAGGGTTTTAGTGAGGAAACATGAATTTGCTTGCTGTCAAGTATTACTTTTCGTTTAGCCTGACGCAAGGATAGTGTAAGCCCTGCATTTCTGGTGAAAATCTCACCAACGTTTAAACTTCCCTTTCACATTGTTTGGGTCCTCTAGTTGGCAACCAAAATGCCTTAAGCGCTGTTAAGGCTCTGCTTACCTGCTTGGTCTCATCTTAGAACTGCTCTGCCGTTGCACTTGTAAGGTTGTCATCTGTTTTGGATAGGACACCAATATCCAACATCCTCATTGCCCAATGCAAATTACTGATATATTTGTATTTTCTTTCTGTTCAAATGGGTGATAGTGTTTATTGTGCTTTGTGAAAAGTTACTATTTTCCCCCAAGGTCAAATTGAAAGATTTACAAGCACGCTGCAGCTCCTGCACTGTATTACTCACTTTTATTAGGGTCTATTCAGCTCTCATTCCTTTCTCGTAACAGTAATTTCACATTACCCCCCAATGCTTTAATAGAGATTTCAGTAATGTCCTCCTTGAGGAACATTTCCTTGAGCATGGAGGCAGTGCACCTAATCATCATCCTTAGGAAGACCTTGCTTGTGGTTTGAATCCTCTCATGTTTCCTTTTGTCATGTTTGTTTGCTTTTTGAGGGTAGTGTTTTCATGAACGTGCCAGCCTGCTTTCCTTTTAATGTTTTACACAGCTTACCGCGATAGTTGTCATTAGCAGGGCAGCCATGCCATGAACTCCAGACTCTCCCACATATCCCAGTTCCAATCAGAGTAGGAGCATCGTTTCGACTTCTGTGTGGGATGGATCAGGGAGACTTTCCATTACCTTCTCCCTCATTATGGAAGCCCCATGCACCAGATGCATCACTGTAGGACCCCGGCTCCACTGCCTCTCCTGCACCCTCTCGGCACTCCACTGCCACATCGCCATCAAAACTCCATTGATGCTGACGTGCAGCCCTGTAAGCTGAAACTAAGACTAGTGGTCTTTCGCTCCCATTACTCTCCCACCAAAATGGCTGCTGCTACCGAGCAGGTCCCCTCTCTGTCTCTGCCTACTCATCCAACGCTGCATCACCACCACAGTTGCCATCTTGGAAATCCGCTTTTGCATCTGGGGAGAGGAGGGAGGTCTCTTTCCCAAACAGACAATAGCTGCAAGTGCATGGGTTTTGTTGCATGACCCCTGGAACTACGGGTGCCCATTGGTTCATTGATAGTTGTCAGCCTTTTGCTTTTCGGAGCAGGAGGAGCAGGCTGATGAGCAGCGAATTAGAGCCGTTGTCGGAACCCTAAAGGAAAGTGGATATCTGCAAGGCCGAGCTATATCGGCCTCTTCAATCTCATCTTGCATCTTTACTGCTAAACCAGGGAAGGGAATAGGTATTAAAAGCGTGCTAAGATCATTCACTTAGATTCCAAAATGCGCTGTTGCCGGATGAGGAGGACCCCCACCTCTGCGTCATGCCGATAGCAGAAAGTGCTGCCTGATGTCGACTACGCAGACTGCTTCTTACTGCTGTCTTCTGAGACCAGAGCATTACTGTCCGACAGAGAAGCAACAGTTCAGTTGGCCCAATATGGGAAACCAGTATTTTGAACATCTGTGCCAGCACAGCTCACATGACTGGTATGTGTTTTCCTCAGGTCACTAAAACAGGAAAGGAAGCCTTCCAAGAGCGTCTGTATGAAACTGATGGACACTACAAGCTATTTCTAAACCATGATCAGGCTGAACAACCTCCGCCTCAGTTAACTGAAACCTCAAGTGGGTCCAGAGCGCCAAAAAACTAGTAAGGATTAGCAGAAAGCAAAACAGTCCAAAGACCATAGACTTTTCACTTTTAGTGGGTGAATGAATGCTCCCATCAGCACAAGATTCCTGTAGAAGTTCCTTAGTTTAAATAGAGTTCTGCTGTTGAATGTAGTGTTTGTGCAATTGTTGTATTGTTAGGAGAACTGTCCCATTAGAGATTAAAACACGAGGCAGGGATTAAAATCAGCTACTGAAAAACTGTTTCTAAATATCTTACTATCTAACAAGGGTCATAATTAATAATATAGGTTGTGCGAAATTCACGTGATTTGTTTTTGCGTAATTACTTGAAATTCGGCAATAGTTAAACAAAATACAAACCCGGCATTTTGCGCTATATTTTAACATGAAATGCATACGCGCACATACTTTGGACGCCAGGATGCATTTTGCGCCTACAGTGCACAAAACACAAGTAATGCAAACTACAGCTGCTTGGATCTGTGCGTTGCCATTGTGCCCTTGAGAAAATGTTACCAAGAACGTGACGAAATTACGGCATAATGTAATGTTACACAACATGTATAGTGCAAAATCCTGAGATTATGTCAACGTACCAGAATGCTTCCCGGTTCTAAATAGCAATTTGATGTAAATACAGAGGCTGCGCCAAGTGACAGCAATTTACTTCGACCTTCGAGATCTGATACCTAACTTGCTTTGGAAGAAGACGACCTCCATGACTGAGGTAATTTCTCGGCTAATGCCGAAAGGAGATAAGCTTTTTCCAGAGCCAGATGATTACTGACCACCACCAGGGAGCGGTTCTTGTCAGGCTGTGCTATGTGCCAAGTAACAAGTCCCGGAAAGAGTGCACCATTAATTGATTTCTAGGTGAAAACTACTTTTGCAGAAGCCTATTCAGTGCCCTTTTAAGGCCCACTAATATGGATGCTGTGTGCTTTCAAAGCTGAAAACAGGCGCCAAGATCATAATGTGTTGCATTTTTAAGCCAACTTGAAAATCTGCCAAGTAGCTTTTGTGTCTGTGCGCCTAGGGAGCTTGTACGTCCAAAGCTTGTTAGCGTTAGGGAAACCGATCTTTGCAATACCTCAACTTTGCGCTGCTATTTTGTTTTGTCCTCTAGGTGCAGCGAAATAACTGCCTTTTAAAGCGAGAGTGAATGCTCAGTGCCATCTTCTCTACCTGGTATAACGCAGGGCTAGAAAAGCAGTGGTTGGGTATGATGTGTGACTGTAAAAAGCATTTCCCTACCAATACACATGCACTACAGATGACTGCTGAACTGTATACCTCCCTGTAGCCATGTCCTCTCTAGCTCCCCTTAAGATGATGGGTTTATAATAATGCCGTAGGATCACTTTAGAAAATCAGATGCGTACTGCTGTTGTAATGCCTTATTCTTAATTTTTGTTTAAAATGAAATACTTGCTGAATCTACTTTGTAAAACATTTTAATATCTTCTTGATCAATTGGAACTGATATTCAAACAAATGAGGCATCCGACATCCCAGTGCTTGATCTTTAATTTTATCTTGGTTCAAACAACAGCGTATATATCCATTAAACATCCTCAGCAACCCTCCGGATCAGTCCATGTTCCTTGGAAGATGTAGTTCAGGTGTGATTCGGGCCTAAGGACTCTCAACATACCACCCCCCCCCCAATAGACCCCCTTTTACCACTTGATAAATCCACTTTTGAGATGGCTTGTTAGGTCGAGCATTCAAGGCCTCTTGTATATACTTTAGTATATACTTCTATACTTCTTTGTGGGGTCTCTGCTTTTTCACTGTCCTAAAAAAATCCTTGCTTGCTAGTGGTCAATCCTTGCTCTTTGTCCCACCTTTTCCACAGTTGTACACTCACCTGGAGCATGGCCCTAGTACTTGTACCCTTCCACTTGTGCCTATGAAGCATGTGTTTAGGGATTACTTTGTTCAAAGGCTAATAGCATTTGACCAGATCGCTGGATGCTTCAGTGGCCCCAGTCTGTTTCTGTTAACAGGGCTCTAGTCTATTACTTACTTTTCATCTGCAGTTATGTGTGACTTTGTTTATTCCATTCATTACTCTCCCTCGCACATTTTCTGTTCTTGCATTACAAATGCTTGTTCCTTTTGTATGTCTCTGCGAGCTCTCAGCAGCGCTTTGAACCGGCTGCTTATGTCAACTGTTTTACTTTTTATTTTCAGTTTGTGGCAAGAAAACGCTAATAGCTGAAACTCGAGCGAACACGAGAGCTATTGCAGTTCAAATGCTTGTTTTTCTTTGCTTCCTGCTTGTTTTCATCTGAAAGATCCTGTTCCCTGAGTGGTCGTGTTTCTACTAGCTACAAGCTTTTCTGTAGCAGAGCTGTAAATTGCGGTCTTATCTCGGATTTCAAAGTGAGAGGATTTCCCGTCCCTCAACCCCCTCCCTGCATCAGCCATTTCCACACCCTTTGAGGTCCTTTCTTCGACCCTCCATTGTGTTTGTTTGTAAACTGCGAGATGCAGCCTGGTCACGAGGGAACATGCAGCGTGTGCTGTGGAAAGCTCCAATTATTTTGCAGGAATGTAATCCCAAAGCAGGCATTAGGCTAACTGTTATTCCACAGCAGGCCACATTTCACCCTTTGCCCCAGCTTCCTGTGACTGAGGTGCTGTGAAGAGACGTAGTCACAGTGTTTTATCATCTCGTCAGAGGTCCGCACTTCTCGGCTGCAAACCAAGAGTTTTGCAACCCACCCGTGCCGTTATTGAAAATACCCAGCGTTAGATTCACCTTCGTGGTGACGTGACAGTGTGGCCTGGGTCAGTTGGAACTGTCAGTCTCCAAAAAACGCTGAAATTATATCGCCCCAATTACGATAATGCCCCAAAGATTGCTAGTGCAGTGCTGCAGGCTAATAGCGGGAGGCCACCATGTGTCTCTTCAAATACAAAAAAGAAAGTTCATAAAAGATGCATCTCCCCTGGCTGACGGAGAGAGTTTTCATGCCACAATAAATCAACATTTCTAATATGAAAGGGATTCGAAACAATTAAAAGCTTTTTTAAATGTGCATTACAGTCTGTCTGACATAACCTCAGTAGGGCCAAATCCATGCCAGATTCTCAGGATAATCATCCACTACATAAAAATCACTATATGACCATGTTTTCTTTGTAGATATCATGAAATGTGTCCCATATGCAGCCATGCTTGAGCTTCTTTGAAAATATTTTAACTAGGGTGAATATAATGCTAGTATGGTCTCATAGAGATTTCCTAGTCTGGTGCCCTTTTTGTACGTTTCTGGCATTTCTGTTAACTCGTTGTGGTCGGTTTGGTTGAGGATGGTTAGGTTTGTTAGTTGTCTAATTTAGTGACATAATGTTTTTGCTGTCAAATGTGAAAGTGAAATGGATTGGTTCTTACACTAGCTTTTTATTATGCTTTATGTGTGTGGTTGGATGTGGCAAATAACTTCAACATTTTTCGTTGAGCTGTGTGGTCAGTTGTCCATAGACCAGCCTATCCCAGACTTTGTTTTCTAGGCAGCACCGTTATTGGAGTAAATAGTTATAATGTGATAATGTGTGCATGAAGTTGTGATATGCTTAAGGCTATGTGTACCTGTATATGGTGAACTGCATTATAGGTGCCCTCCATATTTGAAAGGTTTCAACACATGCTATTCAGTCAACAGAGTCTGAAGTTTCCCTTTTATTAATCGCTGGGGAGAGCGCAGCAGTAGGCAAATCTGCTTCATTTGGCATTTAGTCTTTCAGTGGTGTGCGCTCCTAGGTGGTAAATAAAGAGAATATTTTCATGTTTTGCTGCAGATAGAGGAAGAAGGTAAATGGAAATGCTTTAGTTATATGTAGAGCTACTTGAATTATGTGGCAGAGAGGACCAAATTATGCAGCTGTGTTGAAAAGTCCAGTTATGCATTTACAACGCCAATAGCTCTAACTCAAACAAATGCGAGACCTATTGCATTGCAAATGCTTGTTTTTATATATGTGGTCGAGTTGACCTTGATTTCAGTGCTTCTGCCACCGTTTATGCGGGGTTCAAGATTGTTCATTTTCTTTATTCCTTTCCTATTGTCGGGCTCTTAAAAATCCTGTCTAACTCTATTTGCATTATGGAAGCCAAGTAAGAGACTGAAAGAATGAAACTCAGCGGTTCAACACTTTGCAGCGTTGTTACAATTATTTCACTGCTACTTACATAAATTCATTTTCGTCAGCTTGGTGGTGTCTGATCACTTTGTACTATGCTTTCTTAAGCATTAGTTTCCCCACTCCCAAAATTGTAGCATATTTGGAATATTGATTACGCTGTGACTTGAGGAAGAGGTTATGTGTCGTTGTTGATGCTGTTAGAGCGGTGTGAAGAAGTCTGTCCTTTTGTTTAGGAGGCCCCGCAACCCTCAGTCTTTCAGAGAGGGGAAAGTTGGGTGGTATAGGGTAGGATCCTCCCTCTTGCCACCAACCTAGAGACTAAAAGCGCATAATGTAAGGAAGTTCAGTGCTTTGTGGTCCTCACTAGCCTGTTTCAGCATAAGCAAGGATTCTCACACAAAATTAAAAGAAAAGTAAAGCAGCAGCCACAGCTGAAAAAATGACTGTGAAATGGCAGTAATGTCGAAGGCACGTCTCACTGTATGACATTTGTGGTAAGTGATTGGCCACAACACCGTTGGCGTTTATCTACCATTGACGAGGTGAAATTGGGTAAGGTATCTTTCAGTGATCACCACCTACCCTGCAGATTGTGGACAAGACCAGCAGATGCAGCTTTGAGTAAGGTTCATGTGTGGTTTGGGTGATCATCAGCCCTTTCATGACTGGTTGGTAGTATCTTCCAGCTTGGCTTTTGATTTTTATTTGCAGTGGTAATCGACCCACGTGCTGATTCGGTGCGAACTGTGACGTATTTTGTATTGTACCTAGCAAATGTGTGTTGCTTTCAGGTATCCCGGTCCCATCCGTAAAGGGATCTTGATTGCTGTGCCTTGTCTTTCTTTCTTTTTGCTTAGCTGGCACATTTGATACCACCCAGATGGTTTTCTTTGGATTAACAACACAAAAGAGATAGTCCAGTCTCAAATATTGGAGCACATCAGACCAACCCTAAGAATACATTACGTGGCAGTGTCTCTGTATGTTCACAAGGTCCAGCATTTTCCCCTGACTTACTAGTGAGCTGATTCTGGATCGCCAATTGCAGACTTGGTAAAGATTGAAAAAGCGCCCCTCTCTTTTCAGTTATATAACTGTTGGTTCATAGGTTAAAACAAATATGTTGGAAACCCATCTCTGGTTTGAGGAACCATGCTCTGCTTTTTAACAGCATTACAGTTGAGGGAATAGGTTTTATTCACATTTGGCATTTACTGTTTATTTACAAGTTACTCTGTGTGTTTTTACTTTTACGACAGACTCCTGGCAGCAAGCTGGTACCCCAGTAACGCTTTAGGAATCGCCATGTCAGGTAAGACTTTATGTTTTCATATTTCTTGTATTCTGCAGGATTGCATGTGTGGATTATTTGTATTGCCACAAAAACATGAGCGTTTCACGTCGGTCTGTATAGCTCAAGATCACCAACAGGATGCAGTCTGTGCTAACTGATTTAGTGTACGACTTGTGTGTTCTTCCACTTCAATAATGGGATGACTTGTGATCTATACAGGGATGCCCAACTTTTCACTTCCAAACTTTATTCGAAAACATATTTTGATGATGAGAAAGTGAAAAGCATGGGTGGTTGAGGGATACATTAACCCCATTAACAGTTAATAGAAAGGTGCAGGCCATCAAACGTTGTGGGTGTGACGATGTCAGCAGGGAATGAACACCATACATATAGAATATGATCTTCTAGGGGTGTTCTTTAAATTATTGATGCTAAAATTGGGATGCTCTCCGGTATAAATTTGTAGTTTTTTTTTTTCTTCCTCCAATGTCCATCAGTACGGTGCGCCATTACCTATTGGTGCTTTCATAATATGGTGCCTCAGAGCCTCATTGTTGAAACATGCAGCCAAAGACTAGATTGTATTGCACCTGTTGTTGTTGGTTCTGTGTGTATGTAATCTTAGTAGAAAGTTGCAGATCTACCTACTTGCTTCATGGCGGCATACCATGGCATTGTTTGAACATAGACACAAAGTAGAAGAAATGAAGACACAAACAGTAAGTATAAATAAACCCAATTGATCTAATAGCATCTCGTAGATGGTGCGGAGGAGGCGACGGAAGAGAAAGAGGTAATGAACATAGAGAATACATATAGGGAAATTGACAGAGTGTCACTGAAGATGTTAAGGAGAGAAAAGATGAAAACCGAGACAAATGAAACTAGGAAGACACTGGGAGGTAGAACAGAGACTGAGGAAATGACACAGAAAAGAAACTTGGTTAATAAACTTAGGTGAAAACGGGAGGGAAAAACGAGACGTCGTGAAGGAAAGAACAGGTGCAAGAAGAAAGGGATCACCCTATGCAATAACCGCTTGCATTGAATGTAAGGGTGAAGGATTCGCCATAAACATTGTGCAGAGGGGGGCTGTTAGGGAGAGAATGAAAGATATCATTCTGGGGAGGTCGGATACACAGTGCAGTTGAGAAGCATGCATAGCAGCTTTCCAGTTAAGGAAGGATGGAAGCTGGAAGCATTCAGTTTGGATAAGGCTAGGCTGGTGTTATGGAGAAAAGATAATGTAGGAGAAAACACCAGAAAGGGCAGACTGGCACAGTGGGATTGACAAAAAGAACAAATATGACAGAGAACAAAGATACATAAAGGGGGAAAGATGGGAGCGAAATGACTGATTTAGGGATTGTATGCCTTTCTGGCCTCTTGCTACTCTGGCAGGACAGAAATTGCTATCCATTTAGTTTGAAACAGCATCTGTATTGATCGTTTAGCCACTTTTCTGTTTTTTATTTATTTATGGCTGCCGGTGAAGGCTCATTCCACCTCAAACCAGCCTGACTTCCAACAGTGTACTTCGACACCTTGTCAAGAACTGGGCACTGAGAAGTCCATTACGTTTTGTTGTTGATTGAGAAAGGTGCAATGCCCCCCACTACCCAGGATGCCACACAGCACAGATTAGTTCATGTAAAGGTTACAAGTATCTTCCCTGAAGTGTCCCTCTTAGGGGGGGAAAAGCCAAAATAGGGCAAAAAAGCTCATTGGTAATCTCTTAGCTGTTGATTAGAGATGCAGAGTAACACAATTTGAAAAGCAATCTCTCCTTGATATGAGAGAAGAGCCCATACATTCAGCTGGAAACCCAAAGGAAGATTCCAACTGTAAAGAACAAAATCATGGATAAAAATTAAAACAAGTGGTAAATGAATTTGATGTAAAATAAGGGAATGAATACATTGTAGCACACACTTCACGCATAATAAATACATCCTTCTGTATGATTCAAACAGGAGCTGACATTACAGGAGAGAACGCAACTTGGTCTTCGGTTTGGAACCTTAAGCAGCTAGCCCTTGACAGACCATGTTCTGAGAAAGAAGTGTTCAGAGGGATTGTTCTAAGCCCCTTTCCTGTAATTCGTAACATTGGTCTAATATGGAAAGAATTTGCGAGGACGCTCAGCCACGTGCTTAGTTCACCATCCTACAGTACACTGTCTTTTTGCGCATTGTCCTCTCTCGGACGCTCACAAGTTCTGGAAAGCTCCTGCAAAAATGGAAACATCCTGCAGTGCTTAAAATACAACTCCATTTTCAGTCACCCACAGCAGTACTTTTTGTGTACTAATCTGGATATCATATGTTCATTCTAGCAACTCAATAGTAGTCTTGTTGCTGCTGCAAGAAATGCACTAACTCAGAGGGAAAGGAGAGATCTGGGTGTACTGTCTTGTGGATTAAAACACAGCTCCAACCTGCTTCTCTTGATTGGCTGGCAGGTCATGACAGACTGCCTCCCTACCCTAGCAGCAGATCGAAGAAGAGACAAACGCATAATAACTGACCAAGGACTTTCCAATTTGCCATACACCATCAAAATACTGGAAAGGGCAGGGACGAAGCATCTGCAAGAATGTGTAGAACAAAATGAGTTGTTTCATGACGTTGAATGAACAAGGATTCTAACCTCTCGAATCTTAAAGATGATCTGCTCATCAAGCTTGATACAGGCCAGCAATCTGCTGTGATCCTTCTTGAGCAGTGCAGGAGTTTAAAAAATAAATAATAATAATTAAAAAAAAGTTAAGGGGTGGTGGCAATAAAGTGTTTTCAGTTTTAGTCCCCTAAACTAAATTTTGCTCATACGAAATCCGGAAGGGGTGAATGGATTCGTGACACACCCGTCATGAAAGTAGCACTTTAGCCCTAAAGCGAGCTTTCATTTGTTTGGTGTAAATATATTCATTAGTTTTTGGGACGTCAGCATTTTGAAAAAGTTGCTGAGCAGTTTTTAAAGGGTTGACTCCTTTGTATATCAATGCCGTTTTTAATTTGCGAGTCATGGCTCACGACTCTGGTCAGTCACATTTTGATTTTTTTTCACAATTGTGAGTAGCTGAAAATGGCCTCTAAAATGTTTTTTCAACCATGGGGAAACTTGTAGCCAGTTTAACCCCGTGGAACAAATGTTTTCACAGCCATGGGCAGCACAATGGGAAGTGTGGAAAAATGTGCCTAAAAACTGAAAAAGCATGTATTGTGCAAGACTTGCATTCTTACTGAAAATTGCAATCCAGCAGCAGTCATTCTAAGTATATGAAAAAGGGACGATTTTGCACTGACACTCGTGTTTTTCATGAAAAGCGGTTGTTTACACTTGTTAAAAAAACAATTTGCGAAAATTATTTTCACCCTTTTTTTACGTTAAAATAAGAGTTCTGACAACTTCTGTTGCAAATGGCTGAAGGCTGCGCCGTAGCAAGGGTTGGGAGTCCATGGCAGGTTGTGCCCAAGTCCTGGCTCAATGTCCAACTTGCGATGGCCATGTGTAGCGGGGGTTAACTGCTTGGTAGGAGTTGCCCCCATCCACTATCGCTGCATATAGCTGTTGGCCAGGAGTAGCTGGTCTTATACGGCTGCGGCATGTTGAGCATAGGGCCTGGCAATGCTTGCTGCCAGTGTGCAGCGTGAGCTGCAGTGGTTGGCTGTTAGCGTTGGGTTTGATGCAGGGCCTGGCCACATGCCGGGCATTGGCCTGCCCCTGCTGCCAAACCCTGCTGCGGACAGCTTAAGGCTGTGTGCAGCATGAGTTGGGCAGCTGTTGTGGGTTGACCTCTGGTCTTGTGCAGCAGTGATCTGTGTGGAAGGCCCTGTAAATTCATCCTTTTGAGCCAGGAAAAAAATTGAGAGAAATCTGCAAATTATTTGAAAAATGCAAATCCATAATATTGTGGTAAAAGCTGTTGCCGCAGAAACTCAAAACTGTATTGGTCATCAGCATCGTCTATTGTGTTTATTCCTGAAAGGCAAATCTAAATCATTCTCATTCCAATCAGTGCTTATTACTAGCTGCAATTTGAAGACAACAGCTTTTTTTCACGCTAATTACCCTAAATGTCCTGCTTGACTTTAAGTATTTAATATACTTAAAAATTTAAATACTTTTATCTAGACCCTGAAAGGCTAAAAATGTACAGTTATGCAGATGTAATTGAAACTATTGAAACATCCCACTGTTTATTTTTTATTGAATTTTATAAACTGTGGTCTACCTGGCATCACAAATGACTAATAAGTGTTTTGATCTTCTGTGTAATATTGTGTATAAGCTTAGTTATAGTAGAACTTCAAAGTTTGCACTGTCCTTAGCTTCTAGGATGGAGTATTTATGGTCATGTCAGAGGCTAGTGAGAATTGTTGCCTAGGCTGCACTGGATGAAGGATTGAGTCTTTCTGTGTAGAATAAACTTGGACACACTGATGGACATCCTGCCTCTCGTCATCTTTTGTAGGAGACCCCACACTCTGCTTTGCTTCGTTAGCTTTTATTGAACAGTAAACAAATGAACAGAATAATTATTAGAATTGCTGCTAAGAGTTCTTTTAACACATGGGGACATTAACAACCCCAGCCCACCCCCCCGATCTTTTGTGGCTTAAAGGTAGAAGCACAATTTTGGCAGTACCAGACCTTAAATATTAACACAGGCGCAGTCCAGAGAAACATCAAATAACTCTCAAACAGTCCTAGCCAAAGAATTGAAGTCCTTGAATGTTATTTTGGGTGGGGGGGTCACATCAGGTCACTGTTTCCTTTACTCCTTCATCGAAGTTTAGAGGAAGTGTGACCCTCCATGTGGAACCTCTAGGCAAATATGAGATGTTCTTAAGGGAGCATGTTTCATATTATGATACATGTAGAGATGCCATGTACCCTACTTAGGTTCCATGACTAGCGTTTCCACTGTAAGTATTCCCACATCACATTCTTAAGCATTGACTATCTCCCACACCCCAAAGTCATCTTGTCATTTTGTATTTTGTCAACATGACTGCAGCCAGTACTTTTCAACTGTAATAGCAGAAAGTTAAGTTCCCAGATGTCCGCTTTCTCTCTCTTTGATACCCTTTGACATATTTTACGTGGAAGAGATGCCCATGTTACTTTGTATTGTTAGGTGTGTCTGTTGGTGTGATTGTGTCCCATACAATAACAAATTACCATGTGCTTACCCTTAACAGTGCATGTGTAACATTATTTGGTTCGGCCATGTTTGTATCACTATTAATCTACGATATGTTGGAGAAGCTTGTCTGCAAGTCTTTCAAGCCTGATAACTATATCTTTCTTTGAGAACCCTCAGACATATTAAAATGGATGCAATAGCTATGGCCTTCCTCTTACCTCTTCAAGATGCCGGACACCCCTACTTTCACCTTCTTTGTATTATTCACCACCATTTGCTGTCTAACATTCTTATCGGACCTGCTCTTTGAGTGAGAAGTCATCAAGATGCCATCTTCAGGAGTTTTCTCTCTCAGGAACTCCGTTAAGGACAGTTGTGAAGGTACATAGTCATGTATGGTTAGGCTTTTTGTAAAGAATACTAGCTCTGCTGTTTTGAGAATGTGATGATTTGTAGTATACTACTAGAACCTATGGACATGAAAGTAGAAGAATTCATCTTTGTCAGGGTGAAAAGCACTATAGTCTTCTCTCAACCCCAATTCCTCACATTTTCACTGCAGTGTGTAGGGGAGATCTCTTTCCACCCCATTACCCATCCTGGACTCTTGACACTGCTTGTCTGAGTCCACTTCTCTCCTTCCTACCCCATCCAGCCCAAAAGTGCACCCTTTCTGAAGTCAGTATAAACTTCTTCAGAAATTCCAGTTGATTCTCATTAGGAGCGTAGCCCAGATAGAAAGATGGCAAGCACGTTTCCTTTTATCATGGTATACCTACACTGTCTCTTGCATTTTAGATTCTTCTGTTTATATATTTGGTCACCTGTGGGTATATATTGCTGTAGAAGCTAGTTATGAACCTCATTTAATCTTCATTTTAGTAGGTGTGCTACATATCTCGCAAATGAGTTCCTTTAGAAAATCTAATAGTCTAGTTTATGGTACTGAGACACTTTTCCATAATTATAACGACTTGCATCACTAATCAGTGTGTTGTACAATGTAGCAATACCATCTCTGCTGGTGTTTCACATAACATTGTAATGTTTTTTAAACCCCTGATCAATTATCCCGGTTCCGCAAAAGAGTTGCATTAACAATTCTGCTTAAGCCAATGTCAAGCATCAGCTGTGAGAAAGGGGACATGAATGCAGCGGTCATCCACAGTCAATACACGCTCAGATTCAGAAGGTCGAAGTTCAGATTGCTAATGGATAGAAATAAGTTAGGACCAGGAGGCACAGCCGCCTTACTTGCTTCTGAATATTAATATGTCATACATTTCTCTTAGCCACAAAGCACATTCTAGCACTCTGCGATCTGTGCAGTCTGATTAAAATATCCACCAGTGGTGGGTCCCAGACCTAAATCTACAGAGAGGTCCACGGAAGCTGCTGGTGTATCAGACCTGCCTGTTTCAGGTCCATCTTGCATAGAGGCGCCATTTTTGCCCTTTCTTTTCTTGGGGTGGACCTTTTAGTTTGTCCCTCCTGACTTCCTTCTGTTCATGATTTTGATCACTGTGTCTTGTCCTCTCCATTTTCCTTCCCTCTGCAGCCACCCCCTATCTTCTTCTTTCCCCTGATCCACACCCTCTCTCTTCTTCTTTCTGTAACCTCTGTGTGATCTTTGAACTCCTCTTTTGTCTTCTTTGCCTCTATCTTCTTTTGCCCTGATGTGCCACTACCAACATTATAACATCCGGAAGGGTTGCTCTTTCCTTACTCTTGCACCCACTGTGCTTCTTATCCTTGCCCTCATTTTCTTGTAAGTTGACTACTGTTCTCTTCTTGCCTATTCTCTTGCTTGTGCAATTTACCCTCTTTAACCTGCACAGGTCTCATCTAATTGCATCTCCATCTCTATAATTACTCTTGTCCTTCTGTTAATTTTGTTTCGTGTTAATTGCTTTTCAAAATGCTCTTCTGATGTTCATATTGAGAACCTTTTACATGTTATACAGTCTGGCACTTTATTCTGACTACTACTCTTCCCCAGTTTGATCAGTTCTGTTTCAGTTCTCTTTCTTTCCCTGCCTCAACCTTGAAAACACCTTCTCCATCTCTATACTCTGCTCAGACTCTTGAATTATCCTTCGCCTTTATGAGCCAGCATCTTTCCTTGTAATACGCATCGTCTCTTATTCATTGTTGTTACTGTTTTTATCTTAACATGGTTTCTTATACCTTTCTTTATACAGCATTTACCCCGTAGTGAAAGCAAATTTATAAAACAGAAATACAAAATAAACGTCACTAATATTAGAATTCCCAGACTTCCCCATATCATTGTGTGATGTATGACGCAACTGAAAAAAGTTGTGGTCAAAGTTGCTGCTGTTACCTACGCATTATAAGTGTACTACATCTTCCTTCTGCCGTCACTCTTTCACCCAAGTCTACCTCTGCACCTTCATTGTCTTAGGCAGTGTTAGAAATGGGGTTTCTGGTTGTTAAAGTATGCATCCTGTGCAACCAGGAACCACCACTTTAGTCAGGGCAAGCGAGATGCACAGTTTAGAAAAATAGACAGTGATTTTATAAATAAATCAAGGCCAAAACTACAAAAATCCAACAAGTAGAATTTATAAATTTTTAAAGAATAAAAGAGTTCTAGCACTTAGAAGCAAATAGTGCTTTAGGGGTTACTTTAGGTCGCGCTGGACTGGGGTGAAAACAAAGTTCGGGCCATCGTCGATGGAATGCAAGCTGGCTACAGGACCCATGCAGGCCCAAGTGAACAGATTACCTTTCCTGGTCGCAACAGGGAAATGTGTGGTGAGATGTATCGATCGGGTCCGCGCAGCGATGCCGATGCGTCAATCTGTTCCACGCAGTGATGGCGGTTCATCAGTTCCAAAGACAAGACCTGGAGCTGTGATGGATTGGTTCTGAAGTGCAATGCTCTAAGCTTCTCCACGCAGTCAAGAAATGTGTTGATCTACGTAGTTTGCGGCGGTGGCAAAGTGCGGTTTCGATGCGTCAGGCTCTTAAAGCAAAATGTTGGTTCTGACAGTGCTGATTCTGCTCCAACAACTGGGTCGATGCGCCAGTTCTACTACACGCGGACAGGAGATGCATCCACGACTTTGATGCAAGTATCTGGGTCCACTTCCAGTGAACCAGGCACAGGAGCAGGGGTAGGGACTTGATATCCCTGAGTCTCCAGCAACAGGAGGCAAGCCTGAAAGTCCTTTGAGAACACTTCAGGTAGGAGGCAGAGTCCGACAGAGTCAGAGCCCCGCAGGCAGCAGGGAAACACAAGAGAAAAGCAAGCCTTCCTGGTACAGCAGCAGATGAGTCATTTAAGCAGCACAGCAGTTCTTCTAACAGAGTCCAGTTGTAGTCCAGAATGTGTCTGATTTGATGGGGTCAGAGACCCAGTACTTATGGCCAAATGGGCCTTTGAAGTGGGAGTGACTTCAAAGAAGGGTCTTTAAAGTGCACAGAGGTCCTTTCTTCCTAGCCCTGTCTCCAGACCATCAGTAGGGGGTAATCAGCCTTTTGTGTGGGAACAGGCACTCCCTATTCAGGTGTAAGTTTTGGCTCCCCCTCCCTCTTCCTGCCCAGGAAGAGATATCAGGATGCCGATGAGTACTCAGACAACCTAACCTTCATGTGTTCGTGGCTGTGTAGAAGAAATCACAAAGTGTAACTGTCATCCATCCCAGATGTGTGTTGAAGACACTTGCATCTTACAGCTTAAAGTGTATTAAGAATTTCCCAATGCTGGGGTATGATAGGAGTATGCCTTCCTGTAGTGTAAAACAAATTTGGCTGTTTGCCACTACCAGGACATGTAACCCCTAAAAGTACATGTCCTTCATTTTACGTACATAGCCCCCTGCCCTTAGGGCAATCTTAGGGATGACTTATATGTAATAATAGGGGGTTTAAGGCCTGGAAAGTAGTTTTAAATGCCAAGTTGAAGAGGCAGTGAACTGTACATACAGACTCTGCAATGGTAGGCCTGATACAGGTTTGAAAGCCTGTTTCTGTGGGTGGTACAATCAGTGCTGCAGGCCCACTAGTGGCATTTCATTTACAGGGTTGGGGTATAGGTTATATAACTTTACTGGGGACTAAAATAATTAAATATGCCAATTGTAGATAAACCTATGTTACCACTTTTAAGGAGAGAGCGCAAGAACTTTAGCACTGGCTGGCAGCGGTAAAGTGCACAGAGTCCTAAAGCAAACATAAACTACGTCAGAAAAAGAGGAGGCGGAGGGCAAAATGTTTGAGAGTGACCCTTTAGAGAGGGTCATTTATCAACAGTCAGTTTGTCGCTTTTATGATTTTTATTGCCTGACATTTTGTCATTGCCTAACCTCATGGCTCCCTGCTCTTGAAACAATTAAGATTGTTGGTCTCATGATCTAATTAAACATTCTTATTATTTGTTCTGGGCCTCATAGTAGTTTAGAAAGTATTTTGCTGTCATTTTCGTTTATGCTGTGCTTGTTATTTTAGACCTTTCATGTGCTGGCTATTTGCGTCAAAACAATAATTCATCCTGAATACCACTGCTAGAGCTTTCTCCTCTCGCGGCTAAAGGAGCTTTAGATGAATTTCATTGATCTTCTTCTTTTTTTTTTGTTTTGTTACTAATTTACTATAAAAAAGTGAGCGATCGTAGTTGTTACACAGGTGATTTGTTTGAAATGTGTTGTATTAAACAAAGTAGGAGAACATTTAAATTAATTGTATCTGAAAAGAAAGCGGAGAGGCTTGGATTACTGTCCGGCACCCCTATTCACCATTATAGAATAAACTGCCTTTGTATTTACTACTCTCCCAACAACAACAAAAAGTTTCAATCAGTGTATGTTTTTCGAAAAACTCCTAATTGGATAACGACCGGGGTCGAGTTTTTCCAATATTGTACTATGCAAATGCACTAAATCGTCCCTCTTAATTTTATTTATTATATGAACTTGGGGTTTTCTGTAGTTTGGTCTTTATTTCAGTGAGATTCGAACAAACCATCCTAGAGACACTTTTTAATTTATTTATTTTATTTATTTACTAGATCGGGCAACAAATATTTCGAACAAAGCATTTCTGACCAAATTAATACTGTTCACCGAAATGACTAATTCCAGGTCCGAAGGAGCGCTTTGTACCATTATTGGACACTAGAGAGCAGCAGAGAACTGTGGTGCACAGATCAGTGGTCACGTTTGGCATTCGAATCCACTACTACTGGCGTTTCTTTTAGTGACTTCCACCTGTATTCACGGAGACCATTTAAGCCCTTTACACGCTTACCACAACTTTCTTTTAGGGTATTCCTCTGGACATCTAGAAATAAGCAGTTAATGCAAGAGTGTAAATCACCTTTTTTTAACCGACGAATGATTACTATAAATGCACAAGACACTTACATGAATATCTGCTAGGTGCTCGCAGCTTTTAGTGCCTTAGGTCTGCTGTATGATCTAGTGATACAGGACTTTGTGTTTTAGAGTTTGAGGAAAGCACCCTGTTTTTGCCTGGTTTCTGCTGTGGCTTTGACTGCTAGTGCACTAGGTCCCTTGCGAACCAAGTCCTCAGTACCAGATCACTTTACCCAAAACTGCACAGTTGTTTTGCACAATTGGCAAACTCTTTAGCTACCACTGTAACCCCCTAGTAAATGGTACCCCTGGTACCTGAGGCCTGGGGTACTAAGGAAGGTCCCTGAGGACTGCAGTTCCAGTTGTGCCACCCCCAGAGACCTCTCACCAAACCCATACTGTGCTGCCATTGCAGACTGTGTGTATTGGTGCAGGCTAAATTGAAAACACAAACTGTCATAGGATCACAGGAAGCTGCTTCTAAAACCAGCCTTCTTGGTGTTGAACATATGCACTTGTAGGCAAGCTGTTGTTTTTGCATTTGTCGCCCCATGTAGGAAGGGTATACCCAGAAGTGGGTCCCATGCTTGCTATGCCACCAGATTCAAGCTAGCCTGGCTGATGAAGGGTGATACCCTAAAACCGGTCCCAGGATGCTTGTTTCTAGTTCAGGGAGGACCTGGCCTGGCAGTACGGGCTCGACTGTCCCCATGGGGAACAGAGTCAAGACTGATTTGCATATGGCTGGGTCCAGACTGGAATGGCATGGCAAGCAAAAAAACTGATGGATTAAACCCAGATCTGTGACTGGGGGTGAATGTTTGATTTTCTTTGCATTCTGTCCACCATTTGTTTGGTTTTGCATTTAAAAAAAAATAAAAATAAATATTATGTGGCTTTCCGGCATGTCAATCCCACTGGTGTGCCGGGGAGTAACATTTGTCACCACTGTAAATAAACTCCTCCAAAATGCAGTACATCCTTGGCAACACATTCCACACCCACGTGCACAGTTAACACAGAGGTAAGCCAAGGAACCAAGAGTCTAGAATCATCGGCTCACATTAACTCAAGTCCACATCGGCCAACTACTTCGGTTTTAATGGGCTCAGTTAATTTTAATCGATCACCCGTATGACAGTTTCGTAATTATAATGAAAAGGTACTACAAGTTTTAAATGGTGATCTTAAAATCGTTTTTGCTTTTTAATATATGCACTTTACGGCGGGTCATAAAAAGTAATTTTAAACTTATCTATGTTTGATTAATGCATTTTAGGGTTGAGCGCAACCCATTTTTTCATCGCAGTTGTGAATTTTAAGTTGCCTATGTTCAACCAATGCACTTTATGGTGCGAAAAAAATGGTGACTTGTATGTTATATCTAATCTGTTCACTTTTATGGTTGGAAACAACTGAATAAAGTTATTGACTACCAGCCTGTCATACACCATTGTGTGTCAGTTCCCCTATCACTGCATGTGCCACGTGTAAGTCACCCCTAAGGCATGGTGCATCTACGCACATGTGAGGGCATATATGCACGAGCAGATATGCCCCTGCTTTGTCTCTGTCGATTCTGAGGCATAGTAAGTGAACAGGGAAGACATTTTAAATGCATATGCTGAAGACTGGTCATTACGAGTCCCCCAACTACATAATGGCTCCTCTGAATCCTGAGATGTTTGGAATCAAATATCTCAGAATAATAAACTCTCACTGACCCCAGTGATGGATTTATTAATAAATGCACACAGAGACCTACCAGCTACTAGTATGCTGACTGACTGGTCCTGACAAGTTTAGCCACCACAGATGTGTTTCTGGCCCCTAACATGAGAGCCAACGCTCTTGAGGGCCTGAACAAAAAGCTTTCAATGGGCAGGGGTATTACCACCTCAACCATGTGGGATGGACATTCCAGGTGGGAGGCTTCAAAGGGCTTGCCGCCTTTGTAATGTGACCCAGGTCCCTCTAAGTGGCGGAGATTACCAACCCCCCGTCCTGATCCCACTTTTGGTGGCAGCACAGGCAGGAAAATTGGTTAAATTAGGAGTGCCCTCTTCTTGCCAGTCCCACCCCTAAGGTGGGTGAGCTGAAGTGCACACTACTTTTCAGATTCCTCCATTGTGCTTGGGAGGAATTAGGTTGCTAAGGTTAGAGTTATGCCCACTTACCAGCAGAAGTTGTCATAAGAAGGCTGTGGTCACCCTAAAGGTGGTCAGTCCATTGGCTACCACCTGGAACTCCCCGTAACACCCCTGAATTGAGTATTTAGGTGGCACCCTTGAATCCTAGAACTTTGATTTCGACAACCTAAGAAGACCTGGACAAAGAAGAGTTGCACCCACAGAAGAGGAAAAGAAGCTGACCACGCTGGGCTGCCTGCTGACCTCAAAGCAGTCTGACCAAAAAGCCAACTCATCCAGCCTTCAAAAAAGACTCAAGTCTCCCATGAGAAGGGGGCCAACTCTGCAAGAAGAAAACTCCAAGGAAACCCTTGAACCCTGGAAACCCGACACCAGAAGTGACCACTGCACCCAACGTCCACAACCCAAGGTGTAGCCAACCAATGGTGCCAGCATGGGTCCCAAGCTGCCCAGGGACAGAGACTGTTGAAGTCTCACCCATCTTGGACTCTCCAGAGACGCCTGCAGCCTCTGCATGCACCTCCATCAACCACTGTACCCATGACCCCTGACCCCAGCTGAGGTGGGTCACCGGTGCCCACAACGTCCCCGGCTCCTAAGAGCTCAAGTCCACCCTGGTTCCACCCCTGCCAGACTCCCCAACGACATCTGCAGCCTCAACACGCTGGACCCCCTGATCACGAGTGCTCCTGCACGAGAAAACCCAATGCCTAAAGACACCCCTGCATCCGTCGCCCCAGGGCACAGGAGAAGAGGACCAAAGGTACCTCCACGTCAAGTCTACTACTTACTTTCTTGTTGTCCCTGCCTGGCTTCCTAGCCAGAGCCTGTAACCTGTTTGTCACGAGTTTAAACTCCCAGCGAGAACCATTGGGCACCCGATTCTTTACTGCACCTCAACAACTGCCCCCTGACCCCCGTGACACAGCGTGTGATCTGTTAGTGTGGTTCTGATCAGTGACCAGTACTTACCTGTGCTCCATGAGATTGGCGTCATAAGTTGTTATTAACCTTGTTTTTTAGAACTGGATAATGGAAAGATATTAAGATTGGACCCCCTATAGCTTTCTGTAGCGCTAGTTGAGATTGGAAGGATATTAAGAAGATTTACGTCTCCCTATAAAAATGTGTTATGTAGCCATATATTTAGCAACACCAATATAGAGAGCAGAAATGAAGCAGGCTTCTCATGATTCCATCCCTATAAAGGAAGAGATGAATGTGTATGTACGTCTGACTTCACTCCCTGTAATTCTGCAGGACTACAGCTGCAAGGAGAATTTCCTAAGCAGACTTTTATAATTTTGTTACGTGGAAATTAATGCATCCTAGAGCTTACAAAGGAAAGGATGCAATAGTGCTAAACATGGAAGAGAGTACATCATTAATCTTCATGGGTAATGTCTTCTCATCCCTGGCAAGCCAATCGCTTGTTTCAAATTCAGATATATCAGATTGAGAGTACTCCATGTGCCTTATTTACATCATTAATGTAGCTATTATAGTAGTGTTCTATCTTAAGTCATCTAGGCATTGTTGTAAAAATGTACGTCGTATTCTGTATGTGTCCTTTTCGTATACTCTGCACCTAGCACCGGTGCTAAGAACCGCTTCAGAGCATTGCATGGTACAGTGCATGCATCATAGAATATATGTGCCTGTCTTCCGTTGCCCGGCTCCATGCTTACTGTGGCCTATTGTATTGTTGCCTTTTGTACTGTAACATTTATGTAGCGTCTAGTACATCTTGTGGGTCTCTGAAGGTCTTGCCTACATGGGAACTTTGCTGCATTCCGGAGGGTGTATGATTCGAAAGATGTGGTCTTTGTTTTGATCCTCTGTGTGGATTGTATAGTTGTATGTGATGACCACCAAGGTGCGGTCGTCTTGCTGTGAGATGCAGAGCATAGCAGTGTGATGGATGAACAAGTGTGATAGATAGGTTTATGGTTTTCAGTAAGCTGACTGCTTTCCACAGTCCACTAAGGTTACAGAACTGGGTTGTCCTTTCACAAATTGTTTGTTGCTGGCCCTAATAATGCGAAGTTTGGATGGAAAGGTTCTCAGGGATCTGCTGGGATGCATTTCATTAGAATCATCCTTAATGTGATTGTAAGATCTCCAAAAGAGGTCATAGTATATAATTAGTTGGCAACTGCAGGGTTAGAGAAAATTAGAAGCTCTGATGGCCACTGGTATTTGGCATATATCTTCAGTTATTCTATGGTTGTTCATTTGTGGATGAGTAGTTTGTTGCTGTAGACTGGTACAGTACATGAGCTGTAGCGGTTGTGTCTTATGTGAGGGTAAGAGGAACAAGCAGTATAGAAGACATATTATGCAGCATGTTTGAACTACAGTCAGCAGCATGACCGCTGAGTGTTATAGGTTTAGTGAGGCCTTGGTAGGGCTACACATGAACTTAGATTACTATATCATTCCCAAGCTAGACACAGGTCAGGACTTCATAATTCACCTGGACATAGAAAGCTTTTAGAGTGTTTTGACAGCTTGGGGAGAGTATTCTGGTTGAGCTGTTACATAGTTATGAATTTTCGATTGTACTTGGAAGAGTATTGTTCCGGGTTCTATCTCAGGATTATGGGTGGGTTTAGTTAACTTGGAAACAGCAATGTTTTCACCTATTTTCTCAATTGTACATGTCCCTGGATGTTTCAGATCTTGACTAGCTGTGAGTTACAGAACTTGGTGGCTTGTAGTATGAAAGCAGTGCCTTTTAGGGATTTCTTATGGTAAAGTGATATGATGATCTGTGTCGCAGGCTTCAAACTTAGTGTCTGCTTTTGTTTGTATTATTAAAATGTGTTTTGTGGATGGTAGTGCTAATTTTACTTGGGAGTCTCTGTGAACAATGCAACGTGTCATGAACATTCCTTGTCTTCCTACAGGTAAGCAGTGAAGTGCTTGCTGGACAGGAGTCATGCCTTCTCTGATGTGAAGGTAGCGAAGCAGACCTAGGGCAGCTTTTTGGGTTTGCTGTACGATGCGTATGAATAAAACTGGTGTTGCTAAAGTATAGCCTGCTGGCATAGTCAAGCCTGGAGGTTGAATGTGATGATAGATTGTGGCTTTTGGGATCCAAGGTATGGGAAGATGTGTTGCAGTGTTTTCGTTGTGTAGAAGTATCTTATCTTATTGACGTGGTGTCAAGAGTAGATCTGAATTCATGATTGCCCCTTGGTTTCTTACATCTCTTGATGCAGTTGGAGGGCTTTCAACTTCTTGGACCATATAGCATTAGGCTGTGGTTTGTGCCATTGACAGGATCTGCCTTTGCTGTACTCTTCATCCATGGCTTAAAGGCATAGAAGCATTTGGCAAGTCTTCACTGTTAGAGGTCTTTTGAACTATTCTTTTTATATAATGATTTGTGCACCATCTGCATAGTTGTAACAGGTGTGTTGAATGATCTAATCTGCTCTTGTAAAGGTGGTGAAGTCGATTTTTCTATGATAGGAGTTAAAATGGACCCCTAGGGACACCGCAATGTTGTTGTGTACCGATATGAAAGGTAAGTGGCACACTAAGCTTTGTCTTTAAGGTATTAGGTGATCTATTTCAGAGCATTGTCAGGTTTTCCAAGATGACAATATTTGTAGTTGTGTGAGATGAGAGATGGTGTCAGATGGCACTACGAGATCGTAAGAAGAATATATTTGAAGATTTTTCGAGATGCTGATTTTGAAGGTAATCCTGATGGTCTGCTTAACGTGACAATATTGTAAAATACTTTTTCTGAGAAGGTACTGAAGTCATTAGTAGCTGCAGAATGGTGTTGTACCTATTTATGGTTGTTGAATCGTAAGGGGGAAGTGTGGCTCAATGGTTAGAGCGGCAGACCCTGAGGCAGAGACCTGGCTCAAGACCAGGGTTCAAGTCCCGCTTCGGCAGGTCTTGGGCTCAATTCCCCTTGACCAGATAATTCTCGCCTCGGTGCCTAATCTAATTCATGGGTCCCACTCTGCAACTCTGGGCAATAGCTTGCTTAATCTCCACAACGGCCCCAACAGCGCGTGGATGCCTGGCTTCACCCTGGGGGTGCTCAGGAGTGGGCGCCTCACAGGGAAAAGCCAGGAGGGGTTCCATAGCGGTATGAGTACAGCGCCTTGAGACCCTAACGGGTGAGTAGTGCGCTATACAAGTGCTAATTTACATTTTTAATTTTAGCTGTGTACTTCTTGAGGTAAGTTTCTATCTTTTCTATTTGTGAGATCGATTCCATGGAGAGTTTGTCACAGAAGGCTTGCGATTGTAATGTTTTATATTTTTGCACTATGGATTGTACAATTGTGCAATAATCCTTTAGAATCCCTAGGGGGTGGGGAGCCTGTGTCAATTATGCATGTGGGTAGTGTTGTCTTTTTGTGGTTCTAAGTGCTGCTTAGTATACTCCCATAATGGCTTAGTATAATTTTGTCTTTTCCATCCCTTGATTTCCTCCTCTTGCATGGTAGTATCCCAAGTTATTCTCAATTCTTTTGGTCACGTTAAGTTATGTTTTTTCCTTCTTGAGGTTAATACTGGAGGTGTTACTTAGTGGTATCTTTTTGTTTCCTGGAGTCGATATCCATTCGTATAAAGTGTGTGTCTTGTATGTCACATGTTTATTGAGGTCCTTTTGAGATGGGAGTTGTGATATGAGGTCTAGTTGTTAAGTCCGGCGTCAGCAAAGATCTTTTATTTTTACTAAAACTAAATGTATAATATACTTATCTGAAGTGACTTCAGCTCCCTCTTGTCATCCATTGGTCTGTTGATGTAATTTACATTTTGCTTCCACCCACTACAGCATACAGCTTGGGGCAGTGGGTCAGCTCTCGTCAGCCCCCATCAGTGCCAGAGTAGGTTTTTACTTTATTGTTGCCTTTTTGGCTAGAGCCTAATGTGATAGGATGCTTTCTACCAGCCTTTTCATGTTGGTTTTGATATGGCGCATTCCCATACATGACAACAGACATGATTCAGGCGGTAGACTCCTGATTTATGATGCCAAAAAATTGCTTTATTTTACCTGTCTTCTTCCTGAAATTGTCTCTGATCCAATGCATGCCAATGGGAAAAAAAGTTCAATTTCTTTTTTCCAAACTCTCCCACTCTTGACTGGTAAAATGTTGTCATATGTGCATTCCAGCTTTATCAGTTGCTCGGTCGTGCTTATGGTGTTGTAAATTCCTTTAGCAGGGGCCTTTATTTATCACACAGCTGCTGTTGCAGAGCATGGCGAATTGTGCGAATTTTAAACTGTTCTTTATGAAGTTGTCATCTTTTTAGAGGTTTTCAACCAGAATTTTCGGACACCAGCCCAATCCAAAGAACTTGCCCTTACCACCCACCAAGATTGCCACCTGACGAATGGACAACGATCACCAGAAACAACACAGCTGCAATCATGCGGACATCCACTCCGGATGCGGGGAACCCATATCCCCACCACATCTACAACCTGAGAACATCACCAGTTGGCACCATCCTGACCCACATCATCAATAACTCCAGCAAATATGCCACTTTCCTGAATGAATGGAAACTTGCAGAAATCAGCACCCTCCTCAAGAAACCCACAGCTGACCTTAATCAACTGAGTAACTTCCAACTCATCTCCCTGTTCTCCCATCCAGCTAAAGTGATTGAGAAGCTATCAACAAGCAACTCGCAATCTAACGTGAACTTCACTGTCTTTTGACAACACTCGGCCAGGATTCAGAAAGAACCACAGCACCGAAACCGCTTCATCAGGGCCACCAATGACATTCAAGTCATCCTGGACTGAGGAGAAACAGCAGAACCCCATCCTGCTTGACCCCTCAGCGGCCCTGAACACGGTCTCCCATAACACCCTCATCAGAAGACTACAGAAGATTGGCATACAAGAATCTGCTCTCAAATCAATCTGTTTCTTCTTCATGGGAAGAACTCAAAGGGTCACGTTGCCACTCTTCCCATCCGAGACCAATAAACTTATATGCAGAGTCCACAGAGATGGTCCCTCAGCCCTACCTTTTCAACTTATACATGACACCTTTTGCTAACATTATCTGATCGCAAGAAATCACCCTCATGAACGCCAATGACATGCACCTCATTCTCTCCCTGACAAGACAACAACCACCAGAACCAACTTCACCAACTGCACGACCGTGGTAGCAGACTGGATGCAAACCAGCTGCCTGAAGTTCAACTCTGACAGATGGAAGTATTGGTCTTCGGCAACAATACTTCCCCATGGGACTCCACCTGCTGGCCATTTGAACGGGACCGATTCCCACACCCACAGACCATGCAAGAAATCTAGGGATCATCCTAGACAACATGCTCAACATGACGCCTCAAGTCAATGCAGTGTGCTCCTCCTGCTGCCACACACTACCCATGTTGCGAAAGATATTCAGATGGTTGCCTCAGAACACTGGACGGACTGACACACAAGCACTTGTCACCAGCAGCATGGACTACAGCAACACTCTCTATGCCAGAATCACCAAACAACTCCTGCACAGACTCCAGATTATCTAGAACACCTTGGCAAGACTCACAGCACACCTCAGGAGGCTTCACTGGCTCCCCGTTCACAAGCGCAGCCAATTCAAACTTCTCAGAGCCGCACACACTTTAATCAACCCCCAAACACCTACACTTCCCGCATCTGCAAAAGCAAAACTGGAGGTCATGGATTCTCCTACATTGCACTCAATACATAAAACAACCTCTCAACACATCAGAGCCTCCTCCTCACTGTTTGAGCTCTGCAAGTATCTGAAGGTGTGCCTTTTCGTATAAGCACCTTGGGGACCACACACCTGCCCAAGAGCTTAAATACCCTCTCGAGTGATACTTGCGCTATACAAATAAGTGTAAAGTAATGCAACATAACGTTTGTCATCCATTTATCTGATGTCGTCCACATTTTGCTTCCAACTCTAATATGCATAATGGTGCAGTGGGTCTGCCCACTTGGCAGGCTTCACTGTGAGGTAGGGCATGCTACCCTTTCACAAGGAGCACATCCAAACACAAAGTATTCTCCGTACGTGGATGCAGGTCTTCACTGAACCACTTTTCTGTGATGAAAGTGAAGTCTGGTGTGGTTTCTGAGACCAGATCTAATATGCTTAGCAGTTTTTGTTTGACCTTGCATTGAAGGGTAGGTATTTTAGCTGTTGCATCTGTGTCCTCTTGATGGGATGCTGCTTGGAGAAGGTGTGGCCTAGTATAGGAAGAGGAACAGAGAAACAGGGGATTTGGGTGGGTTCATGGAACTAATGACGATAGTGGTTTGCCAAAGAAGAATGATCATTGTTTCCACAAACAAGCCTAACGCCATATTCTGCAAGCACTGTTTTGTGGGAATCAAATATTCCTGAAGACTCTGATAAATATTATTAAGGTCATCCAGGTGACAAAGACCACAAGCTCCTACTACAATAGTGTATTTGGCAGTGGGACAAAAGGGAGGATTTTTTTCAACTTTCAGTTGTACAAAGTGAGAAGACCAGAAACTGTGAATTAGGGTAGAAAAGGAAAGCCCTGAATTGAAGAGGACGCCTACGTTCTTGGTCTCAAAGAATGCAGTAGATATGGAGTCTAATTGCAGGAACAAAAGCTCTGAGGACCCGCAAGATCCTCCCTCTCCCATGACCTCATGAGTAAGATCTCCATAGTTTCACCATTTATCCTCACAAAACTGTTAGATATCCATCTCAGACAGTCTTTAAACTGGCCAGAAGAACTCCTAAGGAAAATGTTCTCTCAAACAACCCTTCTGCTCTGCCTTTTGAAAGGCAATGGATCCTTCCCTCTCATGGACCTGGTGGCAAAATGTCTAAAAATGTGCCAAGATGATTCATCAGTTTTGTAGTTTCCCAATGTGACATGCTAATGTTAATGTCAGTGGTATTATCATTAGCTACGCTCTAGCAAAATATTGATTGACATGCCTCCATTATTCCTACTTATGCCCAAGTGTTGTGTGTGATATTCAAACTAGTTCTTTTCACTGGGTGGAATAGTCAGCAGGTTAGTTTAATCCTGGGCTTAGCAACATTTTAAATTGATATTCTGGTATGTATCCTTGCAAGTGAGGGAAGAGTTTTACGAAGTAACTACATGCTCTCCAATCAAATATATCCACTTGCATGAAGTACAAGAAAAACTGATTGTTTTGTGTTTCTTTTAGTACATTCTTAGACCGGGATATAGGGAAGCAACTTGTGGTTTGGAACTCTCCGCCAACTTTTTTGTGGTTAAATGGGGAATCAGTTGGTATCCCACCATCTTGTACATTTATTTGCAGATGTGTGGTTCCAATACAGTATGTAAAAAGTGAAGGGAATTAGTCATTATCTTTTTTAGGGCTCTTCTTCTGAACACCTCATTGAAAGCAAATCTTTAATTGTCCACGTTGTATTTCGGTCACATTTTTCCTCTGTGCTCCTTTTGAACATTTCTATGATCCTGCAGTTATCCATGATATGTCTAGATGTGATATTTAACCTCCGTTCTATAGAGATTCCTCAAAAGGAATTACGTTGGAATGTCCTTTATTTTCTTGAAATTTCTAATGACGTTTTAAAATGATTCTAGTCAGTTCATCTATCTGAGTCCTGGATTATGTTGCTCTGACATGTCTCTGTTTGACAGTGGCCTCAGATCTAATGTTGCTGGGTTATGTTTTCCCTTTCTCTGTTGACATCTGAGAACCATGCATGTGCGAGTGTTGCAGTATGATTTTACCCCTGCAAGAGTGTATGAACATGATGGGCTACTGGCAGTGTTGGTGAGCTGGTGGTGGAAGAAGCAAACAGCAAAGAGGAAACCTCATCGAAGGCTCTTGGAATTTGCATCTTGAACACTGCATATTTGCTTCGTTTGTAAATGTTTCTTGTAGTCCCCGCCTAATTCAGCTCTTTCAAAATTGCTACTTTGTATCGGTGTCACTCCACTATATTCTCCAACCTGTCCTGCTGTTTTCCCACTCCTCCATACGTAAAGCAAGCTGATGCAACATGGCGAATCACTTCTCACATGGATACTCCTGTGAGAATAAGTGCACCCTTGTGAGATGGCTACCACTCATTGTAAAAGTTTGAGGTGTATGCCATTTACTGAGCATTTACTGGATCAGCATCCATGTTTCAAAACAATCAGCTGCAGCATGGTACATGCTTGTTGCCAGCATGCTCATGTAATCGTGTGCAATGTGCACCCTAAAAGTGAGTATCACAGTCTTACCAGCACCACCTACAGGTTTTTCACAGTGAAAATTTGGGTAATATACAGGGCAAGTCCTCTTCCATTCACAACAGGGAGTTTTGGCAAATGGAACGTTCGACAGTGAGCTGAGAACTCCTCCCTTGGCCCTACTACTGAGCACTTGCTCCCCCATTGCATGGACATGAAGAGCAGACCAGCAGCTGACAGGATCACAGTATGGAATCTGAAATCGCCCTTACTGCAAACTATTTTCATCTTTCTTCATCAAATGATGAGGAAGCACTACATCTGACACATGTTTGATTGAATATATGCTTGTTTTGTACCTTGCTGGTAATTCATCTACTTCTGGAGGTGCTGCTCACACTCTGCTGATTATATACTAATCAACTCTTAACTGCCTTTTTCACACTCCACCAGTCATTACCTTTTCTGTCAAAAATTGTAGTGCTTGAGACTGTAGCGCTTCTTCAGTATCTGAACTCACTGTCCTTTTGGTTTACATTTTTCTCAGTCTGCAAATTCTGATCTCATCTTTTAGTCTTGTCCCGCTGTCTCGCCTTATGACACCTAGTATCTTGATATTTTTTCAAAAGGCCGGATTGCAGTGTGCCTCTTTGGCTTTTATAGAGAAAGCACCCTTAAATATTTTGCGAATGCATACTTGCTTTTGATAGCATTCACGTTGAGGGGACATCAACAACTTGTTTGCGGTCCCACTTGGTGATTAAAAGCAAGCGCCTCAAAAGAAAGCAGTCCTCTACTTTGGATTTTTACAAACCTTACCTTGGTTCCTGTTACTCATGTTTGCATAACTGGGAAACATACCTCACCTCTTTTTTTAAAAACATGGGCACTAAAAAATCATTGGCACCTTGAAAACTGTTTTCAGACTTTGAGGAGAAATGTGAGGAGTGATGTCTGCCAGTGAATGCCTGCTGGTGTCTTGATTTCTAAAACAACTGCCCTAATGTCGGTTTTATTACATTTTTGGGTCAGGTGACAGCAGTTGTGAGAAAATGTTGCAGGACAAAAACAGTACAAGCCTTTGAGCGCTTTACCCAACAGCACTGTAAGACAGAAGCTTCCTACCAAATGTGTTGCTTCTGATAGACTTCGCTTGTATTGTATGTAGCATTATTTGTATGGTACATATCTAGATGGAAAGCAACAGAGTACCACATAGTGGGAGGGAGCTCCGGGATACCGTGCAACATAACAGGGCATTTCCTATTGTGTGAGAAGATAATATACCTCGAGGAGATGACTCTTGACTTTCTTTCTGAATAATTGCATGAGTGTTGGAGTAGGTCTAATTTCATTGGGGATTTTGTGCCATATCCTGTGTCCACAAATTGGCACGGTTAGCCTTCTGTTTTTTTTTTTTCTTTCACTTCTTTGTTTCCAGTCTAAAGATGAATCGGATCCCTGGAGTTGTGCTTTCCCCCTAAAGTACTTTATTTTCTTTGCCTGGTGTGTCTGTTATCCTTTCAGAGAAACTTGAAAGTGGCTCACATGGTCTTGAAGATGAAACTGGCCTGGATGGGAATTCAGTGCAATTCCCTCAGCGTTGGGTCGATGTGGTCAATTTGTTTTCAAACCCTTGATGAGACGTGCTGCAGCCAGTCTCTAAAATGCATGTTAGGGGTTGTAATGGCCATAGAGCATTGTGTTGCCATCATCTAGGTGTGAGAGAACCAGGCCTTGTATTGATTTTGTTAAATCAGTTTCTGGAAGGAATTGCTTACCTTTTTTCAGGAAGGAGAACTGGTACCGTGCTGTCTTGGTTTTCCTGGTGGTGTTTTCTGTGAAGAATAAATCCTTATTGATTGTGATAGGTTTTGAGCAGCGTTTCCTCATGTGTTTAAAGATTATGTAAGATTACTCAAAAACTTTGATCAAATGATCATTCTTAGGAATAAGGCAAAACCATGAGGCCACACAGTACATAAAGTCCCCAATTTGATGTTTAAACCACTTGAGAAGGAGTGAAAGAAATTACTTGACCAAAGGTTTATGGAAGAAATTGAATCTTTGGAGTGGTTAGCGCCTGTTGTCCTGGCACCCAAAGATGGTGTTATGTTCATAGAAATGTGTGTAGACCTTTGTATTTTAAACTAATGTCTTTGGGTAGATCGCCAACCCTTACCCACTATCTAGAAATCCTGATGATTCTTGAAGATGCCAAGGCTTTTTGTGTGATGGACCCATCATCATCAGCAGATACTACTCAATGTAGGTTCAAGACACTTCACATTCCTTATGATAACTCTAGGAGCATAGAGAATTGTTATAACGCCATTTTGTTTCTCTTCTATGGCTGCTTGCTTTGAGGGGGGGCTGGAAGAAATAGTTTTGAAAGGACTTTCTCGTGGCTTGGTGTTCCAAAATGATATCTTGGTATGTTTGAAAGATTTTGTAGAGCATGTTGAAACTGTAAGGCAGCTGTCAAAAAGATTTTTGGACATTGCATTTTTCTTTTTTTTTAATGTTATACAGACTTTGAGTTGCTTAATGACATGCCTCCAGCAAACAATTTCTGGGCAAGGGATGAAACCCAAATTAGAGTTAGCTGACAGCATAATAAAAGACCAAGTACCAGAACATAATGAGCAATCATAGTCATTTCTAGCCCTAGCACAATATTACATACATTTTGTAAAACATTTTTTTCTTCTTTCTTTTAGTGTGGTGGAACCGATTAGAGCATTGTTAAAGAAGGGTACACTTTCTCCTGATTTGAGAAGTGTGATACTGCTTTAAAAGCTATCAAAAGCGAAATTGGATAAATGTGTATCTTTGGACATTTCATTGTACGGAAGAGGACTCTCACCGCAGATGCAAGTTTGAAAGAATTGGGAAACTATTGATTAAAGTGGTTTATGGAGATGAGATACAAGTGGCTTTTGCATCACATGCCCTGGGGGGTAGGGGTGGGGGGGGGGGGAGGCTGACGAGGGGGGGGGGGGGAGGGGGGGCAGAAGGGGAAGGGGAAGAGAAAAAAAAGAGTTATTTATTTGTGAGCTCTTTCATTCATTGTAAGGACAGATCACTGTCCCTTGGGTCAAATAGTTTCTTGTGAAGGTAGTGAGTGATGGACTCCTGGACTAAAGAGTTAGAGTGATGAGCTGGAAGAACTTAAATGTGGGTGCTCTATCTGTCCAGCCTCAAGAACAAAGCCAGATTATTTCCTGGTTGCCTGTGAGAAGGACTGAGGAGTATGATTCAATATATATTTGTGGAGTCAACTGGGTAAGAGAAAATACTGTAACTAAGGAAGAGTGGAAAATATGTAAAGAGAGGGATGTGTTTCTCCCTGTTATCAAAGACTTTGTAGTGCATGGCTAGCCTAACCATAAGGACTTGGACCAACAAGTTAGGCCTTTTTGGAATGTGAGATAACCTGACGTTTTGGTTTAGGGATCTCATTAGAGGTGGAAGAATAGTTCCCCGAGAAGATGTAAGGAAGAATGTGATTAACCTGGCTCGCAAGAGGCCTCTTGGGAGGAGCCTTACCAATTCTAGGATATGACAAATATATTGGTGGCCAAGTATGGGCCACCAAGTAGAAGAGCTAGTTAAGGATTGTTTGATGTGTGCCACTAATGACAACTCATGTATCACCTGCTGTACTGCTCCTTTGTTGCCAGTAGTAATACCTGAGGAGCCTTGGGTGAAGTTTAGGCCCAGCATCATGGGCCTTTTGAGTTATTACCACCCCCAATGACACATGCTCTGTTACTGGAGGATTACACCATTAAATGGGTTTCAACCAGGAGTGTGGATACATTAAATACGAGAGTGATTTTAGAATTCCTTAACGATGAGAGTGCCATTGACTAGGATTCCAGTTATCTGGCCACAGATATGGAGTCCAGTTTGTCTCCCAAGAAATGCAGGATTTTCTAAAAGATTTAGCAAATGCATCCTAAGGATAGCAAGACTGACCCTAATTTTTTCTGCAAGGGCTCCTCATATACTGATCTTTGGCACCCCTTTATTGCCTGCCTATCCTCTGCATTCTGAGAACTCACCTGCCCCAGATATCTCCACCACCTTTGACTGACGGAGGCTTCACCTGACCCTAGCTAAACGGATTTCCTTGGGCGACACCTCATGATCTGAGAGACTATCTTTTTCATTACACTCCATAGCACTACAGTTCCCTGGGGGAGGAGGGAGTTTGGGGTTCTTTATAGCTATGGCTGGTGGGTGGTATGAGCTCACGGTACTGCAATATTTTCTATAGATGTAAACTTAATAAAGAGATTTGAACCATAAAAGATTTAGCAATTGTTCATCAAAAGAAAGCATTTTATGCACCCCAGGCCAAAGGCCTTGCAGAACAAATGAACAGGGTTGTGAAATCATGTATTCATAGGGCAGTTAGTGTAGGAGTCCCTCTTAAGGTTACTCCAAGAGAAACTTGCTGGGCCCACCGTACGGCTCCTTAACAGTGTAACCTTAAAACCCCACTTTGAACATTTGAAAGGCAGAATGGCAAGCTGGAAATATAACCCTACCTGGTTTTAGTGGGGGGGGAAAAGTTGAAGATGGAAATGCAAGGTTCAGGAGGTACTGATACGAGTTGATTCAACAAAGGTCTAAAGAGAGGTATGACCAGAGACATCCTGCCAAACACAAGAAATTGAAAAGGGAAGACCTTGTCTGGGTAAAAAAAAAAAAACAGACTGGTTAAATAAAGACAGATCCCATCTTATGGGTCCAATCTCCAGCAGGTTTGCAACTGAACTCTGGGGCAGTACAAAACAGAGCGCACATGAAGAGTACATTTGTGCCAATACAGTAGTGTGATTTTGTCAGTTACATGCCCCCTATTTCAAATCCCAATGACAAGGAAGGACTCTTGTACAAATCATGTAGATGCTTTCTTCGTTGATATGGCTGATTCTTATGTCTGTCTTGGAGACCGCTTAGCTGTCTCAACGATGTGATGTGATCTAAAAACTTCATACATAAAAAGGCATTTATTTATATATACATAGATGGAGGGTCTGTTCATTCAGTGATCTGTTCATGTCATTCACATTTTGCTTTCTGCCAGCATAGAATACATCCTGGGCCAGAGGGTCGTCCCTGTCAGCTATTCACTCTCTTGCACTGAGAGCAGTGGCATTTTTCTTGTTCACATGTAGTCGGTCCTAGGTCCGGTGGCCCAATATTTACCTTTACCAGTGCTTTTTCTTTCCATTGTTTATTCTTTTATTTTTCTTTGCCACCCAAGAGTCTTTAAACAATGTCGTCATGTTACAGAAATTCAAAAATATAAGTATGTTTTCTTTGTAGCAAGATTCATCTTTTCCTGTGAAGCGCATTACATTTTAATAGGATTTGTGTAACTGTTTTAAGTACCCCTGCTTGGTTAGGAAGCACTCTTACTATTCTATTAGACGGTAATTGTTGGTGTTTTTTTACATTTAACATTTCACTGGAAGCACTTGGTGGCCATGTTTAGGGGTGGCATGTTAAATATTTCTTCTTTTTTTATGATGCATATGCCTCCAAAAGAAAAAAAGCAATCATCCTCAAGATTGTCAGGCCTATTGGCTTTGCCAACGCTTGTTTCTAAAAGCACTGTTGCCTCCCTTCCTGCAGGTGGGCTGTGTTGGCGGTGAACCAAGGCTGTGTGCGACGAGCATGTGGTACGTCATGCAGAGCATCCAGAGCAAATACTCGCTGTCGGAGCGACTCATCCGCACCATTGCTGCCATTCGATCCTTTCCCCACGACAATGTTGACGACCTCATCAGGCGGGTATGCACACTCGTGGGCTTTTTGTCAAGCCGGTTGGACCTGCCCATAGCACTGGAATGAGTGTACATTTCACACACGTCTCTTGTACCACACGATGCACTTCATTACTTCGGCCACACGGTGGCCTGTGCGCCTCAAAAATGTGACCTGACCTACAGTAGTAGTAACTCTGATTGACCATTGAATCTTCACTTGACTAATTAAATTATATACTTGATTATTTTAAACAAAAACTAAGTGCCGGAGGCATTTTCCTAACAGCATAAAACAGAAGCAAGCCTTTCCCTTTGACTAAAGTTCTTGAAGTTTGTGTTTGGCAGCCAAAGAAGTGCCAAGATTTGTGGTGGTGTATCCTCGCTCGGCGAGTTTCTAAAACTGGGGTTAAGATTATTATTCAATGAATTATTGGGCCTTGTGTTTCAATCACCGAAGTCTCGTGGGTGGTACGTTTAGTTTTTTTTTCTCCAGTTTGACGCTCTGAAGAGGCAGTTTGTAATATGTGAGATTTTTTGCATGTTGCCCTAACTATTGCAGTTCACACTCAAATCAGAATAATGTCACTGACTTCAAGTTTGTGTTCTAAAGGAAACCTTTGAACAATTAAAGTACTTGTGTAGTTCAAAACTATTTGTTGGGTCTAACCCCCCTCGGCCTCAGCTTTTTCGTATAACAGATAAGTGTACAGGGTTTACCGAAATATTAGTAGAATTCTACTATTCAAAATCGTAGATTTTTAGAAATTTTATTAAGAAACTAATTTGTAGCATTTAAACATTTTTCATCGCATACCCCCGTGTACTGGGTTTAGCGTCCATATTACCCACACCCTTTTCCCTGGGTCTGCTTGGCATGTTCTTATAGAAGAGTCAAGCATGTTTGGGGCCATCACTCCCAGGCGTCAGCTTTGAACATGCGGAGAGTGCACTGTGTGCCGGCCTGTCCTTCTGAACTGCTCACCCCACAGCCCAAAGGCTTGGTCTTTCGCAGTGACCTGCTGACTCGGGAAGAAGGGCCTAGCCATTGTCAAGGCCCTGGGCTCCTCCACCTCTCCCCTGCAACAATTTAAGTGATGATGTCGGTGGTGATTTGATGTATGATTTCATTGATCTTTTCTTGAGTGTCCTGTCAGGTTATAAACAGTGTTTGAGAGGAGTGGGATTTAAGGGTGCGAAGGTACCTTTATTTTTGGAATCCAATTGTTTTTATACAGTGTTCCCTAGACATTGCATCACAAGTCAGCGTTTGTTTGGTTACTTCATTCAACTGCTTGCAACACAGTCTGTTAACTAATGTTTTTTTTCCAGTGAATTAGATGTTTTTTTAAATAATATCCCCTTTCCTAAATACAGCCTCCGGCTGTGAGCAACAAGTTAGGACTCTATGGGGTAGACCCCTGAGTTCAGTATTTGTGCCCTTCCAGCACCCAGCAGGATGTGGCGGCGCAGACTGGTCTCTGGAAGATGAGGCTGGCCTTTAGGAGTCCTTTGCTGTGTCCTGGATCCTGTCATGGTGCACCCTGATCCAGTGCGCGTGGCCAGAGGCTATGTGTGGGGCCCACAGGGCACAATCTCTAACCTTCCGCGGTGCCCAGACCGCTGGCCCCCATTCCACAGCCAGAGGACTTGCGGCGGCACAGGGTGTGGCATTCTGTACCCATCTCCCTACGTAGTGCCTCATTTACTTTAAAAAATGAGTTTAAATTATTTACAAATCTATTTTCGAAGGCAAAGAGGTAAGAAAAATGTAAGTAGTGTGTACTTGTCTTAGTGACCCTCTCAGAATGGCAGACAGGAGTTCATACATTTTAGGATAGGTTGATGTCCACTTTCAGGGTCTTTATGTTCAAAACTATGTATCTGAAATAAAGATTGAATCACCCAGCCGAGAGCGAGATCTGGACTTCACACTCAGACGTTTGCTGAAGGTAGAACATGGAAGGACGTTATTTCGGGTCAGGAATTGCCACTGCCTTAGATTGGGGATACATGTTGAATCGATATTTAAATATAGTAGTGGATGCACAGATAAAGTTTTCGTGAAAGCTAGAAACTCGTCTTAATATGTGGTTTTAGTTGCTATATTTAGACTATGGTGAATATAAAAATAACTGACTTGCATGACATATGCCTTAGTTTTATTTCATTATAAGAATGTTAATGTGTCTTCGTTTTTATGAACTGTAATTGCGTCATCTATTTACCGGGTCATTTTTAATTAATCTTTTAATATAATCTGCAGTGATTTATTTGATTTTATTGTATTGAAACTGTTTAAAACGCTCAAATGTCTAAGGCCATTCAGAGTAAGGAAAGATCACCGATTGAGAGCTGTTGTTTGTTGCCCCTCTTTCTTAGGGAGCGGATGTGAACTGCATGCACGGCACCTTGAAGCCCCTGCACTGTGCCTGCATGGTGGCAGATGCTGACTGCGTAGAGCTGCTGCTGGAGAAAGGCGCCGAGGTGAGAACTCTTAAACTTGAGGGATCGTGGGCTCCACTTAGTAGCACACTGCTTCCTCGCCGAGATGCCAGGACAAGGACTCTTGAACCACAAGCAGTCTGTTATCAAGAACCCCAGTCCATCTCAAAATCCATTTCTTCATCCTTCCTATACCATTTGAAGCACTAGGTAAAATACAATAATGGTGAAATGGTCCATTTAGTGAGCTCATTGGTGAAGCTACCAAAGGCACCATTCGTGATGTCATAAGTGGCATTTTGATGAAAATTTCAATGGGCAATTGTGTTTCAGTAGATTTTTGGTGATCTTGGTGACAAACAATAATACATCTTTAACAACTCCTTTCCAGTGAGTTTCTTTGGTTAACTTATTTGGAACTTATCCACTCTACTTGAGATCAAATAAGTCGTGGCCTTCATACTCCTACGATATGAGCCACGCCTTGTACCCAATACCCATGCCTTCAACACTCACTGTACACAGCATGCTTCTGTGCCTAGTGTGTACTTGACACAGTGCCCAACACTCAAGTAAACACAGGCATAGTGCAAGGCCTTCATCCAGGTACTGCGCGCAGGACAGAAACACTTCTGGGCTTTTACACAGTGCGTGGACTTTAGCCCCAGCTTGTGGCCCATCAATCCATCCACCGTGCCTGCAGTGTACTCGCTGGGCTTGAATGTCAGGAGTAGATTTTGCAGCCTTGCTATACAAGTATATCCTGTGGCAGTATAAAAACATAATGCAACATGTTGGACAACAGTTTATCACCTCTTTTTGCAGCCTGCATGCACGTTTTCTATAGCATATGAACGTATTTTGTTTTTTAAAAGTTCCAGGCAGATTTGTGGTAAAAATATGTACCCTGACCTTGCCTTAGCCTATTTCCAGTTAAAAAATGTGCGTATGTGTCCTTTCCATCCAGTTAGTAATTACCCAAGCACTTCATCAGAGGTGCTTTTAGGCCTTTCATGCTTTTGCAGATTTTTTTTTTTGTTTGTTTGTTTTTTTAAAAAAAATTGTTTCCTTTTCAACCAGATTTGTGAAGAAAAAAAGTCGTCTGGGGCTAAAATGATTAGTTTTTCTTAAATTTGATTTCCAGCTTATATTCAGATGTAAATTTGCAAACACTACTCCGGATTATTCTTAGCCAATCAATGCTTCAATTGACATCAGGTCCATCTTCATGGCATATATGGTGACTGTCCAGCAGAATCTGCTGTTGTGGAAAGTAAAAATAAATGTGCGATTGTTAATGGAACACACAACTTCTGACACCACTCTCCATACCTAATCCGCCTGTTTCCACCCTTACTAATTGGGATAACCTTACACATTCTTATGCTTAATTTTGAATAGGTTTGTGGATGTTCCTTTAATGGGTCTAAATACATTGTTATTTGATACAAACAAATTACTTTCCTTTAGGCCATGGGTACTCACAAACATTTTCCCAGGGGACAAAATCTTTGGTCTTCGATGTGAGCGAGGGCCGCATTAATGCCAGCATTGAGGAGCTTGGGGAGCGGTGTGGGAGGAAGAAGGGGGGTTGTCGGTAAGGAGGGTGTAGGGGAAGCAAAGCATAAACATTTAGTGGCTGAACTGCACAGTGTGTAACAAGAAAACCTAGGATCAATACCAACTTCCCCACTTAACCAAATAGTGTGATTCTAGTCTATAGTTTTATTTCTAAAGCCCTCCTTTTTCTTCATTTTCACATACAAGAGGGCCTTAAAATACACAACTTCAGGATGTGCACCATACAAAACGTTGTCCTGTGTTTGGTTTAATAAACTATAATTGTGTTCATGTATAATGAGAACCCAGGCCACCCAAAGAGTGCACGTAACAACTGGCTTGTGTCTTAGTTCACTGGTCTCATTGTGGGGGGTGATTGCTCCTAAATCCATTTTTGAAACTATCACTTTAAATAAGAAATACTTCTGAATGCACATTTATAATCCGATGTACTAAGGTGAAACGGTTCTGCTTGTAAATAAAAGGACCCGTTTTGAAATTTTAAGTGATTTTTGCTTCAAGATGTCTTTAAAATGAAGGCGTTCCTTTCTTTTACTTCGTTAACCTTTAAATAAATGATTTCCTGTTTATGTGACATCTTTGTATGCTAGTGCTGAGTTGGGTGCACAGCAGCCCATTGCTGCTATTGACCAGGGGCCACAGGTAAAGGTCAGGAGGGCCGCATGTGGCCCCCGGGCCGTACTTTGAGTATCAGTGCTTTAGGCTAACCACTATAACCGCAACTGTAAAGACAATTTTGTGCTCTATGTGTGTTTGTTTTCCCTATGTCTATACGCTTTAACAAATTAGTTCAGAAGGTCTAGTTTTAGTACAAATGATTAGTAGATGTGAGGGGCTTTGAAGCTGCTTTCTGGAAGTTACAGCTAAGAATGGGCCCTGTTAGCAATTAGAAAAGAAATCTGATTAAACAAAAGGGCAATGTTGAAGTCCAAATGTGTGAACTGAGCCGGCATGCTTAGGAACAAACTAGCTGGAGAGACGCCATCAAATTGAGATTAGGTTTCTCATTTGACAAACAGGATTTTTCACAAAAATAATATATCCTTTAATTATGAAAAAATATTTCCAGTGTATGACAACATGCATGTGAAATATGGATTTTTAAAACGCTGCTTTTAATGCAATAAAGGTCACCTAAACATGTAGTGCTTGTGTACAAAGAGCTTAGCACTGTCAATGGATTTAACTCCTGTTACTTTTTCTGACTGTAGGTCAATGCTCATGATGGCTATAACAGAACAGCACTCCATTATGCAGCAGAGAAAGACGACACCTGTGTGGAGATCCTGCTGGAGTACGGAGCCAACCCAAATGCACTGGATGGTAACAAGGATACGCCACTCCATTGGGCTGCCTTCAAGAACAACGCTGACTGTGTGCGGGCCCTTTTAGAGAGCGGAGCCCTTGTCAATGCTGTGGACTACAACAATGACACTCCGCTCAGCTGGGCGGCCATGAAGGGCAACCTGGAAAGTGTGCGACTCCTCCTAGATCATGGTGCAGAGGTGAAGGTAACCAACCTGAAAGGGCAGACGCCCGTGTCTAGACTAGTTGCCTTGTTAGTGAGAGGTCTTGGAACAGAGAGGGAAGACCTCTGCCTGGAACTCCTTCACCGGGCTGCTGGACACTTTGAGTTGAGACGGAATGGCATAATGCCACGGGAAGTGGCAAGAGATCCGCAGTTGTGTGCCAAACTGACTGCACTATGCTCCACTCCTGGCACGCTGAAGACCCTCTCACGGTACAGTGTACGGATCAGTCTTGGCGTCCGCTACTTGCCTGATGCAGTGAAAGAGCTCCCTCTCCCACAGTCGCTTAAAGAGTATGTCCTTCTGGAAGAATAAGGAAGAGGAGGCCTTGTTTTGTTGGCACGAGCTGCTGCTGCTGTATTGTGTTCTGTTGGTGGCGTCAAAGTGAGGAGGAGGAGGACCGGTCGATACCTGCCCATCTCGATGAAGGCTTATTTGCCACAGAAGGAGAGCTTCCTTTTATTTACATCTTGGTCGATGTCAATTTCACTCGGGTACCCTGCAAGCTGTACAGTCTGGCCTCATGTGTTTCAGGAAAACTGCTTCATCAGCCGCCTCTACAAAACATCTTCTTTTCTCTCACTTTTGAAATATATTTACTCTTCGTGAGCCAGCAAAAAAGGACATCAGGCAATGTATGGAAGGCTCATCTTAGGAGGACAATGGTGCTTAAAACCTGAAGTACGATTTCTCTCCTGCACAACCACAACTGTTTTCAGGTTCAGCTTGTAACATCAGATATTCTAGTGTAAGATGAGTTCTTTAAACTTGAAAAAAATGAAATTTTACGAAATGTTCTGCTGTTAAAAGTATGTCCCTGTACAAGGGTTCTCTTAAGATACCCGTAGGCATCTGTACCTTTAACATAAAATAAGGGATAAGTGATGTCAAACGAATTAATTTGTGCGATGTTTCCATTTATGTTTCCAGATAGATCTGCTTTAGAAGGTATGAGGCTGCAAGATGGATAACCTGTTGGCTAGGTTCTGCGCCTGAATTCATGAACCTGTCTGTTCTGGGCTATTTATAGATACATTTGTTTTCTGAGCCTTTGTTTTAAAGATTTAGAAATACCTCCGAGCTGAGCTTTAAAATGTATGGCATGCTGTTTCATTTGCTGTCCAATGTCTATTATACTTGGAGCCAAGCACTTTTGCTGAGAGCACACATATGAAATCTGACTAACTTTTACCATAGCTACGTCCAACATCAGAAAAGTATGTCTTTTACAACCTGAGAAGTAGCTCCATGGTCTGTGATAAAAGTTTTTGGAATTGTCACCTGTCGTGGGTAGGATTTCCGAAATATGAACTCCCGAGATTTATGAATCCCATCCCCTAGTATAACTTTATCCTATAGTCATGAATTAGGTGAGAGCTGTTTTCCGACTGATAACTGTGGTTTTCAGTGAGAGTTTTGTAAAGGGATTGTGACATGAATTATCTTGTATGATCTATTACCCTTGAAAGATTTCCTCTGGCAAACGCAAGGCTATTTCCTAGGTTCTTCACCATAAGCATGAGTTAAGCTAATCTTTCATCTTTTTTCTCCAGTTTGTCATCCGGTGACAATGAGAGCTTGGAATCCCAACTTGTTTTTTTATGGAACTTTGATAAAGAGAGACACCCTCTAAGCTCCTTCTCGTCATAACCATAATTATGTGATTTTTCTCCCTCGTTTTTTTTAAAAAGCCAAAGCTATTAATTTTCTTTCACTTACCATGCCCTCTTTAATTTAGCAAGGCCCATTCCATTCTCATTTAAACTTACAACTTACCAGACCAATGTGATTTGTTTCAACCGTTTTATTCTCCATTTGTGCACTTTTAGAAGTCTGTCCGCCTTCACTATCCTGGTATGTTGGTATTTCTTTACTATCCTGTGCTTTCTGGCAGTCACCCCAGTTACGTGCATTAGGTGTACCAGCACCTGTTCATGTACCTCGTCAGTGCCTTGTTATGTTCAGTCTTGTTCTCTTGAACAAAATAACCGGAAGGAGCACGTTGAGGCAATCTGACAGGAATGTATTTTGGCCTTCATCATAAAAGTCCAGCTGACCTGCATCACTGCTGTAGAAAGACTCCATCGAACACTCGAGGCAAGGTGGGGTGATCGAAGTGTGAAGTTAGCCGATGAACTTCTCAACACTCATGATCGCACCAAATTGTGTGAATACTGAAGCGGACAGCAAATTGCTGAAAAGAACCTGTCACCATTAAGAGTTCTCGTGATGATTGCAAACATTACTGGAACTCATCTATTTTTATTTTTTATTTTTATTTTTTAAACCTTTTGGGAATTTTCAGTGCGTTTGGACTTAAATTGCAATTTTACTAGCAATGCAAGTACATAATTATGCAGGGGGTGGCTCCTCCATTAGGGTGGAGGAGCATTGTCCCTCTGCCAGCAGCGGCAGCTGCAAACCTTTTAGCAAAAAGCGATAATAAACTGTGTGTATGAACGTTTTTTGGTAAAAGGGGCGATGCCACAGATTGTGACAGCACAGCACTCCCCCTCAGTGCGCATGTATTTTTGGCCTGCCGTCTCGGGCCGGCCAAACACACATGCGCAGTAGGCTCTCTCCATCCCAGCAGCACAGTTGCCAGGCTGGAGAGGGCATGCACAGGCTCCCAGTCTGCCTGGGAGCACCCTGGCTGGGTGCTCCCACCCAATTTTGACGCTGCCCTGAGCAACTTCAGGATTGGCTGCATGGCAGGCTGGGAGCCTGTGTCTGCAGTCAGCAGGGGAGCAGATGGAGCGGTGCGGCGATGGAGGTAAGTGTTTTTTAAAAATTATTACATTTATTTTTGATTACCCCCCTCCCCCAACACGCCCCCCTGCCACTTCAGCGCACCGCTACTGTAATTATGTTTCCAAATATATACGTTTGATTGTTTTCAGATGGGCACATATAGAGTCATTTAAACTTCAAGCACTGGCTTCACAAGCTCCGCAGCATGGCTAGATGCTTCTGGAATTATGTTTGTTTAATACTTAAAGAATGGTCCATGGCCATCGCAAGGGAGTCCTGCTATGAAGTGTGAGAAAACCTAAGTAGACACAGTTGCTATGATCATTTGGTCACCTTAAAAGTTCCCAATAATTTTCCACTAGGTTCCCCCCTACAGTTTCTTTCTACGAGGATTGAACTTGGTCATAGAGAAGCAATCTCTGCCATGCATTTACAAAAATACCTATGTCTTCTGCATTCACTGCACTTGGTTGGAATATGAATAAGTGTGACTGTTATCCTGCCTCTTAACTATCTTAATAGTTTCTGGACACTGGAGATGTCATATGAAGTGCACAATGCACTATTGTGCATCATCTGCTAATATGCTTCTATGATGTAGAATCATAATGCAAACTTAGCAGGTGACTTTGGCTTTAGTGTAGCGTGTCCGTCACAAAGTGCTGCAGAACTGCACCTCTCCAGAAACGAGGGTGTACCGCTGCCTCTACCTGTCCTCAGGGTATTGTTTTAGTAAACAAATGTGCACAAAAAGGCCACCAGTAGCCCTGACCTCTTCAGTGAATACAGTCTGTTCCTCTTCTTTTTTAATGTTGTAGCAACACGTTTAATTTTACATTGACGTAGCAGGGATAGAGCCCGAAGGTTATGCACAAGTGTCATTCTTACTAGGCAAAATCGTACAAAAATTATTTTCATCACAACACATTCATTCCACTCACTAATATTCGGAAACATGTCTACTAAAAAGCCCTTTAACTCAGAAACCAATGTTTTTATTTTACCTATTTACCGTTAAACACATTTTTTGTTTGCATTTAATTTACCTTAGATTTTTTTCCTTTCCACTATTTTGCATTGTTCGCATTGTTATTTAAATGCACAGGGCGCCGTCCCTAAGTTTCTCTTGCAGCGTGGCCTGTGAATCTGCTTGAAGACTGCTGATTGGGGTTTGGGGATCCACACTAATATTTAACAAGGAGTCTCCTTGGATATTAATGCTTGGCTTTTTCATCCATCTGTCTGCAGATCGTTTTCTCTCTCTAGGTTTCCATTTCTATTCTCGCTCTCACACAAAATTAATCACGAATACTTTTCTTTGACGAGGATACAATAGAAGCAAAACAAAAGCTGGCGTTTGTCAGTTTCGGACCAGGGCTTGTGTTCTTTCTGGCAGTGTCATGAGTTCCTTTTTGCCAGATTAAATGTGCTATCTTACAGGTACTTTATGGGGTGAGTTAGATGGTAATGTGTGCCTTGAGTAAGGGACAGCAAAGCTTTGAAGAAATGCTATCTCCAGCAATGACAAACCGTGCGTTTGCTGCTCTCTAATACTTGTACCTTTGAACCCTCATTCATTCTACAAAAAAAAGCAGTAGACTTTGTGGATACTATAGTATGTGTTAACCCTTATGAGTAAAAATATGACTAGGTTATAATTTAAGTAGGACCATGTTTGCTTTCGAAGATTGTGCCCTCTGACCCTACTCCTGACTAGGTATAATGTTTTTCTTATCCAGTTGGTCTACACTTTCCATTAAAATGCTTTGATGCACTTTTGCAACACATCACATCTGAAATATTTACTGTCCACTTCTCTCAACTATAACTCTTGTTTTTATTTTACAGCAAAAATCATGTTATCCTTGAATGTTTGGTGATTATCTTATTGGTGTTCTACTTTTTTGAGAATTTCTGCACAATGACTGCTTTTTTACTAGACGTTTATTTTGTGTGTTGGCTTGTTTGGTTTTGTGACATGTGCAAGCTTCCCAGACAATTGCATGGCTGCAAAAAAGTATGATTTCTTTTATGTATGTTTCTTTCAATTTTGAGATTGTGTCAACTTTGCCTCCTGGCAATAAACATTGTTGTGAAAACCCAGTTTGAAATGTCAGATCTGACGATTGGGAGTGCTTTGGAAAGAAATGCGGACAGAGGTTTTGTGTTTAGGCTCAATGATTTTTGTGTGTGTGTCCAAAGCTCATCATGAGCTAGAAGGCTTCGTAGGGTGGAAGCTAGGGCACCAACTGATGTGACTTGCTGGAACCAGAGCAAGAGAGAACAAACAAGGACTTCTGTTTCTCTTTGTTTTGTTTTTTTAACCCACAGACAAATAGCTGTCGTTTTCATATTTTGAGGAAGGTTAATACCATATAGGGGCTAGGACTGAAAAGACAAAGCTGCCAATTCAACTCTGTGTGTAGTACATTTGCACACGCATTAGATAACATTATAGATCTGAATTTCCCCACAGGTGAATGGTGGGCTAAACCTGCGGATACCGCAGGCTTCAAATCTGATATGTTTCTCAACCTAATAGAAATTCAGGTTGTTCATTACTAGAGAGATAAGAGCCCGTAGAAGAGTTTTCGTCACCTATCTGGTGGAGATGTTTTGCAGACCTAGCAGTTTTCATGAAGAAAAACTGGTAAGCCCAAATAAACAATAACTCGTTAAAATACAGGTATCACTTTCTCCGTGGTAATAGAAATGGAAAATATCAAGATTTACCAGTGAACTATTGATCATGAGGAATCCAAAAGAACCATGGGGTTCTTCGCTGGAATTGGGGTTTTGAGGGTGGGGTGGTCAGACATTACGCACTGAGTCAAATATGTCAAATGTCAGATACCTTGACCACACAACCAGAATGTCCAACTACAATGATTTAAGCCTTTAGCATTTTCAATTTCTGCAAGTGACAGCTGTCAGAGACGGGAGACAGCAAAGTAAAGTTCAAAGATTTCAGCAGTAGAATAATTAGCACCACATTAGAACAGTTAACAAAAACATGAATGGATACAAAGCCACATGAATGAAATTCAGGGAAAAGGGTTCACCATGAAGAACGACACAAGAGATCATAGTGGCTCCTTTTAAAATCACGGAAGGTGAATGCAGTCAGTTCTGTCCAGAAATTAATGCTTTTATCTAAAAGCAGGGATTTGTTCACGATGCATGCAGAGGTCGTCCATATACTGAGTAGGGCTAGGATCTGAGCAAAATATCACCTTTGTACTTCTATAAGCCGAAGTATTTGGTGTAATGTAAAGATCAGCTTGTCATTCGAATCGTTAAATGATAATTAGTCAGCCATAGTAGAAAAAACACTCAATATTTGTAGATTTAGCAAATTCAGTATAACCTATGCCTATTTTACCATATTTACCAAGTTTGGATATGACAGAAGAGTTAGGGGGACTATAGCAATGAAGATACAATGTATAACTGTAGTCAGCCTGTATCAGATGGAGAGGTGGATCTACTGATACTCACCTCCGGCAAACAAGTTAAAGGAGGAACCTGTGTGGAGGGTGAAATGCCTCCACGTTAGATGTGAGTAAGTTAGTGAATAGGGATGCCCTGAGTTTTGCCCGTGTATAAGACAACAGGGGATAAACGATAGACCTCAAGTGGAGCAGGGTCCAAATCATAAAACAAGCAACAGCATTCCCACTGAGGTGTCATTGTTTTACAACAAGTGATCATTCAAGTGTAACTGATAAAGCCATCTGCAAAGTAGTCTTAAAAACACAAGTGCAATGCATATCATACAGATGTATTTATCAAGATTGCAAAGGTTTGTTTTCATTGACAGTGTGTGCTAAGTGCCGAAGAAGTGAACAACACGGTGCTCAAAATGAACATGGCATGAGAATTGTGCATACAAAAATGTAAAAGACTGTATGGCAATTAGAAACGGGATACAAAGTTATGTAATGTTATACATCACATAGAACTTCTGAGCCATATGTTTGACAGGACATGTCTACTGGAGTGAATGTTGATGGTATTTCAACCCCGGTTTATTCATGGGTGAACAGGACGGGAAACCATGTTAATGCAAGAGCTTGAATTCTTTCGCTGAATTAATGCACAAATGTAGCCCAATTATGTCGAGAGGTTGAAAGATTACCCAAATAGAATCTTGTGGGTTAAGTAAAGGCAGATAATTCAGCGGGATTGAACAGTCCGGATACACGCCATAGTGCAAGAAACCAAATGGAGGAACACCTAGCAGAGGAATTAACCTGAAGAGGATGATAAAATAAAGCAGTCAAGTATAGAGCCTGGGTCTGTGGGCTTGATTTATATTTTATTTGATGTTATTTGTTTTGCATTGTGTATTTAGTTTTAAAAGTGGAAGCCAACACTCTGTGCCTGGAAATCAAAAATCTAAAAGTAGTTATTCCCTTATTGTACAGTCCTCAATCATTAGCAAGTTAACCTGTGCTTCTCATAATACCATGGGGCCTGACACAAAACAGAGGTCCAACTGTCTGAAAGCTCCCCACAAATGTCATTAGGAAAGAGAACTTGAGGGAAAAGAACCCACATTATGCAATAAGTCTTCCAGAACCTCCACAAAAATTCTTATCCTTTATATTATACAAAATTACATTACCCATAAGCTGAAAACTTGGCTATAGCTACCAGCTGTTCCTCCGTAATTTTGGTATACCCTTCCAATGGCATACAGCTGTCTTGTGACCAACATACTTCAAGTTTGGTGAGACTGTGTGGAGAACTAAGACCCAAACATGCCCGTTTATTTATTTAACTATAGTTTATAATCAGATGTGTGTAATACACGGCCCCAACCGAAATTAAAGATGTGGGTGTCCCAGGTGGGCATTGGCATAACCATAAAATTATTTTATAAAAAGAGTGAATAATAAATGAGGGGGCAGAGCCGCTCATTTATTATTCATCACTTGGGAAAGGTGTACCCCATAATGCCCTAAGGCTATTTATAGTAAATTGTTCTTGCTGGTGATGACCCTTGAAGAGGCAGGGGCACGGTCAAGCATGTTATGTAATGTTGGGGGAGGGGGGTGCAGGGAGTGCAGAGGCCTCCCAGCAACATTATAAAAAAAATAATAGTAAGTCTCCTGGGTCATTAAAACCATGACTTCAGGAGAGCTAACCATTTTTTTAAAGCACTCCTAACTGTAGCTCTTTGCTATTCAGCTGAAGTGGAGAGCCCCTTGTGGTGGGTTCTATGGCTACACTTTCTAGCTTCAAAAATGTTAAAAATGACTCAGACAAGTTGATTTAAAAAAAAAAAGAAACTTTTTTTTTTTATGTGTCACTTTTATTAAATATTGTCCTGTGTTAATTATTGAAATATACATTTCATTATAACGATTGGCCATTTGTTAACAAAGACAAGATGTGATGTGTGTGTGTGTGTGATTGAATAAGTGAGACACTCTAGATTTGCTCACCTCAAGACACTTTCATAAAGCCAGTAGGCCCTCTTTTTATGTACTGTAACTCACACCTTTGCCGTGCGCTGCTAATTAGTTCATTACATCACTCTTGTCGTTCTATGACATCATTGACAACACGACTAACATTTGAAATGACATCGAGTTATAGTTACGTTCAGGCAGGAGTAACATTTACTTGAGATCTTGATATATATATATATATATATATATATATATATATATATTGTATGTATGTTCGATGGCATGTGTAGCTGCAGATACACATGCTGTGCATTATCCTGCCATCTAGTGTTGGGCTTGGAGTGTTACAAGTTGTTTTTCTTCAAAGAAGTCTTTTCGAGTCACGAGACTGAGGGACTCCTCCCTTTCGGCTCCATTGCGCATGGGCGTCGACTCCATCTTAGATTGTTTTCTTTCCATCATCGGGTTTGGACGTGTTCCTCTTCGCTTCGTATTTCGATTCGGGAAAGTTAGCTAGTTATCGGAATATTTGACGGTATTGTTCGCGCTCGGTACCGGTTTAGTGTTAGCACACCGACACCGAAAAAAAGAAGCGCTTCGGCGGCCCTTCGGGGCTTCCACTCTTCAGCGGGGCCTGGTCGGCCCGACTGCGTCCATCTCCAAACCTCATGGACCGGACCCCCTTCCGTTTCTGCCCGAATTGCCACGCAAAGTATCGTTATACACTTGGTCTGTAATCTGTGTCTATCACCGGAACACAGGGAGGATACTTGCGAGGCCTGCCGGGCTGGGCATTTTGATCGAAAAAGACCCTACGCGATCGAAGAGCCAGAAGACTTCAGATGGTGTCGACTCCGGCCGAACAGATCGACGTCGAAGAAGAGGAGAGATTCTCCATTCACAAATTGGACTCGGACGACTCCGAAACTGAGCAGCCGAGGGCGCAGCCAAAAATTCTGAGTAAATCTGCCCCGGCCAAGACCCACTCCAAAATTATAAAGGCCAAGGGGATGCCACCGCCAACAGGCCATGGCTTAACCCGAAAACATGGTGACCAAACATAGGCACCAAAAAGGCCTCCCAAGAGCCAAAGACATCCGACTCCGGTTGATATACCGGCTCCGAAACAACTCGACGCCGAGAATTCGACACCCCCAAAATTAAAAAGGTTTCCTCGGAGCCGAAAAAGAGTGTACCGAAACCTTTTTCGAAACATGCAGCCTCGGAGCCGAAAACAGGCACCTACACAGAAGAGCACAGGCTTTCCAGCCAGATGCAGGGGCACAGATTTGAGCAGGAATTAGGTATGGGAGAGCCAGACCATACTCCAAGGAGGCTGCACATCCAGAAAGAGACTGGTAAAATTCAAACTCTTCCACCAATCAAAATAAAAAGAAAGCTGGCATTCCAAGAGGCGGAAATGCAGCCAAAAGCAAAAGTGGCAAAAGACAAAACACCACCAAGGTTTTCGCCACAGACTTCACCACTGCACTCACCGCATCTGTCCACGGTAGCAACACCCCCAATGCAGTCGCCAACACACACGGGGATGACACAAGATGACCCGGATGCATGGGACTTATATGATGCACCGGTCTCTGACAATAGTCCTGATTGCTACCCAGCAAGGCCATCACCACCAGAGGACAGCACTGCATATATGCAAGTGGTATCAAGGGCAGCTACTTTCCATAATGTAGCAATGCATGCGGAGCCAATAGAAGACGACTTCTTGTTTAATACCTTGGCATCCACGCACAGCTCTTACCAGAGTTTGCCAATGCTCCTAGGCATGCTAAAGCACGTCAAACTGGTGTTCCAGGACCCAGTGAAAGGCAGAGCCATCACGCCTAGGGTGGAGAAGAAATATAAACCTCCCCAACGGACCCTATATTTAGAACGCAGCAACTGACACCAGACTCGGTGGTCGTGGGAGCAGCCAGGAAAAGGGCAAACTCCCAATCACCAGGAGACGCACCACCGCTCGACAAGGAAAGTCGGAAGTTCGATGCTGCAGGCAAGCGGGTGGCAGCACAGGCAGCTAATCAATGGCGAATTGCCAATTCGCAGGCTCTACTGGCTCGCTATGACAGGGCACACTGGGACGAGATGCAGCATATAATACAGCACTTGTCCAAGGAACACCAAAAGCGTGCCCAACAGGTTGTTGAGGAAGGACAAGCGATTTCCAACAACCAAATAAGGTCTGCAATGGACTTGGCAGACACAGCAACTTGGACAGTGAACACTGCGGTAACCATTCGCAGGCACGCATGGTTACGAAGCTCGGGTTTTAAGCCGGAAATCCAGCAAGCTGTGCTAAATATGCCGTTCAACCAAGAACAATTGTTTGGGCCGGAGGTGGATACGGCAATCGAAAAACTCAAAAAGGACACGGCCAAAGCCATGGGCGCGCTGTACTCCTCACAAAACAGAGGCCCTTTTAGAAGGCCACAATTTAGAGGGGGGTTTCGTGCACAAACCACAGAGCCTTCCACCTCACAAGCCAGTCCCACATATCAGGGCCAGTACCGAAGAGGTGGTTTTCGAGGAACATACAGGGGTGGACAGTTCCCAAAAGCAAGGGGGAAATTCCAAAGCCCTAAAACCCCTCCAACCAAACAGTCACTTCAATGTCACAAACCCTCACCACTCAACACCAGTGGGGGGGAGACTTACCGCATACTACCACAACTGGGCAAACATAACTACGGACGCATGGGTCCTAGCCATTATCCAACATGGTGATTGCATAGAATTCATAAATTTCCCACCAGATGTGCCCCCAAGAGCACACAATATGTCCAAGCAACACTTAGACCTCTTACAGCTAGAAGTTCAAGCATTGTTACAAAAGCAAGCAATAGAACTAGTGCCCAAACATCAAAAAGGAACAGGTGTCTACTCCCTGTACTTCCTAATTCCAAAGAAAGACAAAACGTTGAGACCTATATTAGACCTCAGAACTCTGAATCTCTACATCAAATCAGATCATTTCCACATGGTAACACTTCAAGACGTGATTCCCTTACTCAAAAAACAGGACTACATGTCAACGTTCGATCTAAAGGATGCATATTTCCATATACCAATACATCCTTCTCACAGGAAATACTTAAGGTTTGTAATACAGGGAGTGCATTACCAGTTCAAAGTGTTGCCATTCGGGATAACAACAGCCCCAAGGGTATTCACAAAATGCCTTGCAGTAGCAGCCGCTCATATAAGGAGACAGCACATGCACGTATTCCCCTACTTAGACGACTGGTTAATAAAAACCAGCACTCAACAACAGTGTCTGCTTCACACACAATCCGTTATAGAAACCCTACACGAACTAGGATTCTCTATAAACTACCAAAAATCACATCTACAACCGTGCCAAATACAACAATACTTGGGAGCAACACTCGACACACAAAAGGCGATTGCCACTCCAAGTCCACAAAGAGTACAAGCCTTCCAAAATATAATATTAAACATGTACCCAAACCAGCACTACCAAGTGAAGTTTGTAATGAAACTTCTAGGCATGATGTCTTCATTCATAGCCATGGTCCCAAACGCAAGACTACACATGCAGCCCTTACAACAGTGCCTAGCAACACAATGGACACAAGCACAGGGACAACTTCAACATCTAGTGTTGATAGACCGCCAGACACACTTCTCGCTTCAATGGTGGAATCCTATAAATTTAAACCAAGGGCGGCCATTCCAAGACCCAGTGCCTCAATACGTGATCACAACAGATGCTTCGATGATGGGGTGGGGAGCACACCTCAACCAGCACAGTATACAGGGACAATGGGACGTTCACCAAAAACAACTGCATATAAATCATTTAGAACTGTTGGCAGTGTTTCTAGCATTGAAAGCATTTCAACCACTAATAGCCCACAAACACATTCTTGTCAAAACAGACAACATGACAACAATGTATTACCTAAACAAACAAGGAGGGACACACTCATCACAACTGTGGCTCTTAGCACAAAAGATTTGGCATTGGGCAATTCACAATCACATTCGCCTAATAGCACGATAAATCCCAGGGATTCGAAACCAGTTAGCCGACAATCTCAGTTGAGATCATCAACAGACACACGAATGGGAGATTCATCCCCAGATCCTAAAAGATTACTTTCTACGTTGGGGAACACCAAAAATCGACCTATTCGCAACAAAAGAAAACGCAAAATGCCAAAACTTTGCGTCCAGGTACCCACACCCTCCATCCAAGGGCAATGCGTTATGTATGAGTTGGTCAGGGATATTTGCTTACGCTTTTCCCCCTCTCCCACTCATTCCTTATCTGGTAAACAAACTGAGTCAAAACAGACTCAAACTAATACTCATAGCACCAACTTGGGCTCGCCAACCGTGGTACACAACACTGATGGACCTATCAGTAGTACCTCACGTCAAATTACCAAACAGGCCAGATCTGTTAACTCAACACAGACAACAGATCAGACACCCGAATCCAGCATCGCTCAATCTAGCAATCTGGCTCCTGAAGTCTTAGAATTTGGACACTTAGACCTTACACAAGAATGTATGGAGGTCATTAAACAAGCTAGGAAACCTACTACAAGACATTGTTATGCACACAAATGGAAAAGATTTGTTTACTACTGCCACAATAATAACATTCAACCACTACATGCTTCCGCAAAAAACATTGTAAGTTACTTATTACACTTACAAAAATCAAACCTAGCATTCTCTTCTATTAAAATACATCTCACAGCAATATCTGCCTATCTGCAGATTAAACATTCAACATTGCTTTTTCGTATCCCAGTAATCAAAGCATTTATGGAAGGATTAAAAAGAATCATACCCCCGAGAACACCACCAGTCCCTTCGTGGAACCTCAATATTGTATTAACACGACTCATGGGACCACCATTTAAACCCATGCACTCTTGTGAAATGCAATACTTAACTTGGAAAGTTGCCTTCCTGATAGCTATCACTTTTCTTAGAAGAATAAGCGAAATACAAGCATTTACCATACAAGAACCCTTTATACAAATACATAAAGTGGTTCACCGTACAAACCTAAAATTCTTACCAAAAGTTATATCACCATTCCACCTAAACCAAACAGTGGAACTCCCAGTCTTTTTTCCTCAACCAGACTCAGTAGCAGAAAGAGCCGTACATATGTTAGACATCAAAAGAGCACTAATGTATTACATTGACAGAACAAAACAGCTTCGCAAAACAAAACAATTATTTGTAGCCTTCCAAAAACCTCATGCAGGGAATCCTATATCCAAGCAAGGCATTGCTAGATGGATAGTGAAATGTATTCAAACTTGCTATGTCAAAGCAAAAAGGGATCTACCTATTACACCAGAGGTGCATTCCACTAGGAAAAAAGGCGCCACTATGGCCTTTTTAGGGAATATACCTATGACAGAAATTTGTAAGGCAGCCACATGGTCTACGCCTCATACATTCACAAAACATTACTGTGTGGATGTGCTAACAGCACAACAAGCTACAGTAGGACAGGCTGTATTACGAACATTATTTCAGACAAGTTCACCTCCTACAGGCTAAGCCACCGCTTTTGGGGAGATTACTGTTTACTAGTCTATGCACAGCATGTGTATCTGCAGCTACACATGCCATCGAACGGAAAATGTCACTTACCCAGTGTACATCTGTTCGTGGCATGAGACGCTGCAGATTCACATGCACCCTCCCGCCTCCCCGGAAGCCTGTAGCAGTTATAAGTTGAATGAAACTTGTAAATTTGTAAATATATACTATTCTTATACACATTATGTACATACATACTTACTCCATTGCATGGGCACTTTTACTATATACACAACTCCTACCTCACCCTCTGCGGGGAAAACAATCTAAGATGGAGTCGACGCCCATGTGCAATGGAGCCGAAAGGGAGGAGTCCCTCGGTCTCGTGACTCGAAAAGACTTCTTCAAAGAAAAACAACTTGTAACACTCCGAGCCCAACACTAGATGGCAGGATAATGCACAGCACGTGAATCTGCAGCGTCTCATGCCACGAACAGATGTACACTGGGTAAGTGACATTTTCCATATATATATATATATACACGCATACACACATCCTTCAAAATTACATACAAAACATGGATTTTAAACATTGAAATAAACAAAACAAAAAAGTAAATTAAGGTTAAAAAAATTTACTTTATAAACAAAAAGTAAAAAGATGAAATCTATATATTTAAAAAAATGCACAAACATACTCACAAATTTGTAATATAAAAGAACTCCAAATGCAGTGACCTCTGAAGTCACCCTGTAATAAATAATGGCAAAGTAATGACTGACACCCGAAAGTACCCATTATTTACCTTGCACCAGAACTACTGTCTGCCTATTACATGACCAAAATAGGACAAGCGATGGAGGTTCAATACACAAAATGCCAAATGTAGGTGATGTCAAGCATGATTGCTAGTAGGTAGGCTTATTGCAAGCATTGCTACCTATGCTGCAGCAGAAGCCACTGCTGCTGTAATTCGTACTGTTGGCAAGTTGAGAAATACGTAAAAAATTGGGTTTTTCTTAGCCACTGTATGTATCTGAATGGCTACGATCTGTAAAATGTATGTATTTCATTGCTATAAGGGTAGGGACGCTGAACAGTAGGTCTTTTGGAGGTGGCTGGGTAGAGGGAAAGTTACTGCCACCCAGGGTCCCATGATTTATATCTTATATCTTTTCAATTACGGCTTCTCTTTATTTAGATTGTATTGAGTTTTTCAGTATTGTATCCGTGGAGCTGCTAAAGAGTGCCCAGTAACAGTAAGGTGATCAGAAGGAAATAGAATGAATAAAACAGGAAAATCAAATAAGGTACGTTGACTTCTCCTTTTTGACCTCTTCGAAAGTAAATCTAAAATTTGAAATGTATAAAAATCCAGTATCTCTAAATAAACTGATTCCCAATTATTTAACTTGATCACTTGAAGTTCCACTGTCTGGCAAGCCCTTCAATCACTAATTTGTTTATACATTAATTTTTCAGTGTTCATTTTATAATTATGAAAAGCACTTTTATCTATCAAGTCGGCTGCCTCATTACATATCTGTGGCTCTGTCAGCACTGGCAACATATGAAGTGCATTTAGGGATTCCCTATGGAACAGTCATTTAACTACAGTCCTTTCATTCAGACAGGCACATATAGCTATAGCTAGAAGTTCAAATGCCAACTCAAATAATGTAGTGGACAAAGGATAGCTCTGATGCCTCCCTCTAGCTCATGAAAAGGCTTCCAACCTAAAGACATTCATCAGTACAGAAGCTTTTGCTCCCCTAAGTAATGCTTCCACTAATTTTGAAACACACTCAGAAAAACAATCAATAACAAATCCATCTCTAAGTGCAACTATTCCACCTATTGAAACAGTGTTTCTTCATCTTGGACCAAAGTTAAAAGGGTTTGTTAATGTGTTGTCCCTTATCATCCAGCACAGTTTTAATATTCAAAAACCTGTTCCTACAATTTACAAAAACCGATTGGGAGGTCACTTGCAGCTTTACAGTGACCACTTCCTTTCCATATTGTCTGTTCCTTAGTAATGATTTCATAGTCTTAATGTAAAAGTGAAGTGTGCCTGTACCTTGAACATAGAGACACAACCTTTCCCAGTTTTAAGATTATAGTAATGAGAGCCCCCCCAGTGGACATTCACTTAGTTCATTTAAACAGCATCACATTATACCTAAAGCATAAGGTGGGAATCAGCAGAGCCCTGTATTGGTCCTAAAATTATTATTACTTTAAATCCATACAAAGTACTTTCCTTGTAGTCATTGTGTTATTACTTTCATGCTTTGTACTCCATACCTCTTTTTGCTCGATCATCATGAAAGCACAGTATTCCAGACTGTCTGGCATGCATGCATTAGAAGCAGGAAAGACTGGCAGTGCCTGTGGAATATTGCTGCTGCTTGGAGAGAGGCTCTTTATTATGACTTTGTGGGAGACGGTTGAAGTTCAGTCAAGAACACTACATCTCCAATGAACCAAAGGACTCACAAGAACTGCGAGCAGTGGTGGCCATTGTGAATTAACAGAGTAAAAGTCCTTTGTTGCCCCCGCACTGTTAGGTTGTTTCTAATTACAGACCCAGGTATTGTTATTTGCTACTTTGCGACAGTTTTGGGTGCGCACTCTTTGTAACATCCCACTGGTGTCAGGCCTTAAAAAATCGATTCGCCCGTCAGATTTTAACAGGTCCAGCTAAATTTAGAACCTACTCGCCTGTTCTGGCGAATTGACAGAGAACAGGTGTTCTGTACACTCTGAAAGTGAAAAAGCCATAAAATTCCCCATAACCTTCTTTTTATCTTGTCACATTTCCTCTGTGTTTAGAGAAAGAGGTCAGAAGCCAGTTGACTTCTCTGACTGCACAATTCAAGGATTTTATAAAGTGAACTGTCTGACAATCTGTGCAAAGAGTGTAAAATGAGGGGCTGCAGGCTGTCAGAGTTTTCCAAACACACAATATTTAAATAACTAAGTCCAACTGGACAAACATTTCAAATATATTTCAGTAGTTGTGAAAGCCCACTTTTTGTACTTCTGTGAGATGAAGAAATATCTTAATAGGAGGAAAACAAATCGGAACACTACTTGGTGATGTGCAAATGAAAAATGTTTTCTGAATGTTCTCACAGCTGCAAGTTTGTGGAAAAGTTTTTGGCCATTTCAATGGGAAATTTACTGTCGGTAAATGACAGTATGCTAACACGTCATGTTTAAGTAATGTATTTATTAAAAGTGAGTGTTTAAACATGAACAGAGAAACACTCTTGCCCCTGCCCTGATGGCAATGCTATTAGTAAATTAAGAGCAAGTCAGAGATCATGTGTACCCTATGTGTGGGTTAGATTCTTAATGTACATGGAGCAAATGTTTAGTCTATCCCCTTCGCTGCCAGGCCTTTTCCCCCCTCCTGTGCCGAGCCTTTTTTGGCTATTTGGGGCAGTTCGCGCTTAGGCCCTCATAACTTTTTGTTCACATAAGCTACCCATGCCAAATTTGCGTCCTTTATTTCCAACATCCTAGGGATTCTAGAGGTACCCAGACTTTGTGGCTTCCCCGGAAGGAGACCAAGAAATTAGCCAAAATACAGTGCAAATTTTGCTTTTTTTTCCAAAAAAATGGGAATAAAGGACTGCAGAAGGCAGCTAGTGTTTTTTTCCCTGAACATGGCATCAACAAAGGGTTTGCGGTGGCAAGATCACCATCTTCCCAGCTTTCAGGAACAGGCAGACTTGAATTGGAAAACCCAATTTTTCAATACAATTTTGACATTTTACTGGGACATACCCCATTTTTACTATTTTTTGTGCTTTCAGCCTCCTTCCAGTTAGTGACCAAAATGGGTGAGAAACCAAGGCTGGATCCCAGACAGCTAAACATTTCTGAAAAGTAGACAACATTCTGAATTCAGCAAGGGGTCATTTGTGTAGATCCTACAAGTGTTTCCTACAGAAAATAACAGCTGAAATAAAAACATATTGAAATTGAGGTGAAAAAAACTGCAATTTTTCTCCACGTTTTACTCTGTAACTTTTTCCTGCGATGTCAGATTTTTAAAAGCAATATACCGTTACGTTAGCTGGACTCTTCTGGTTGCGGGGATATATAGGGCTTGTAGGTTCATTAAGAACTCTAGGTACCCAGAGCCAATAAATGAGCTGCACCTTGCAATGGGTTTTTATTCTATACTGGGTATACAGCAATTCATTTGCTGAAATATAAAAAGTGAAAAATAGGTATCAAGAAAACCTTTGTATTTCCAAAATGGCCACAAGATAAGGTGTTGAGAAGCAGGGGTTATTTGCACATCTCTGAATTCCGGGGTGCCCATACTAGCATGTGAATTACAGGACATTTCTCAAATAGACGTCTTTTTTACACACTGCCTTACATTTGGAAGGAAAAAATGTAGAGAAAGACAAGGGGAAATAACACTTGTTTTGCTATTCTGTGTTCCCCCAAGTCTCCCGATAAAAATGGTACCTCACTTGTGTGGTTAGGCCTAGCGCCCACAAAGGAAATGGCTCAAAACACAACGTGGACACATCACATTTTTTCACAGAAAACAGAGGTGTTTTTTGCAAAGTGCCTACCTGTGGATTTTGGCCTCTAGCTCAGCCGGCACCTGGGGAAACCTAGCAAACCAGCGCATTTTTGAAAACTAGACACCTAGGGAAATCCCAGATGGGGTGACTTGTGGGGCTCTGACCAGGTTCTGTTACCAAGAATCCTTTGCAAACCTCAAACTTTGACCAAAAAAACACTTTTTCCTCTCATTTCGGTAACAGAAAGTTCTGGAATCTGAGAGAAGCCACAAATTTACTTCCACCCAGCATTCCCCCAAGTCTCCCGATAAAAATGGTACCTCACTTGTGTGGGTAGGCCTAGCGCCCACGAAAGGAAATGGCCCAAAACACAACGTGGACACATCACATTTTGTCACAGAAAACAGAGGTGTTTTTTTTTTTTTACAAAGTGCCTACCTGTAGGAGGCTGGCCTGGCTTGTAGTGGGTACCAGAGGTACTTACACCTTGTGCCAGGTCCAGTTATCCCTTATTAGTGTAGAAGAGGTGTTTCTAGCAGCTTAGGCTGATAGAAGGTAGCTATGGCAAAGCAGCTTAGGCTGAACTAGGAGACATGTAAAGCTCCTACTATACTATTGGTGTCATATGCACAATATCATAAGAAAACACAATACACAGATATACTAAAAATAAAGGTACTTTATTTTTATGACAATATGCCAAAAGTATCTCAGTGAGTACCCTCAGTATGAGGATGAGAAATATACACAAGATATATGTACACAATACCAAAATTATGCAGTAATAGCACAAGGAAGTAATGCAAGCAGTGTAAAGTTACAATAGATTGCAATAGGAGCACATAGGTATAGGGGCAACACAAACCATATACTCCAAAAGTGGAATGCGAACCACGAATGGACCCCAAACCTATGTGAGCCTGTAGAGGCACGCTGGGACTGTAAGAAATCAGTGAGGGTTAGAAAAATAGCCCACCCCAAGACCCTGTAAGGTAGGTGTAAAGTGCACCTACAACCCCCAGAGATAACAGAAGTCGTGATAGGGGAATTCTGAAAGGAAAACCAACACCAGCAATGCAACAGCAGTGGATTTTCCGGACCTGAGTACCTGTAAGACAAGGGGACCAAGTCCAAGAGTCGTGACAGTGTCGAGAGTGGGCAGGAGCCCAGGAAATGCCAGCTGAGGGTGCAAGGAAGCTGCCACCGGATGGAAGAAGCTTGGTGTTTTGCAAGAACGAAGAGGACTAGGAACTTCCCCTTTGGAGGATGGATGTCCCACGTCGTGAAGAAGCTTGCAGAGGTGTTCCCACACAGAAAGACCGCAAACAAGCCTTGCTAGCTGCAAGGGTCGCGGTTAGGGTTTTTGGATGCTGCTGTGGCCCAGGAGGGACCAGGATGTTGCCAATTGCGTGAGGAGACAGAGGGGGCGCCCAGCAAGTCAGGGTGCCCTCACAGAAGCAGGCAGCACCCGCAGAAGTACCGGAACAGGCACTACGAAGAGGAGTGAACCTGAGTCCACGCGAAGTCACAAAAGGGAGTCCCACGACGCCGGAGGACAACTCAGAAGGTTGTGCACTGCAGGTTAGAGTGTCGGGGACCCAGGCTTGGCTGTGCATGAAGGAAATCCTGGAAGAGTGCACAGGAGCCGGAGCAGCTGCAAATCACGCGGTACCCAGCAATGCAGTCTAGCGTGGGGAGGCAAGGACTTACCTCCACCAAACTTGGACTGAAGAGTCACTGGACTGTGGGAGTCACTTGGACAGAGTTGCTGAGTTCCAGGGACCACGCTTGTCGTGCTGAGAGGGGACCCAGAGGACCAGTGATGCAGTCTTTTGTTGCCTGCGGTTGCAGGGGGAAGATTCCGTCGACCCACAGGAGATTTCTTCAGAGCTCCTGGTGCAGAAAGGAGGCAGGCTACCCCCAGAGCATGCACCACCTGGAAACAGTCGAGAAAGCCGGCAGGATGAGCGATACAAGGTTGCTAGTAGTCGTCTTTGCTACTTTGTTGCGGTTTTGCAGGCGTCCTGAGCAGTCAGCGGTCGATCCTTTGGCAGAAGGTGAAGAGGGAGATGCTGAGGAACTCTGGTGAGCTCTTGCATTCGGTATCTGAAGAATTCCCCAAAGCAGAGACCCTAAATAGCCAGAAAAGGAGGTTTTGCTACCTAGGAAGGAGGATTGGCTACGAAGGGAGGTAAGAGCCTATCAGAAGGAGTCTCTGACGTCACCTGCTGGCACTGGCCGCTCAGAGCAGTCCAGTGTGCCAGCAACACCTCTGTTTCCAAGATGGCAGAGGTCTGGGGCACACTGGGAGGTGCAAGTCAGGGGAGTGGTCACTCCCCTTTCCTTTGTCCAGTTTCGCTCCAGAGCAGGGCTGGGGGAATCCCTAAACCGGTGTAGACTGGCTTATGCAGAGATGGGCACCATCTGTGCCCTTCATAGCATTTCCAGAGGCTGGGGGAGGCTACTCCAACCCAGCCCTCACACCTATTTCCAAAGGGAGAGGGTGTTACACCCTCTCTCAGAGGAAATCCTTTGTTCTGCCTTCCTGGGCCAGGGCTGCCTGGACCCTAGGAGGGCAGAAACATGTCTGAGGGGTTGGCAGCAGCAGCTGCTGCAGTGGAGACCCCGGAAAGGCAGTTTTGGCAGTACCCAGGTTCTGTGCTAGAGACGCGGGGGATCACGGAATTGTCTCCCCAATGCCAGAATGGCATTGGGGTGACAATTCCATGATCTTAGACATGTTACATGGCCATGTTCGGAGTTACCATTGTGACGCTATACATAGGTAGTGACCTATGTATAGTGCACGCGAGTAATGGTGTCCCCGCACTCACAAAGTCCGGGGAATTTGCCCTGAACGATGTGGGGGCAACTTGGCTAGTGCCAGGGTGCCCACACACTAAGGGCCATATGTACGAACACATTTTCCCATTGACACAGAATGGGAAAAACCCTTTGCTACATCTGGCCCTAAGTAACTTTGCACCCAACCTTCACCAGGTGAAGGTTAGACATATAGGTGATTTATAAGTTACTTAAGTGCAGTGATAAATGGCTGTGAAATAACGTGGACGTTATTTCACTCGTGCTGCATTGGCAGGCCTGTGTAAGAATAGTCAGATCTCCCTATGGGTGGCAAAAGAAATGCTGCAGCCCATAGGGATATCCTGGAACCCCAATACCCTGGGTACCGCAGTACCATATACTAGGGAATTATAAGGGTGTTCCAGTATGCCAATGTGAATTGGTGAAATTGGTCATTAGCCTGTTAGTGACAATTTGGAAAGCAGAGAGAGCATAACCACTGAGGTTCTGGTTAGCAGAGCCTCAGTGAGACAGTCATCATACAGGGAACACATACAGGGCACATACTTATGAGCACTGGGGCCCTGCCTGGCAGGGTCCCAGTGACACATAGACTAAAACAACATATATACAGTGAAATATGGGGTAACATGCCAGGCAAGATGGTGTCGCGTAGGCTCTCATTATCCTAATGAGACTACTGGATTTTTGGGTAGCAGGGTCGTTCACAGTGTGGGGGACTAAGTCTAACCCACGGGGAAGGACCCTTGTAACCCTCAATCTGGTTTTGCTCCGGCTAACTAGCAGTGCCTCATCTCTCCCAGAGGGAAGAGATGATTGGGCAGCCGACATCTTCGTGCTTCCCAGGGAAGTCGTGGTCACTCAGATCCCAACCAGTTCTCTCATACACAATGCGGTCTCATATATGAATGACAAAGGCAGTTTGAGTTTTAAAGATTGGTTTAATAAAACGACTGCATTTTAGATAACAAAGCGTGAGCCGCAATAACCAGAACCATACAACACAGTAGGATTGAAATAGTAACAAGGAGAGTGAAACATAAGAATAACGCTATCATAGTGCTACTAGATTACGTTCTCTCTTCTAAGTTCTATTTTGAGCACAGCATGTTAAGCTCTAAGCCTGCCTTTTGGGTTCCCCCAGGAGGACATCAACCCTCATACCTGAGCAAAGGCCTGTGATCTGGATCAGCATCTGCAACACAGTAGTCAGCGTCTAGTTGTGGTTCCCTGGTCGGAATCTCCCTCTTACGTGTACCAGGACTAGGAAGTGTTTTTATAACTAACATGCCGGTGTTCTAAGAAACGTCCCTACGTAAGAATGTGTACTTTCTACGAACCCTAAAGACTAAACTTCTACCACGTCTATCGGCAATGTACCAGACTGTATCCTTGACTGAAGCACAGAGCGAGCAAGAATGTATTGTTTGAGAACTCTGGTGCTGAAGTAAGCTAAACAGTGTGATAGAAGAAAATAAAACAAGACCGTGAAACTGGCTATTGAAAAATAAGTGCGAGGCTAAATAAAATGCATCTAGAACAAAGTGCACAGAGGCCTAATGCTTTAAGCAAACACGCAAAGGCTATATTAAAAATGGCTACACTACAATGGTACTTTCCTACACTACCTGTGGATTTTGGCCTCTAGCTCAGCCGGCACCTGGGGAAACCTAGCAAACCAGCGCATTTCTGAAAACTAGACACCTAGGGGAATGCAAGATGGGGTGACTTGTGGGGCTCTGACCAGGTTCTGTGAGCCAGAATCCTTTGCAAACCTCAAAATTTGGCCAAAAAAACACTTTTTCCTCTCATTTCGGTGACAGAAAGTTCTGGAATCTGAGAGGAGCCACAAATTTCCTTCCACCCAGCGTTCCCCCAAGTCTCCCAATAAAAATGGTATCTCACTTGTGTGGGTAGGCCTAGCGCCCACGAAAGAAAATGCCCCAAAACACTATCTGGACACATCAAAATTATCAAATACAAACTGCCTGTTTTTGCAGGGAGGCACCTGCGTTTTTGGTCCTGGGTTCAGCAGTCTTCTAGGGAAACCTACCAAACCCAGACATTTCTGAAAACTAGACACCCGAGGGAGTCCAGTGAGGTGTGACTTGCGTGGATCCCCCAATGTTTCCTTACCCAGAATCCTCAGCAAACCTCAAATTTAGCTAAAAAATCGAATTTTTCCCACATTTCTGTGTGGGATCACCGCACTGGGACACATTTCATACCACCCAATATTTCCCTCAGTCTCCCGGTAAAATTGATACCTCATTTGTGTAGGTGGGCCAAGTGCTTGTGAAAGGGAATAGCCAAAAACATGTTGATATTGAGGGGGAACAAAGGGGGACCAAAAGGGCAGTTTGCAAAAAAAACATTTTTAGGCTGACCAGTGCAGCAGAATTTTTATCGGTATAGATGAAACAATGCTGGGTCGTAGGAATTTTGTGGATTCCTGCAGATTCCAGAAGGTTCCACCACAAAAACGTGGGAAAAATGTCTGATTTCCAGCAAAGTTGGAGGTTGTGGGTACTAAAATGGTGTGGGGTGCATGTGAAACACACCACCCTGGAATCACCCAGATGTTTAATTTTCAGATGTGTCTAGGTCTTGTGGATTTTTCTACATGGCAGCGTCCCAAAGTCCATAAAGTGCAGCCCTCACCATTCCAAGTAGGACGATTTTGAGAGTAAGCTAAGTTCTCATGGCCCAAATGTAAAACTAAAACCCCAAATAATCAAATGTCTTCTTGCTTGCTGTGGGATAAGATGTTTTAGAGTGCGGGGGAGAGCTGAAAGACTGTTACCCCTTTCAGTTGAGGTGGGGGCGTAACCAGGCCCATACTGGTTGGTAGCCACCACCCCAATATTTTTTGTTTATTTTAAATTCCCTGGCATCTAGTAGACTTTCTGCCCCACCCTCTTATTTTTGAAAAAAAAACATCCCTGGCCTCTGGTGGGCTTTCTGCCCCCCCTTGGGGGCAGATGGGCCTTCCAAAAATAGGCCCATCTGCCCCCAATGGGGGGCAGATATGGCCAACAGTAATGTGCCCCCATGGGGAGCGACCCTTACCCAAGGGGCTGCTCCCCTAAAGTAAACACACGCATACACACACACCAATCCCTGGTGCCTAAGTGGTTTCTGCCCCCATGGAGGCAGATTGGCCTAACAAAAATTGGCCGATCTGCCCCCAAGGGGGGCAGAAATGGTCTAAATACAATTTGCCCCCCAGGGGAGCTACCCTTGCCTAATGAGTCGCTCCCCATCTCTAAAAAAAAAAAAACAGACAAAAAAAAACACACAAACATTTTTTTGCCCTGGCGCCTAGAGGTTTCTGCCCCCCCCCCCCCCCCCGGGGGCAGATCGGCCTAATAACAATAGGCCGATCTGCCCCCGGGGGGGGCACAAATGGCCTAAAATAAATTTACCCCCCCACCCCCGGAGCGACCCTTGCCTACGGGGTTGCTCCCCTTGTGTGACATTGGCGCAAAAAAAAAAAAGATCCCCGGTGCCTAGTTGTTTCTGCCCCCTTGGGGGCAGATTGACCTATAATCGGCCGATCTGCCCCCAAGGGGGGCAGAAATGGTCTAAATACAATTTGCCCCCCAGGGGAGCGACCCTTGCTTAATGGGGTCGCTCCTCATCTCTAAAAAAAACAAACAAACAAAAATAAAAACACCCAAAAAAAATTAGCCCTGGCGCCTAGAGGTTTCTGCCCCCGGGTGAGCAGAAATGGCCTAAAATAAATTTGCCCTCCCAACCCCCCCCCTCCCCCGGGGAGCGACCCTTGCCTCAGGGGTCACTCCCTATCTGTAAAACAACAACAACAAAAATCCCCGGTGCCTAGTGGTTTCTGCCCCCCCTGGGGGCAGATCGGCCTAATTAAAATAGGCTGATCTGCCCCCCCAGGGGGGCAGAAATGGCCTAAAATAAATTTGTCCCCCAGGGGAACGACCTTTGCCTAAGGGGTCGCTCCCCTTTCGTGAAATTCACGGAAAAAAACCTCCCTGGTGTCTCATGGTTTCTATCCCCCTTGGGGGCAGATTGGCCTCATAAAAATAGGCCAATCTTTCCCCAAGAGGGGCAGAAATGGCCTAAATATAATTTGCCCCCTAGGGGAGCGACCCTTGCCTAAGGGGTCGCTCCCCACCTCTAAAAACAAAACAAAAAAAATGATCCCTGGTGCCTAGAGGTTTCTGACCCCAGGGGGGGCAGAAAAGGCCCCCAAAAAAAAATGACCTCCCCCCCCCGGGAGTGACCCTTGCCCAAGGGGTCGCTCCCTCATGCCAATTTCCTAAAAATAAATAAATCCCTGGTGTCTAGTGGGCTTTTTAGCAGCCGGGTGCTTGCAATCCGGCTGCAAAAACGCTGAGAGAGACTTCAAAGGGAAGGAAATTCCTTTCCTTCCCTTTGAAGCCTCTCCGGCCTCCTCCACGTGATCGGAAGAGAAATTCTTTGCATTTCTCTTCCGATCGCGCTGGAAGCGATGGGAGGAGGCCTCTGTGATAGCGCGCGATTGCATGCTGACCTCACGGGTGGGGTGGGGTAGGGGTCAGGGGTGGATGGGGAAGGGCTTTCCCTTCCATCCCTGCCTTGGGGGGGTGGGGGGGGCACCCCACAGAGGGGCTCTGTGCCCAGGACGGAATGGTTACGTCCTGGGCACACGAGCACTGTGCCTCAGGATGTAACCATTACGTCCTGGGCACAGAAGGGGCTATTCAATCAAACAAAATAGTTTTTTGCACAGCCGAAATGCTAAACCCGCATATTTCAAGGTGCCTCATATGTGAGAATGAAGAAAAAAGGCAGCTCTATAAAATAAAATATTTGTCTAGGATTACACAATTAGAGACCAGTTTAAGGGTACATTTCAGTTAAGTCGAGTAGATTATTCAGGTTACTCGACGTGCCGGTCCAGTAATATTTTTATGATATTTCGAGGCCTGTATATGTTTCTTTACAAGAAGCTGGTTTCTGGATGTGGTTACATTGTTTTCCTTCCTCCCCACGGCTTGGTTTCATTGAGACCGGTACCTTATTGGATACTTGTGCTGCATACTTTCTTCATATATTCAGGTATTCTCACTAGTCGTCTTGATCTTAGTTTTGTGCTCAGACACCACTTCTATTTACCTACCTGTTATTAACTTTCTTTTCAGATTGGCATACGGTGGGTGAAGACTCCTTCCCCCTCCCTGCTTTCTGGTTTTATTACAGCTGCCATTCAGCAACCGGAACCCCTAACTGCGTTTGTGTTCAATGTAATTCCAGATAATTGGCCTCCGGTTTTATGATTAATAACACTATGACCTCCACGACTATCTTGCATGGTTTTCATTATGGTTACCTCTACCTTTAGACCTCTAGTTTCTTGGTGCTGCGTTCTTATGTGCAATATTGGCTCTTTCACTCAATACTAGGGTTCTCCCAACGGAAAGCAGACAGCTGGTCTCTACCAGCATTAATTTGTCTTAATTCCCGTTCATCATTTGAGCCTCCCGCTCGGAGACCTAGGCTGGCTCTCACCTTCTTGTGAGGTCCTAGGCACTTAACTTGTGCTCTCCCTTCCTCCCCTGGCCCCGGTGTGAGCATCATCTGGATTGTTGTAATTGGACGCGTAGGCATCAATTGAGTGGCAACTAACTTTCTTTTCTCCCTTCTTTTTTCTTTGTCATTCCTTCCATATTGTTATATTAATATTATATTATTATATTATAGTAATATTCTCAGGTATCATTCTGTAATGTCCTGATGATGACCCGGATATGTTTATAGGATCAAAACGTTGTTGACTGTTGCACACTAACCTTGTATCGTGTATACAATATTTAATATAGGGCAGATTTGCTGCTATATATTTGTGACTAAAAGGACTTTCTGATTTGTGTTACACATTATTACCCGAGTTTATTTTGTCCTCTGTTTTTTTGTTTTTTTTTTCTACCCACCATTTTTGACTTACTTGTTAAATAAATAGGATCTTATTTGCTTTCATGGACATTGTGTCTGGTTCTAACTTTTACTTGTCAATAAATGTAAGATGGTTGGTCATAGGTACCCTTTTTCCTTTGAATCTTTGTAGCCAAGAGCATCCTTGCAAGGAACATACATATTTGCTGCGTCTTGGGAACCAGTTGCCTGAGTTAAGAGGAACCTTATGGACCTTGAGAATTGATTGGTTGAAAAACTATACTGGATACTGAGAAGTATTTTAGTAAATCATTTCTGTATGAGACTTTATACTGCACAGTGAAAGAAGCAAAGAGGGTGGAAGACATTCCCACCCAGGAAAATTAGTCAGTATAAAGTAGTGAATGATCATTGGAATGGTGTCTTTGAGAAAAGAGGAGAATAAAGAGCCCACTGAGTTTGTGGAGTGAGCTGTCTGGCCTTTTATTAGGCTGACAGGGGAAAATGGAGAAAGCAGGAGGATGAAGTGGTAAAACAGAAATGAAAATTGTGGGTTGGAGGTCCTGCTCAATTTGTTACATATTTGACCTGCTAAATTCACCAAGCTGGCTTTGAAATTTGCCAAATGCTATTTAACTTAAAAATGTCAAGCTTAGTGAAAACAAAAAATGCTGTACCAGTTTCGTTTTTAAATTAGATTATATAGAACTCAACCAACTCCTTGGTGATAGGTCCTGCAAAGTCCCAACCCCTCAGCAAATAGGCATTGCATTTGCAAAAAAATAAAGTCCTGTTTTCAATGCCTGGCACCTGAACATCGTAATGCACTGGTGCAGGATCGGATGTAATACTTCCCAGACATGAATCTCTCGCACACACCAGAAGTGTTTTAGAAATCAGTATTAAGGGCCTCATTAAGATCTTGGCGGTCTTTAGGAAGGACCGCCACAGTGGCGGCAGCCAAAAGACTGCCATGTTGGCGCTGATCCGACTGCCGTATTACGATCCAAACAGTAAAGACTGCCAAAAAACAGCGAAATATCCGAAACTGCCAGGACACTGTTGGGCAGGAAAGAGTCTGTTTCACCACCAGCACTGCCAGCCCGACACATCCGCCCTCCAGATTACGATTCACAAATCACCGCAGCGGTACTTCCATGGTGGAAACCCATGGGCTGTGCGAGCTGCAACGGTCATAAACCACCACTGAAGAGCACAACACCACATTGGACAGTTTGAATACCATACACCTGAAACACATCCACACACCCAACACACCACACACTGAACTATGAAACACACCCCCAGGCACATACACAGAGAACACCATAGACACACACACACACACACACACACACACACACACACACACACACACAAAACACACGTCTGAGAAACAAACACAACACACACATAATCATCACACACACACACTGTTACAACCGTCCATCTCTCACAACGCACCACACACACCCTATTATTCACCTAACACTGCACCCTTTCATACACAACCTCCCCCCCCACACACCATAAACACAATCACAAACATGTCCCCACAAAAGCACCAAAGATTTACCAATGATAAGTTGAGGGTCATGGTGGATGAAATTGTCAGGGTAGAGCCACAACTGTTTGGAGTACAGGTCCAGCTAACATAGCCTCCTGGTGGTAAAACTTTACTGCATTTCCTTCATTGCCTGTGCTTGACTGAGACATGTTGCTCATGTGAGAAAAGGGTAATCTCCGTTTAACCATGACCTCCCTGAGATGTCGCACTCTTGAGTCCATTCGTAAAGACTGCCACAAATCACCTATTAGTGTTTGTTTGTGGTGAGGTACTGCTTGTGAGTCGGGAGGGTTGGGCCGACAGTTGTGACTTATAGGATTGGCCTAGTTGCCTACAAACATAAGTGCTGTCATCCCTAAACCAGCAGTCTTGCCTCATTCGCAGACACAGGTTCCAAATAAGTGTATTTCCTGAAAGAGTTCGCTCTTTTACCTGGTTAAATATTTATTCTAGTTTAGTTGGAGTGTGAAAACAAATATACAGAGGAGCAGCGTTGGCCTCCAACGGCCACACAAGCGTTTAGTAGTTTTATATATTACATGTAGCGCTCAACCTCATAGTTCTACTGCTCAGAAACCAATAATCCTAACCAAAGAACACAAGCTCAAGGAAATGCTTAAAGATAACCACAACATTTTCTAGACTTCCATATCAATCTAATGTTTATCACAGTACGATAAAGACATAAGTTCTTATTTCAGTTCATCACGAGGCGGGAGCCATAGTAAGGTATCCAATTGATTTTTATTACTGTTCTTCAGGCATCGCAATCCATCCCAGCCAGCTCATTCCATCCTAACACAGACTTCGTCAGGGTTAAGTAAATCTTGTGACATACACACTCCAGTGCCAGCACAAAAACCTCTAAGAGGTTTTTGTGCCGGCTTGTAAGTCACCAGATTTTGCAGGACCTACTTGGAAGGGACACTTATTCCACCAGTTTACTATTCTAATGCAACACAAATTTAAAAAATCTAAGCAAAAATACAAGATTTGCTTATTTTAACAATGCTACATACAGATCAAGCTACTGATCTAAATCATTTCCAGACCCAACCAGAATGTTTAAATTAGTTGTTCAATCAAACAGTATGAATCCCCAATGACCACAATAGTGGTTGCTAAGCCAAAGCAGTTCAAAGATGAGCAGCACGTGTTAAAAGAAATACAAGAGGTAAATATATTATTACAGACAGTGCAATCAAATGTGGACTGTCCCTAATCAAAGTTTTAATTGTAACACAAGCACTTAGTGCAAACAACACCCGGAACGTAAGCAAGAACTTCAATATCTAGCCTAACATCTTAAAAATATCCCTTTCTAGGAATGATCTCTCCTTTGTGCCACCTTCTAAGTGTGACCAAGTATTCTTTTGAACTAGTCTATTAACAGTGTGAATGTTCTATTCAGTCATCTGACACTCCTCTGATTAAACCAGTTTTCTGTTGCCCATTCCCTGACTCTAGGTTGTATGGTACCATCGGGTAGTAAATTCAAATTTATTGATTTATTGTTATTGGATAAAAAAACAGTACCATTCAATGAAAATTTAAGCCATAAAAAATGTGGAATTACCATCAGATTTACCAGTTAGTTGTAAGACCACACAATTACCAATAAGCAGCTAGTAAATGCATGCTTCGGCCTCAGTGTAGTTGAGGGAGCATGGAGAAGGGACAGAAGGAATGGTAAATTCGGAAAGAGAGCTGTGTATTAGTTAGAAAAAAAGAAATAAGAAACATGGGGCCAGATGTAGGTACACGCAATTTGCAACTCGCAAAAGGAAATGCAGAAAGGTGTCTCAGACACCTTCTGCGACTCGCTATGGGTCGCAAAGACCCACCTCATAAATATTTATGAGGTGGGTCGCAGTTTGCGACCCCATAGCGAGTCTAGGCACTCACGGGGATGGTGGCCTGCAGGAGACAGCAGACCACCATGTCCGTGACTGCTTTTAAATTAAGCAGTTTTTTTTTTCTCTTTGCAGCCCGTTTTCCTTAAAGGAAAACGAGCTGCAAATAGAAAAAATACCCAAACCTTTTTGTTTCGGTTTTTTTCAGAGTAGGCAGTGGTCCATAGGACCACTGTCTGCTCTGAAAAAATATTTTTGTGAGCATTCACAAAGGGGAAGGGGTCCCATCGGGACCCCTTCCCTTTTGCGAATGAGTTACCATCCACTTCAAGTGGATGGTAACTGCGAGTTGATTTGCGACCGCTTTCGCGGTCACAAATCAACTTTACATCGTGATGCGGTCACAAATAGGAAGGGAACACCCCTTCCTATTTGCGAGTCGGAATCACATTTTGCGAGTCGGTACCGACTCGCAAAATGTGCTTCTGCATCGTGGAAGGCCTTTTGTGCCTCGCAAACGGCATTTTTCGCCGTTTGCGAGTCGCAAAAGGCTTACTACATCTGGCCCTAGGTTTGGCTGCTGCTGGAGCCAAAACCTCTTGCAATTTTATTGGGCAGAATTTCCGTCAGATAAAATGTGGTCCAGGGTTCCTACACGTGGTGGTGAAACACCCAACTGATGATCAGATGAAGCAGAATTCCATACAGTAATTCCACTCCGCCTGACTCATAATCTTTGTTCTAGTACTGATAAGTACCTTCATCAGTTTGGGAGCTAATTCTGCGATTTTGATAATGTTTAACACACGTAGTTCAGCATTTCTAACACCATTTGTGAATCAAGTGAAGTGAACACAGTATGAAGAGTTTGTAACCCTCAAAGGATGACTCTACCAGTGAGTGCATAATTGTAAACAAATGGCTCCAGTCTGTCGTCCATGTGCTCAAAAAGCGGACTCCGACACTGAATGTTTAATTGTAAACAAGATCATTCTAGTAGAGTTTGTAATCCCAGACCAGAAGACTTCCGTATAGAGTTCATGAAAACAGAATCACCACAGTATGCAGTTCATTATCCCATATAAAATGACTCCAGGATAGAGTTCATATCATAGTTTAAATTATTAACATATGCTACCCAGTACACTTCTCTGTATACAAAGTCCTACATCACTATTGCACAATGAAACCTGACTCCTGTCAACAAGGATTCCAGTTGCAGCAACTATCAATAAACTGTCTAGCAACTATTGCCATTCTTATACCGAAGGGGCCAACATGGCCACTGGGCTGCAAATCTTGTCAGTCTCTCGCCGTCCTAGGAAATGTAGTTTGTCTTGCTTCCCTCTGTGTCCTCTTTGCAGCAGATAGCTTCAGTGCGTTTGACGTTCAGAGGAATATACACAGGTGAGCAGGGACCCCTCCAGTTTCCATTAGCTGAGAGCAGTTGACGGAGTCAAAGGCCAGGGGCAAATCAATCGATACTAGTTACAACAGGCCAAGTTCTAGAAATATCTGCTTCATCTGAATCTGGTACAACTGAACAAACGGATCCAAAGTGCAATCACCCTACCCTAACCCTGTCTGTCACTGTATTGTCCAAGAAGGCTCATTACAGTACACAATTTAACAACACTTTCTTAGGAAGTTTGCCTTGTGTGCGCTTAGGAATGTTTTTGGCCACTGGTAAGCCTATAATAAGTAAGCCTCAATGCAGTGAAGTATTTGGCAAGAGCCCTCGGCGACGTAAAGATTCACGGTTGACACTGCTATCTCAGGAGTTCGAATTTCAGCGAAGTCAACTCAGACTTTCATTCCTTCGCCTGGTAAACTGAGTGCCATTAAAGCTCTAAAGGTGAAAGTGGCAAATGTTTTTAACTTCACATAGAAATGATATAAGTGCAACTTAACAGTTATTCCTAGGAACTAAAGACATTTGAATGAGAAATATCTGTACCAGAAAACTGACATTTTGGACAGTCATGATCTGTGTGGAGAGGTTGCGAAGGATCATTAAACGCTTGACATTATGATGCTTTAAGTCAGACCCCTGAAGTGGTTTTTAACCTGTCAGTTAATAAGTCAGCGTGGGACTACGTGACCCTAATTGTTCCACATAACACTTAAGGTTCATCGGTTATAAATGTCTTTATTTTTACCTTAATATGACTCATTTCAGTGTTCAGTTCATGGTTAAATCTGAAAGTGTTCCAGATGTTATCATATGTTTCCAATGTGTCAGGATAAGAAGTAAGGAATGGATGAATAACGTACGTTGTCCATTGTCACACAGTGTGATCAAGAGCGGAAGCAGGGATTTAAATGTAGACATTAACCTACCTCTCCACATTTTGTCTATTAAGACATTGACAGTATGGTTTGATGGTTAGTACGGTCTATGTCTTATTCTCTAAAATCAATTATTAATCCGTCAGGCCTGTGTCCAAGGTCCTGGAACTCATTTACATCGCTTGGATGCTCTTCTGGTATGTTTGTCTTTCCCTTTGCCAGCTGGCTGTTGAGCTGCGTCATTCAGACCAACATTCTCCCAGTGACATCCCATTTAGAGGAAAGAAAAAACCTCTAAGCCGTTCATTCATGCCCTACACCAGCAGTACAGGGACAAGCAGATTCTGGTATCTATGCGTCACACACAAGTTGTTCGTTTGCAACAGAAAGCTAACTCGGTATATTGAACAAACCACTTACCTTGGGGTTTGGAAAGGCTATCTAGAAGCTGGTCTCCGAGCATCTTGTTCATTTTAGTCATCTGACTCTCCAGAAATGTAAAAGATCCACAAGTCTTTAGCAGTCGTCATAGCTCCCTTTTGATCTCACCACACTTGGTTCCCCAAGCTGTTTCCCATATTCCACAAATTTACACTGGAACTTCTTTGGGCTCCTGATCTCCTTAGTTTCATTGAAGGGCTGATTCTTGTCCTCCTTCAATCATTATTGAATTTGAGGACTTGGTTCCCGAGAAGCTAATATATGAACACTGGGCTTATGTGAAGTGAATATTGATATTGTATGTGCCGCCTTTGCTATTGGAATCTGGTAATGCAGTTAAATCTCTAGCAGGTATCTCTAGGCAACATATTGTGATTTATGAGTCATATAGCAGGTTCAGGAATCTTAATTGAGTTCTGGAAATGCTATCCACTTGTTGACTTATCTCACTAGACTAGGGTGACGCTTCTGTTTGAAGAGTCAAACTATGAGGGGGCGTTCTGTTTGACTACTACATGTTTATAAAACTGCTCTTTGGCAGGAATTTAATTTGATCTCTCTCATGCATACCCTTCTGAGACCAATTGTTTCTTGTGCTATTGGCCTCAGACATTCTTGGTTGCAATGACTGTGGCTTATACAAGCAAAGAGCTTCAGGCTCCTCTTTTTATAAAAAATATCTTGCATTCCCTAGGGACAAAGTCTATCTAACAGCTTCTTCTTTCGTTTCTGAGTTATTAACCAGGAGATGGAAAACCTCAATGTTTCCAGGGCTCCAAGCTCTTATTTGGAGATCACAAAGTCTTTCATCAAATCAGACCATCGGTTAATTGTTTATGGTGGACCAGCCCCAGGCAACATGATTGCAAACGCTATGCTTGCCAGGCAGATAGTCGCTTGTAATACTAATTAATGTGGCATTGTGTGTCTGATAACATTTTATGCTTGTTTCACCAGAGTTAAGACAGGCTTGGTTGTTTTTCAAAGGCTGATATCTAGCACAAAGTTTTGTAGGACAGCTACGTTCACAACTCCAAGTGCTTTGTACAAGCATTCTTCCCTACAGGCATCTTTTAATAAAAACATATCCTTCGACCAAGACTTGCACTGTCTGAACCTTTTGAGGTGTGAAGTAAATTCCCAACCTTCAGAGACGGAGGCAGACTAGTGCGACCAAACGCTACTTTCATGGTAGTTGAGATACTCATTGCTTGCTCTCCAATTTTGGCAGGAGCTACCTACTCATTCCCTCAATATGTGTATGCTGTGCTCCAAGTCATCATTTAAGAAAAACATGGTGGAAAATAGGCTTCAATAGTGCCACATGAAAAAGGGACACTTGTGCAGGTTCATATTCCAAAGAATTGTTTTAAAGTGAGAGCATCTTCTGAAAGAAGCCTTTTTTGGCCCTCCTTCAGACTCACCTCTTTCACAATTGAGTAGGGAAGATGAAGCGCATCCTTCTGGGGATCTTCCAATTGCGTCACATTGAGTTGGTCCTTTGTTGTTATTCGATATTGATTTGTGATTCAACTTGATTGAAAGTATTGAAGATGATTAACTTCCTATGGGAAGATGATCTCATGCATGATGACGAACAACATGACTTCAAGTCAGGGTAGCTAAAGATCATCCATTCCTATTCAGGACAAACTCTGGCTGAAGCCCAGCTCCTCCACAAAAGAATTGTTTGAGCTTCCTGTGTCGGGTGGTGTTTCTCCTCCCTATCACTAAAGGGTGTAATTTTGGCAGAACAGAGATAAATGGTATAACTTATCGGCAAGCACTTGGGGACATAAGCTAAATTCACAAAGTTGATACCATAAATATTGTAGCTAATACTTTCCCTTGTTAATGTTATTGCTCTTTTATTAGAAGTGGTACAAGTGCCATACTGGAATTTGAAAATCCCTTCTCTCCAGTTCTTTGCAATAAAGCCTTCACAGACAGGTTCCACAAGTTGACGCTCTGGGAGTATGGCTATATCTAGAAGCTTCACAGGGTGCAGAAAATAAAAGCTGAACTTAGGTTTAGTGGGGAGCAATATTGCATATATAGAGGATGTATGAACCTCAAGTTCAGAAAGCAGTGGAATAGGATCTTCTCTGCAGGTCTCTGTGTTTGTGTTGTCAGCCTTCAGAAGCACAGATCACATGGATTTAGTTTTGCAATAAATCATGATAAATAAATAGGTTCTGGGGCCCAACACTTTGTTCAGACGCCTGCAGCTGGTCCTGTTGAAGGCTGGGTTGCCTATCTAGTCTTGATTCCACTTGCTTTAGGACCCTGGGCACTTTACCACTGGTGAGCAGTTCTATTGTGCGTGTGCTTTTTCCTTAAAATATGTTACCATTGGCTTATCCACAATTAGAGATTTACATTACTTAAAATCCCTAGTAAAGTGCACTACATCTGCCCAGAGCATGTAAAGTAAATGCTACTAGTGGGCCTGCAGCCCAGATTGTGCCACCCACTTACGTAGCCCTTTAAACATGACTCGGGCTTGCCATTGCAGTCCCTGTGTATGCAGTTTTGAACTGCTACGTTGACCTAGTAAGTTAACCTTCTTGCCAGGCCCAAAACTTCCTTTTAATATATTTCATTCACCCTAAGGTAGGCCCTGAACAGCCCCAAGGGCAGGGTGCAGTATATTTAAAAAGTTGGATATGTACTTCTACGTTTTACATGCCCAAGTAGTGAAAAACTCTTAAATTCGTTTTTCACTACTGCAAGTCCTATCTCTCCTGTGGGTTAACATTGTAATTGCCTTATCAGTTTTTTAAGTGTAATTTCCAATTGGGAAGAGATAGCACCCCCATGTTTGGTGTGTCTGGAATCACAATTTAAAATCACAACTTATGGTGAAGATGGATTTTAGATTGTAGTTCTTAAAATGCCACTTTTATAAATTTGGCATTTTTTTCCTTTGAATCATCTAATGCCTTCTGCCTGTCTCTGTATATATATCTGGGTGAGTGACAGATAGGCTCTTGAGCATTCCTTCCAGACTGCCACACACAGATAGTTTAGATGTGATTGAGTGACCATCTGCATGTTGATGGCCCATCCTTAGCAGGATGGGAGGGAGGAGCTGACACACCTGAATGGACTGGGTCCTGAGCCCTCACAAAAGGCTGCATAACCCCCTGCAGTGTGTCTGGAGCGGGTGCAAAAAGGGGAGGGACTTTGTGCACTTCAAAGGCCTCTCTTTGAAGTCTCCCCTACTTTGAAGGCACTACTGGGTATAAGAACTGGAATTCTGACCCTTCAAAATCAGTACACTTCTGCTTCACTGCTAAGGGACCTGTCACTCTGATGGATCTCTGCTGTGCCTGAATTGCTGCCCTCCTTGCCTGGGAGTGAGAAGGACTGGACCTGCATCTCTAGAACCAAAGTGACTCCCAGGGCTTGCTGGCTTGCATTCTGTTCTGAAGTCTGAGGGACATTCACCTCTGCTACAGCTGCTAGACTATGCCAAATGTGAGCCCTGTCCTGCCAAGTGGTGCGAATCCTGTCCTCGGCCCTTGGAGGTGGGTTTCCCTGTGCTGATCCAGCAGAATCCATGCATCGCCATCACTGCGCTGATCGGAACTGCTGTATCTCACCTCGATGTGACGCATGACCTCTGCTGGTGAGGATGAGGACATTGCCTGACTGTGAGGGTCAGGATTGACACATCGCCATCAGCCCTGACGCATCACCAGCTTTGCATCACTTTCATTTCAAAGAGTTCAGCGCCACACCACTGCTCGGGGATCGATGAGTGCACAGCTCGACAATGACTCATCTTTTGCACAGATCGGAACCAACGCATCCCGTTCGCATCACCTCCTCTGCTCCTGGCATCAGATCTTCGACGTCGACGCTACCCTGCACGCAAGGTACTGTGTCAGTGGGACGGGTTTGGTCCCTGTAGCTGGCCCACGCCCCATTGTGATTAGCCTGAACATTTGGATTTACCCCGGTCTAGGGCGACCAGATAGCCTCGGTTGGCACTTTAGGACTCTAAGCACTACATTTACCGATTATTCTTTAAAAATTAATATCTTAGCTTCTACTTATTGAATTTATGTTGTTTTGTTAATTAAATTAAGCTCTATTCTTCTAACAGTGTGGATTATTTTTGTGTGGTATTTTCACTGTTTTAAGTGTTGCAAAAATAGTTTACGCATTGCCTCCTAAGTTAAGCCTGCCTGCTCTGTGCCAAGCTACCAGAGGGTGAGCACAGGTTAATTAATGGTGTGTAAGTAACTTAACCTGACTAGCATTGTGGTCGTACTCGGACAGGGTACAACATACTTTGGCCAACTACAGACCCAATTTCTAACACTCTCCCTTGCTCTGGATAAAGGTTTCTTTAGGTAAAATAAAGGCTGGTCCTTAAAAACAGAGTGCTGGTGGACCCCACCATTAACAATTGGTTCAAATGATGTACTGTCTTCATCTTAGTCTGGTGCATTTGACCCTTTTCAGAAATCAAGCTGAAAGGTAGCACTGCCTTCTCCTCCTCTTTAGCCCTAATTGTAAATGCACTCTTTCAAACAAAAGAAGAACTATATTGGATAATAGTTCAACATTACCTCCACATGTTCACAATTCCAGCCCTGCCTGTTTGTTGCTCAAGCGAACTGGGAGACAGGGCTACTTTTGGCCCTAAAAGATGAGTACATTTAAGGTAGTGCAAACAGCTGTTCTGTCTTGGTGTGGAGTGGATGTAGGAAATATAGGTTATAGACCTTAAACTGCTCCAATGAGAGGGACAGCATTGGACTTGGAGGGTGGCTTTGTGATGGTTAGTTTCCCTGACCCAGAATCTACCCATATATATAGGGGGACCACCACCTCCCTCCAAAACAGCTGCTAACCCATGCCCATGGGCTTGAGGCCCTGAGCTGTGTGAGACGATGGAGTCCTTATGGCTGGGATGGCCATCCATTCCACTGAACCACAGGAAAAGGATCTGAGGTTGTTGCAAACTGTTCAGCCCAGTATTGGCTCAATCTCTTCAAGTAGTACCTACATCTGACTCAAATGTCTAAGGATAAGGGAGAGACCTCTTTTACTAGTGGGCAGAGATGTTCCATGCCGAGCCTAACATTGTCCATTTCCATCACCATACTGCTGTAACCTTTCTGGTGTCTAGAATTCTTGAGCATCACACCAGTCAATGGCACATTCTCCCTAAAGTGTGTTTGTGTGTGTATATGTCAGGGAGCTTGGGGGGTATTGTGAAAAAGCAAATATCAAACTTCGTGAGGAGCACACATGTACATAAGAATACATTTCTATATTACTATAGTTCCATATTTGGATATCAGGGCTTACCCTGAATAGCGCTGTAAGCTGGCCTCATAGGGGACACGGATGAGAGCCCTCCTGCAGTCAAATACTAAAGGCACAGGGATTAATATCTGATTTAGGATGGTCGCTGATACTCAGAGTACGTCCAATTATTTAAATGACATGTCCTTTATTTCCCCAGCATTGGTCACTTCATCGAGGATCCACTGCTGACTTTTGTGCACATCTCAGTGTCTGTGTCATTATCCCAGTGTCACTATTCCAATGTCAGTGTCCAATGTAACTTTGACTGTCCCACTGTGCGTGTTCCACAGTATCTGTGACTGTGAGCGAGTGACAGCAATGGATTTTCTCATTGCACATGCTAGTGTTCCAATGTCAATATTGATAACACCTTGCTAATACATGCATATCAATGCTCTTGTGTTTGTGCCCTAGGGCATGTATCCTTGTCCCCTCAATCAATCTTCATGAGCAAGACTTGGTGTCCCAATATGGGTCTCCTGTGGTGGTTTCCCAGTTCCAGTGTTAGAGTGCCAGCGACCCAGGGTCAGTGGCATCATGCTGGTGCCCTTGTATCAGTGTCATAGTATTATTATTTGTGGACTTGACAGTATTCCTGAGTAAGTGCCCCATGTCAGTGTTTGTGCATATATGACAGTGTTATAGTACCAAGGTTGGTGGCTCATTTTCTCTGTTTACCCAGTGTCGGTGTCTCTGCGACAATGTCCCAGAGTGAATTCTTTTGTGTCATTGTCTATGTGCCAATGGCAACATCCCAATGTCAATGTCTGTGTCCTCTTGTTCCATTAGCTGCAACACTAACCCTTGGCAGTGTTGCAGTGCCCAGTGTCAGTATCAACATAAGTGCTGTATGTCAGTGCCCTTGTGCCAGTATCCCAGTGTTAGTGACCCATGTCGGCAATCTCAGGCCAGTACACCAGTGCTGTGTCCCTCTTGTCAGTGCCCTTGTGTTAGTGTCACAGTGACATTTCTCTATCCTGATGTTATGTCCAAGTATCAGTATTTTAGTGTGTGTATCCTAGTTTCCCTTTTAATTTGCCACTGTCACCGGCACTTGCTGTTATCCCAGCTTAAATGATTTGCCTCATGTCAGTGTTCCAGTGCCACTGTTCCCATGTCAATATCCCCATCTACTTATTGGTGCTCCTGTGTATATGTCCATCAACTGCGTCTTTGTAACAATGCTTCAGAGTGATTGTTGGTGCCCCCATGTCAGTGGTCCAGTGTCTGTGTTGGAGCCCATGTGTGTGGGTCCTAGTGTTAAGGTTTGTGACCCATGTCAGTGTTCCAGGTTTACTGTCCACATGTGAGTGTTGATGTCCTTGTTTAAGTGTTCGAGTGTCCGTGTCTCAGTGGCAGTTCTAAAGTCAGTGTCTTTGTGTCAGCACCTCCCTGTCAGTATCCACATATCAGTACTGTCTTTTTTCCCCCTCTCTGTGCCCTTGTCATTTTACTGTGCATGCATTATGTTCTAGTATCAATATCCTTGTGTCCTAGCATCCCTGTGTCAACTGTACCAGTGAAACTCCCTCATGCCAAGTTCCAGCATTTCAGTACCAGTGTCATTGTTCTCATGTCGGTATCTGTACTATTTCAGTGTCCCCTGTGCCAATGACTTAGTTACTGTTGATTTGCCCGCATGTTTATCCTGGTTACAGTGCCGATTTGCCACTGTCCCTGTGTTGGTGTCCCCTTGTTGGTGTCCTAGTGTCACTTTACAATTGTGGCTGGACCTATGGCAATGTATCCATTTTAAAGTAGGTGTGCCTGTGGCAGTGAGCCATTAATAGTATTGGTGACACCTTGTCAGGGGCCCTGTGTCACCGCTGCTACCCCGTGTCAGTTTTCAGTGTCGGTGTAGACTTAGAGTCCCACAGGATGTCATTGTTAACTCATAAACTGCTTACTCTAGTGAACTTTGAAGCACTTACCAATGACATGACCAAAATTTATAAAGCGCTGCAAGGCCTGTGGGAGTCTAGATGCTGTAGAATTGTTATGCCGTACGCCAAACTGATAGAGAGCCTTCTAGTTCTGCTGTGCCTTCCTACTAGCTGAACAACCAGGTTTTTAAGGACTTTCTAAAAGGGAGATACAACTTCACGGATGTAAATTGATGGGATAGAGTGTTCCAAAGCTCTGTCGCAACAACTGAGAACGTTCTGCCTCCCCCTTTTCCTCTTCCAGACTCTGGTGGGGACCTTCACCCAGTTATGATGTGCTGAGCGGAGATTTCTAGCAGGAACATACCATTGGAACATGGCTGTAATATCAAATGGACTTACCACGTAGAGTCTTTCATACAGTGCCTAATGTCTTGAACAGGATATGCTTCTCTACTGGAAACCAGTGCAGTTCTCACTGACACCTGCTCGGGAATATCCAACGTAAGCCTTGCCATTGCATTCTGCAGAAGTTGTGACTTAGCTTGGGTTGACCGGTTGATCGCAAGGTAGAGTACATTACAGTAGTCTATCCTTGAGGAGACTAACGCTAGAGCAATGTGTTTATGAGCTGTAAGGGCCATAAACGGAAAGATCGCCCTTAAAATTCCAATTGTCCAGAAGCGAGTTGACACTGTGCGATTGATCTGGTGGTCCAGTGACAACTCGTCCAGGAATACACCTACATTTTTTGCAGTGTCAACTGGAGTTGGGTAAAGTACCTAGCGTGTCAGGCCATCAGTTACTGATTCAGATTGAGGGTCACAACCAAAGAGCAATACCTCAGTCTTATCTCTTGTTAGAAATGGGGTCTCTGGTTGGCAGTGGTTTGCACCCTGTCCAAGTAGGTACCCTCACTCTAGTCAGGGTAAGGGGAGGGGTCACACAGCTAAGATAACTACTGCTCACCCCCTTGGTAGCTCAGCACGAGCAGTCTGGCTTATCTCACAGACAATGTGTAAAGTATTTGTACACACACACACACAAACAGTGAAAACACTACAAAAGGACTTCAAACCAGTTTATAAAAATAGCCAATATTTATCCGAGTAAAACAAGACACAACTGACAAAAATCAACATACATAAGTAAAGATACAAATTTTCAAAGATTAAATGTAGTATAGCGCTTAGAAACACAATAGCTCCACTTGGGGCTATCACAATGGCTTGACGGAGTCGCTTCCAACAGTCCAGCGCCACCCTCGAGGGAGCGCGGCCAGCCACGGAGTCGAATATACCCCAGTTCCTGAACCTTGGAAAACGATGAGGAAACAAAGACGTTGGAAGGCATCGGGCTGGTAAGGCGCCGACTTTGTGGTGTTTAAGTCAGGTGCCACGGCACTCTGGACACACACTGTGGCGGGACTTCAGAGGTGCTGCGGCGGCATTGAGGCCTGCGTTGTGGGTCGTGGTTGTTGCACTCAGCAGGGACCACAGCTCCGGTGCAGGTAGCGGTGCGAGGTCGTAGAGCGGCATTGGTTCTGAAGTCATTCTGGAAGTCAATGTACTAGTTTATTCCTTGTTGCACCAGAACTAACTTACATGGGCCCAGGAACTGGATTTGGTACCACTTGGTAAGTCAGGACCTTCAGCAAGAAAGCTCAGGTGCTGGCAGGTGAAGTCTATGATGTCCCTGAGACTTCTTAACAGGAGGCAAGCTCAGTCCAAACCCTTCGAGAACATTGGGAAGCAGAATGTAGAAAGCCAAATCAATTTTTTTCACTCCGAGGACAGAAGCAACAAGCAGCAGGCCAGCACAACAAAGCAACAGACAGAGTGGCCGTCCCTCCTACATCATCCTGCTCTTCTTCCTGGAAGAATGTCCTCAGTCCAGAAGTGTTCTAATTATGTGGTGTCAAAGGTAAAGTACTGATACCCATTTCTGTCTTTGAAGTAGGCAACCTTCAAAGAAAAGTCTTTGTAGTGTACAAGACCCTTCCTTTCCCTGCCCTGGCCCTAGATATACTCTGGGGGTTGGAGACTGCTTTGTGTTAGGACAAGATCAGCCCTATTCAGGTGCAAGTGTCAGCTCCTCCCACCACTGTAGCTCACACAAACCCATGAGCCTGGTGATGGGCCATCAGGCTATGCAAGGCATACCTCCACTCCCTTTGTATGACTGTCTAGAGTGAATGCACAAACAGCCCAACTGTCATCCTGACCCAGATGTGTATTCAACAGGCAGGCAGAGGCACAGAATGTTTACGCAAGAAAGTGCCCACTTTCAGAAAGTGGCATTTTCAAACTCACAATTTAAAAACCAACTTCACCAAAAGATGTACTTTTAGATTGTGAGTTCAGAGATCCTAAACTCCATATCTCTATCTTCTCCCAATGGGAAACAACAGATAAAATGTATTTCAATGTAATTCATGTATTACCCTATGGGAGAGATATTCTTTGCAATAGTTAAAAATGGATTTAGCAGTATTTCACTATCAGTACATGTAAAACACACCAGTACATATCCTACCTTTTAAATACACTGAACACAGTCCATGGGGCTACCTTGGGCCTACTCTAGGGGTGACATACATGAAGTAGAGGGGAAGGTTTGGGCCTGGCAAGTGATTGTATTTGCCAGGTCGAAAATGGCAGTTTAAAACTGCACACACAGATACTGCAGTGGCAAGCCTGAGACATATGTACAGGGCTACTCATGTGGGTGGCATGATTAGTGCTGCAGGCCCACTAGCAGCATTTGATTTACAGGCCCTGCGCACACACCGTGCCCTGTACCAGTAACTTGCAAGTAAATCAATTATGCCAGTCATGTAGAAACCAATACATTTTAGATAGACGGCACATGCACTTTAGCAGAGATAAAGTGCCCACAGTCCTAAAGCCAACAAAACAGATCTGAAAAAATAGGAGGAAGAGAGCAAAACGTTTGGTGATAACCCTACAGAAAGGGCCATGTCCAACATCTCAGTTTAACTTCAAGTAGTTCTTGCCCATCCATAATGCTACTGCCTTCATACAAAAATTGAAGTTGGATGTGATTTCCTTAATTTCTTTATAGAGGGACACAATTATCTGGGTGTCATCGGCGTACAACACAGCCTTTAGCCCAAAGGAACGTATAAGCTTAGCCAGTGAGAAAACAGAAAGATTAAATAATTTAGGGCTCAAGGATGAGCCCTGAGGGACCCCACTCTGCAGCCACAAAGGCTCTGACTGAAACTTCTTTATTGCCACCCTCTAAGATCTATTCATAAGAAAAGAGGACAACAGGTTCAAGGCTCTATCTTTGATTCCCAGTTCCTGCAGGCTTTTCGTGAACAAGCAGGGTCAGAGAGGTAGTGTTGAAGGCAGTGGAAAGATCCAACAGGACCAAGGCCGCTGCCTGCCCTGCATGATCTAGGCATCTAATGCCGCCTGTCTCAGTTGTCAAAGGTGTTTCAGTTCCATGATTACTACGGAAGTCGTATTGTAAGTCGACCAACAAACCCTATTCCCCCACATATCCCATCATAAGGTTTGATTAAGATGTTTCTCCAGCATCTTCACTGGAACCGGAGGCAGAGCGATAGGCTGACAATTTTTGAGGTGGTTGGGATCAAGATTTGGCTTCTTCAGTAAAAGCTGTATTAATGCCTCTTTCCACGAACATTGATAGCACCATGCCATAATAACAGTGTTCATGATCGCCGTTAGAGGGTGGGACACTGAGGTGGCCGCCAATTGCAAAATTTTAGAGGTACGTTGTTCCCAAGGGGATCCTGATTTAAGGAGATGCGCGATTCAGTTAGTTCTTGTGTTAGGAGGGAAAACCTTGAACATCCACTCATGCTTCTTATCCTCTGCAGGTGCTAGCGGACTCCGCTGCGATTCCCTGCTGAGGCTCAAGGGACCTTTCCCTGCTGTGTAATGGCATCAAGCTCCTTACAGATGTTTGCAATTTTATGCTGAAAGAAATATGTAAGCTTAGTGCATAGTTCTTGAGAGCCCTTTATTTCTGGACAGGCCGGGGTAGAAGATAACTGATGGAGAAGTTTAAAGAGCTCTTTTGGGGAGTCAGGCGTCTCAAATTTGCGTTACAATAGAGCAATTTTTCTTCTCTGATGGCAAGTTTGTCATCTCTGAGGGCGCCTTACATGAATACTTCTCCTGCTCCCCACAGAGTTTCCTCCAGGCACAATCCTCACAGTGACAAGCCTGTCTAAGAAGCCCAAGTCATTCTGTAAGCCAGGATTCTCGTAAGGAAGCCACTGAGTTAGCAGGCGAGCACAACCAAGCGGAGATGGTTTCCGCCCCACTGTCTACATCCTCAGGAATAGTGTAAGGGATGCTATTAAGGGCACTGAAAAAGGACTCAGCTGAGACCCCCTTCGAGTTTCCTGTACAAATCTTCTTACCAGGTACATTGTCCTTTTTATGAAAAGAGAAAAGGTAAAAGAGAAGGACACTGCTCTGTGATCTGACCAGTTAAGGGGCTTTACCTCTTGTACCGTTAAGTGGACGTCATTAGGAAAAAAAATATCCCATCCTTGGTATGCCCTGCTGCATGGATAGGGGCGTAACCTGCTGAAGCAACCCCAGACAAGCAAGTGTTTCCTTGAGTATGGTGGACTCTGTATGGTCGGGGACCTCCAGGTGGAAGTTAAGTCTCCCATGACAGTGAATTTGTTTTCACCAAATATGGCTCTATAGATCATTTTATTTGTCTGCTTCTGGCTCAGCCAGCAGTGCAGGGAGTGGCAGACCTACACCACGAGAGGTGAGAGGGGGAGGAGTGGAGAGTACACCTAAGTGCACATGTGTGTTTGGCCAGCCGTCTGAGGACATCCAAACACAAATGCACACTTAGTTTTCTCCAGCCCTGCTGTATATACAGCCAGGCTGGAGAAACTGCCGCTCGGACCAATCCTGGCCCTGCTTTCATGCAAGGTTTTGCATGAAAGCAGCCCCAATATTGCTGGGGAGCCTGTGCTGGTGTCCCAGCAGTGAATGCTGGGACACCAGAGGAAGAGGAGTGCGACATACTGCAGGGATGGAGGTATGTTTTTTTTTTCCCCCTAAATTGTTACCTTGTCTCTGCAATCTCCTCTCCCCCTGCCCATCTCGTTGCATTATGCGCCAGCTGCAACTGGTGAGAATTAAAGCTATTGGTATTGTAAAGGACAATGTCCTTTACATATGTATTTTGGAGTGTAGTGGATGAAGTCCAGGTGCCACAGCAACTCTCCCACGCCTGTCCCTGCAGGAGAGAGGACACAACAAGGCTACCATCTTGGGAGTGTTTTTGCCTCATTTCTACAGACTGGGTGTGATACTCTAGAGATGCAACCCTTTCTAGTATGTTTACCTAAACCTTAATAACACCAAACAAGCTACAAAGAGGCACCTTCATAGTATTTAACCTGGAGAATGAGTGTGTCAAAGAGTTAGGAGCAAAGAAAAGGACGCAGCCATATATTTCTGTGCTAAACTTTTAAAGGAATTATTCCTCTACATTTGCAATACCAGCTTAATTTTTCAAAACATTGACTGTATACACAGAGAATAAAAGAAAAGGCAGCTTAACTGAAAATGAATGATAGCGATTTTGTTAAGAATGGCACCTGCTTTGCAGCGCTATGAAATGGCAGAATCTGTATTACCAAGTGCTGTGTTAAAAAAAAAAAAAAAAAAAAAAAAAAGAGTTATTACCAGGCTGCCTCAACACACACCAGACAAAGAACCCTAGGGGAGAGGATGTGGCGTAAGGGCGCTGAGGAACACGGTTTGAGTCTCAGTGTCAGCTCAACATCCTGTGATTCTGGGCAAATCACTTAATCTCCCCTTGCTACCAAAAATGTATATATTGTTGTGTAACGTAACCAGTGCTCATATAAATTGCTTTAATACCTTTGTATCGAGCTCACGCTAACTAAACTCTATTTGAAGAGGCCCAATTTACATCCAAAGGGTAGATATTTTTTGCTATCAAGCTTGAGGCCTGGAAGTGCTTGGGTCTAGAGTCACGACTCCTTTTCCACCATTTTGGACACAGCACCCTTCTCCATCTTCTTGCCTTGAACTAACTTAGTGCTTGGTTGGTGACTCTCCGGAGGTTATCAAGAGCACGTGCTATCGCCTAGTGTTAAGCTCTACTCAAGTCAGTTGGGTAATGCACCCATTGCAGGGGTCTTGACAGATCGAAAATATTACAGTTTACAATCCTGGCATAGCTTTTTTTTTTTACCTCTTTATCTCTGCAAAGTCGATGCAAATGAATTATAGAAAATTTGTTAAGAACGGCACCTGCTTTGCAGTGCTATGAAATGGCAGACCATGTATTACCAAGTGCTATATTTAAAAAAACGAGTTATTCCCAGACTGCCCCAAAACCAACCAGACAAAGAACCCTAGGGGCGAGGATGTGGCATAAGGGGCAGAGCTGCCAACTTGGAGCTCGGGAACACGGTTTGAGTCTCGGCGCCAGCTCTACATCCTGTGATTCTGGGCACATCACTTTATCTCTCCATGCTATAAAAAATGAATGTGTTCAGGTGTAATTAATACCTTTGTATTGAATTTGCGATATATAAAACTGCAAATAAGTAAAATAAAGCACTTCAATACTTTTGTGTCGAGTTCGTGCTACATAAACCTGCAAAAAAAAAAAAAAAAGAAGCCCCTGCAGACATCGCAAAGAAACAGGATTGTGCCCGAAACCAAGGAAGACGAAGAAACAACAAACTGCCATGAGGGAAGCAGCAAGGCAAAAGAAAAATTGTGTGCCACACTAAGGTACCTTCCCGATCGTGCAATAATCCATGTAACAGGGTCAGTCTCCACGACGGTTACAAAACTGCCTCAAGGCGGAACAAACGTAAAGCATTTACTAATGACATTAAGGGATTCTTGAAAGGCAGGCCCAGCAACGAATGAAAGTGATGGGTGTGGTTAAAGCCATCAAGATAGATTACAATATGTTGAGAAGAGCAGCGCTTACGCGAGATGCTATCCTCAACCCAAAAAATGGCCTGCTGCTGCTCTCATTCCCTGTACTAGCACAAATTCATACCAGGCACACACCACTACACCATGTTGCAAATATGTCTGTGTGTGTGAGGTCTAAGTTTTGTACTGGAAGTATCCTGTTCCGGTACAAAATCATATGTCAGATTATTTTATAACATCTCACACTGGATTTGCACTGTTCAGTGAAGCACACCAGCAATGTGTGAAATGCTAGGTGAAATAAAAACTGTTGCCCAGCTTTGCGCTTCAAGGAGCGGTTATTTATTTATTTTATTAATGCAAAGCTTATTCTATCTTTGTACATCAGGATTTGTATCATAAAACATCAGTGCCTTCTGTATAACACCTAAGCACCACCCATGTAACACAACTTTGATGCAAAAAAGCGTAAAGTGTTGCTTGTGCCAAAAATCTGGCATCTTTCCAGAGGAAAATACCTTTTGTGCTGGAAAGGAAATCCAATTCACTGAGGTTGTGCCACTTTAAATGACTGCACAGACAGTAAATCTGCCCCAATGAGAGCTGACAAGTAAAACATGCTTTTCACAGAGTTATTCATTATCATGATTATCCTGCATAGTCCACTAGTTTTCGTTGATCCTGTGCAGGAGCAGTCTCACACATCATTTAAAAAATAGGGAAAGCGTTTGAAGTTTGCTTCACAATGAGGGCTTTAATTTTGATTTGCATACGGAACGTATTTCAATAAGAAAGAAGTGTTATTATGAGTTAAACATTTGTTTTGAAACCTCTCGTGAGCCCTGCTTGCTTCCAGTTGTGGTGGGGTCGGGGGTGTGGGGGGCAAGATTATTAAGCAGGTGCCTGACCTCCCCAGGCTTCCGCTGTTGCTATAACCCTGCACCCACTCCCTCCCCAGAGTCCCAACCCTACAGGAAGGTGCACGTGCAGCACTATTCGGCCATATGAGCTACGAATGCAGAAACGGCTGTGACTTGTGCTTAGTAGGGCACCTTTCACACTTATTGTAACCATCTAGTCCTCTTCAGCCGTAAAGAAGCTCTCAAGCTAAATGGTCAACACTGTTAATTGAGAAATACAGACATTTTTACCATAAGCATTTTGTCTGCTCTAGCCATCATTTGGCCAGAAATGGTAGTTGGTGTCAGGGATCAGTCATGAAAAAAAGCCCACTGGACGAATACACCTGGGTAAACCTCTGACTAGGCAAAAGAACCCCCCGTCATAACATCAATGCAACTAGAGGTGGGCATAACCAGCTGTGCCCTAACAGTCCTATTAACGCACAGCCTTGGCTTAACTGAACCCCTCAACTTCTCACTTCAGTCAGAATGGAAACTTGCTAAGCAGCCTTCCCTGGCAATTATTTTGGTTATCGCACAAGAATAGATTCACTAGCACACCTGATTACCAAGCAATGTGACCTAATCAACGCTAACCCCTGCAGTTTGGCACATCCCTCCACAATATCCAGTGAAACCATACAACTGAAATATGATCAGACACATAGAACTGCCCCTCATTCAGAGGCTGACGGGAAGTGAATGAATAATGACATTAAGGGGCATATTTATACTCTGCTTGCGCTGAATGTGCGTCAAAAAATTTGATGCACATTCAGCGCAAACGTTGCCCCGTATTTAAACTTTGACGCCCGAGGCCACGGACGACAAAATTCCGCTGTGTGCGTAATTTTTGGGATGCGGCAACCTGCCTTGCGTTAATCATATGCAAGGTAGGTGTTCCCGTCCAAAAAATGACTTAAACGGCCGTGCGTCGTATTTATGCTTTCGGGCAAAAATGACGCACGGCCGGGAGGCGGAGCCGGAAAATGACGCACAGCCCGATTTGCGTCAAAAATTAACGCCTGGGTCAGGGCAGGCGTTAAAATGGGTTAAACACACCTTTATTTAATCAGAACACACCAAAGCAACAGCAGAGCAGCAACAGGGAGACATGGAGGTGATTGTAATCCAGCCTGCACGCAGACGCAGAGCCCAGCAGCAACAACATCAGCTACAACAACACCAGCAGGGACCCCAAAGGCAGCGCAGAAGGCAGGAGAGGATATTCCGCCCCAGAACAACCCTTCATGGCCTCAGGGAACACGACATCATCCAGAGGTACAGGTTGAACTGGCAGGCCGTTCAGCAGCTGCTGCGCAACATTGAACCGCAGTTGGCTCCCACTTTGCTGACACCCAGCACCATCCCAACAGAAACCAAGCTGCTTGCCGTACTTCACATGCTGGCAAGTGGCTCTTTTCAAACAACTGGTGCCCTGGTTGCCGGAATATCACAACCATCATTCTCCGCCTTTTTGCCCAAAGTACTGGATGCCATCATTGGACTTACACCCCGCCACATCTGCTTCCCTAACACACTGCAGAAGCAGCAGGAAACAAAACAGGGGTTCTACCTCATCAGTGGCTTCCCACATGTCCTTGGTGCAATCGACTGCACACATGTACGCCTTGTGCCACCTGCTGCAACTGAACACCTCTACCGCAACAGGAAGCACACACATTCCATCAATCAACGTGCAGGCCATTGTCGATCACCAGGGATTGATCACCAACTTCGTGGCTTAATATCCTGGGAGTGTACATGGCTCATTCATCTTCCGTCACTGCACCATCAATGAACACTTCCAGGATGGACGGTATGGCAATGGACTACTTGTTGGTAAGTACAAAAACCTACTTATATACACACTGCAAAGCAACCCTTTAGGACACACAACACATACACCACAACAGCAACATGTGAACAGGAACACACTGAAGTCGTGACATCGCTAGCCATGTTTCATAGGTCTGCAGTGAACCTGTCACACATCTGAAATTACTGTACAGTCTAATGTTAAGACGTCAAAGATCACAACGTGTGGAGTGGGTTGCCTAAATGTCACCTTGCAAAATGTAAGTGTCCCAATGATGTTTACATGAATCCATTGCATAAGTCTAAAGGTATGGGATGTCCAGGGTACATTGATTTGAACGTGTTAACAACACTGTCAATTTTAACCTGTTTATGGAACTATCATCTCACCCCCAGTGAAGATACAGGGACACCTGTATCACAAGTCACTGTGCTAGGGAGGGCACACTGTACTGCAAATCCCAAAACATACTGCTGACAAACGGCCAGCAGGCAAACACTCGTTCAGCCAAGGAAACAACACAATGCAGATGGTACATCCTACAAGCCTAGGATGCTACATTATAACTCAAAAGAGTCACAGACAACACAAGACAACTACTGCCATGCAAGGTCATTTCAATAGGGCCAGCTACATCAACGTGATCCCATTCATTTTCTCTTGCAGCTGATCAGGGGTATGGCATCCAGCCATGGATAATGACACCTATTGGGAACCCGAGTACTGCTGCAGAGCGTGCCTACAACGACGCACATAGGAGGACACGCAGCATAGTCGAGAGGACCTTCGGCATCCTCAAGTCAAGGTTTCGGTGCCTCAACATCACTGGAGGAAGAGGAGGATGCTGGCCTGCAACATGAGGGGGAACTACAGAACATGGCTGCTGGTATACGCAGGCGGCAACATATCATCAACAATTTCTTTTAAATATAATCACCCTCACCACTTTAGTTAACTAATTTAAATAAACACCTATAATAATCATCATATCATGGTCTGGCTAATCATTTTTGCACACCTTCATCTCTACTCATCAGAATAAGAGTGTGGCCTCATGGAGCATTGCTGAGATACTGATTAGGACACTGAAAATCCCAGAGCTAATGTGATGCCTAACATACAATGGTCACATACACACACACTGTAAATGACATCTATCATGTACATTTCTCCTTTGAAGGCCAACACAGAGGACAACACCTATTTCACACATACATGTTGAAATCAAGGTCCAGCGCAGCATATGGCACACAACTAAGACACCATCACTCAATAAGGGGAAAACAAGCCTCATACATGAGGCAGTCAATGTGCTTTTGCATCAGTAACAGGAATATCTGACCAGACCCTTGACAGCAGTAAGTCCAACTTCATCCAATATTTGCAAAGACTATCTGTGACTAGAGTTCCATAGAAGCAGAACATAAACAGCACAAGTGCCACTCATATGAGCAGCATTGCACACATGACATTCCATGTACATGTCAGCCCATTTCCTAACTCCTGACACACCCATGCACCTGGTCACAACCCACCTGTCTGAAGAGGTCCCTGGAATACTAAGATGTGTACCCTGATATTCCCTCCTCTACACACACAGACTAACAATAGCAATCCAGTGTGCTACCCCCTTTCCTATGGTATGCCATTGTCATAGAACATCTGACTGCATGGACGTCAGGTTAATTTATACACTGTCTTCTAGTTTCAAAGCCCTGTTAGCAACTATAGATTGCTTCCTGTGTGAAAAAGTATGTTGGCCCTTAGAATGCAAATCTCACCTACAGGACTGGTGAGAAACAGATGCAGCCCACACCGGTGATCACCTCCATGAACACCACCCATTTCAACAAGCACTGCCCCTGCTGATACCTGGAACAGCATAGGAGTTGCCATTTTGTCAAATACACCGTTAAGCATTGATACTAATTAAGCTGTGTAACACAGCCCTTGGGTTCATTTGTCACCTTCAAAAACACAGGACATACACAGTTTGACATGTCAACTATCTAGTTCGTCCTCCAAACAGTCTGAGTCAGACCACTGATTATGGAACTTGTCAAACTGCTGGATCCTGAATCACCCTGCATTCTGTCAGCCTGACTGGCATCTGTCTGTGTGTCACACTAAAGTATCCCTGTGTCTACATATGTACCACACTTGCGTTAGCAAACCTCTCATTCATCAGGGGGTATTGGGCATGGGCTTCTTCAATGCATACCCAAATACATTGTATAGCATCATCTGCCTTTTAACTGTACCATTTGAGTAAAATCCTCTGTGAAAAGCAACATTCATGGCCCATCCCTTGTCTAGGTCTCATTTATGCATGAATGACAAAGTGTGACACTGTCCCAGGGCTGTATGCAGGGATTGGGTACGGGGCCTTCAGCAGAACCAGCAACCTCTGATAATGTCCATGAAAAATCCACACGTCAGGGCCATGACAGTTCACACACAGAATCACAGTGCTCACAACATATTGATGGGCCGTGTGTGGTTAATAGCTGTGAGAATAATCAGCACAGAGGGTATGATGTTCCCAGATGCAGTGGGAATTGCAGAGGCTAACCTGTGTACAAATGTTGTAATGAGACCTGCCGGAACATGAACCTGAGACATTATCTCACTCAGCACACCAAGGTTGCCCTGTTGACTGTCTTATTACACGTCTTTAGTGACAGGGTGGGACCATCCCCATGTAGGTTCTCATGTCCTCATCCACTTTACTCACATTGATCAACCAAGGATACTCAGTAGATACAGGAATAGATGCCACTGACTCATGATGAGTCCTTGACCGAACTGTGACAAATTACACCCCAAACTATATACAGGATCATCATTGGACCACACACATGAACAATACACCTATGTGCAATTGATCACTGAAAATATGTGGACACGTGCTGTATTGTATATTGGTCCACCACAGCCACTTGATAGTTGGGGCTCACTTCTATGGCCTCAACTGTGGTGTCATCATACATTTGAGATTCACCCTTATCTGTCTGTGCAAACAACATGGTACCCACTTCCTCAATGCATGTGTAAGACTCACTGTGGGATTCACCAACTAGTGCCTAGGAAGCTGTTACCAAAACTCTAGGACATAGGATGTTGAAAATGTGGACCATTGACATGAACGAGCGTCTGCCATCTATCTGGTGCATGCTTTGTCACATGTGGTATCTACGTTACCCTAAATCTTGGAAGTCCACATTACGGATGTTGCTACATGTATGACTAACACATGCCCTCTCTCATTTCCACAATGACTTGCACATAAGGATTGGACACATGGACGTCACATTCATACAAGCATATGTGCAATAATGCTTCATGTGATACACACACACTTGGTCAACAAATACATTAGTTGCCAAAGCACAAACTTTGAGCCAAAGGCATTTAGGTATTGTACATATGTGCGTCACATTGCTATCCTCTCCTTATGCCAAACATGCCCAATTTGTGCAACACATATATGTAGGCCACACTTATGACCATCTATTGCGTCGGCCAACCGTAAAAATACTGTGAAGGGAATAGCAGATCATGGTCCGCTGCAGTATGATGTCACACATGTGAACATACACCATCAACACCATAGTGTGTTCAATCAGCCTATCTCTGATGTGTCCCAAATGTAACATAACAAAAAAACAGAAAAATTGCCCAAAACCAGTTAATGCACTGAAATGTTGACGTTCCTAGCGTTATGTGTAATTTTTTGCCCACCAATACTGTATTTGCGCCATTTTTTTTGACGCACAGGAGTGAACATTAGGCCGCATCCAGATATTTGTACAGGCCATGTACTATTATTTGGATGCAGGCTAATTTTCACTCCTGTGCGTAAAAAAAAAAGACGCAAATACAGTATTGGTGGACAAAAAATGACGCATAACGCGAAAAAGGGCGGACATTTCATACAGGAAGTGATGTAATAGGATATCCTGTTTGCAGATCATGTATAGTGGGTGTACTTTCACTTTCACTTTGCAGTCTATGATTCTTCTAGACTGTGTGGCTGTGTAGAGAGTGGTATCCTGAGATTTTGTGCTTATTTGTCCTGTGTGCTATCTGTATTGTCAATTTGTGAAATAAATATTGTTGGTGTATACTATACTACTGTGTTTTGTGTACATTTGTCCATTTACCTAGTGTTTTTGTTGTTTGTGTGAGTCTGTTGTGGGTAGTGGTAGTTTGGGGATAGTTGGGCTCTTGTAGTGGTTAAGTTTACTTTTCATCTGTATTTGTACCCCTACATTCCCCCTTTTCCCCTTTCTATTTCTTAAACCCTATTCCCTTTCACATTTCCACTATGTCTGGTAGGCCACGTCTTGGCAGGATGGGTGAAGAGGAGTTGGGGGGGTTCATATGGCTTGTGTGCCATTTCTTGCCACTCATGATCGAGGCAGGGGGCAGGGTGATACAGGGGTATCAAACAGAGGCGCGCAGAATCCGGTGGGGAAAGGTGCTGCATCACCTGCAGCGTGTGTATGCCAGCCAGAGGAGTGACCACCAGCTGAAGCACCGGTGGGCTGACCTCATCACCAGGAAGCAGGAGCTCTTGGACCACCTGGTAATCGTGATTGGTGGCACTGTTGGTGAGTACTAATCATGTAAATGTGCACGATTAAATGCTCTGTAGTGACATAAGAGGATTTGTACTATGTCTGCCAGCTAACTTGATGACTGTGTGTAATGCTAGGGAAACGTACAGGGATAATTGATGCACTATGGTAAGGATCACAATTGCTAGCTGTCAGGTAGCACGTGCTCAGCAAACTTACAGGATACTTTTCCATGAAGTAAATTGGTGCGGCCTTTGTGTCAGACAACCAAACAAAATAGGAGCCAATCATGTCTATATAGGGCACTTTTGACAGAGAAGTAAAGATGTACCAACATATTGGCTAACTTTGTTGACGCAATAGCTAGACTGACTTTAGAATCACTACATGATGCAGAAAATGAGTGCTGCCTTCACGTCAATTGATTATAGCAAAGTGGCTCAGACATATGTCTCATGTGAGTCTGGTGAGTGTGGAAGGAAAGCGTTCACGGAAGTACTATGAATGTTTGGGATTATTGTGTTCCTTTATCTTTTTGGATACATGTCAGATCTGGATTTGAAAACATTGTGAAAAGGTGTAAGGTGCCCTCAGCTAATATCTTAGAATGTTTGTTGGAGTTAGTTGTGCCACATTCCAAATATGGATGGCAGTCCAAAGGTATGCACATGGCTTCATATCTCCATGGTTGGTGCAAATCACCATAGCTGGGCCACATCAATTGAATCAAATGTAACAACAGTAGGGCTTACAAACGTCCCTGCCCCTCCCTCTGTAGATTTTACCTATGTGTAATAAATGTGTCATGGCCACAAGGCATGTTTGACTGGTAATGCAGTCCTCAAGTAACCAGGCTTTGGATGTCTCTCTTGGATGCACATGATGAGACTATTACACTCCATACTTTTTTCTGGTCACCAATTAAGGGGCATGTTTGCAACCACATGATAGTTAGGGCCAATGTATGTGTGCAGATATGTGTGTAACTGTCACAGGAGACCCATGCTATGTACAAGTTGGCCATGATATATCAGATGCAGTATCATCATGTCTGAATGGCTGCCATTTCCTTATTCAGCCTACACATTGTATATGTTTATGAAATTGTTGCTCTGTGCACAGATTTTGAGCACATTTGTCCCTTCCATGCCTTACAGGTGGACCGGCACCCTACACTGTGGGAGAGGTGGCGACATTTGAAGACCCCGACCACGCCAGTAAGTGTTGATATGTCTGTTATGTGTTGTGTTTGCTGTTTATGGATTCGTGTGTGTTGAACGCATAGCAGGGTGTGATGCGTTGGGCAATCATTTCTCTTGTTCCATGAGTGGGATTTCAGTTTCTCAAATGTTTTGAGTTGGCCAATGCGTATCCAATGGTATTATCTAGGGATTGTAGGCCATTCCTGTAGGCCCCACTGTGAGTACTGGGGTTAGTCATGTGGATGACACTTGTATCAACAAGAGTCGCACTGGAAGTCAGCTCCGATTTAGTCAGCCTGTCAGACCCACATTCTCCAAGATTGGTACAGCAAATTGCTTTCCAGTAGACTTCTGCTTCCCTATTTACCAACGTACTTATGAAATTGTAGGTAGAACCTCCTAGCAGCATGTACCTCCACATGTAGTGCTACAAGTATGTGGAACTTGAGTGCAATGGCCTAGGTGTGCATGCTAATCATGATCATGGGTGTTCTTGCAACTCTGTGTCTGATGTAAGTCAGGCCTTACTGGAAGTATATGTTGTGTACCAAGTTCTGCATTTCCTGACATGTGTGGCCCTATGATTGGTCTAGGGTTTGCTGACTCCTAATTGTTGATAGACCTTACCTGTGGTGTGTGTGTAGAGCCAAACACGTGTGGAGTTTTCTATACACTCCTCGGTGTACATGTTTTTGGAAATTGATAGTTGTTTATCCACCCCACCCACCTTCAAACACAGGCATGGGTTTGTGAATGGGGTACCTAGTACTGATGCTACCAGTATGTTACACATACATGTGAATAAGTGACTGTTTGGTTGGAACCTAGTATACACACTCAGGTATGGCACTTGGTACTATACTGGCAAGTCCAGTTACAACTTGCAGACCATGTGGCTTTAGTTTTGCATTCCGTACACTGACCTTTGTAGCCCAGGTCTTGGCGGAGGATATGCAGCATGATTCTTAGCTGATAACTGGCAGAACTCAGATGGCAAGTCAAAGCCAGTTGTTACCCATCTTGTAGGTTATGGATGTGCTATGTGTGATGTGACCTTTGTAGGCTGGCCTGCCATGTACTTCCTCAGGGACATTCAATGATCTGTATTGTGATATGAGCTGTTACAAGTACTGTAGATGTATTGTCTGATTAGCTTCTTGTGCCATTTCACACAATGCAGTTACTAATGTAGAATATTTGCATTTGTCTTCACAGCTGCAAACATGACTCCAGACCAGGTCCGTGAATTCCAGCGCCAGGCCATGAGATACCAGCACATCCTGCTGGTGGAGTCGGGGTTCAGGAGGATGGCCCGGCGATATCGCCATGAACGGGCCTCCGGGGCATGGAGAGCCTTCCCACAGGGTGGGCCTACTTTGCCCACCACAGCTACCACCAGCACAACCACCACTTCAAGCCAGGTGACCCCACCCACAGATGGGACTGTTGTGCCTACATCTGCTGGACTTCCAGGCCCCATCCTTGCTACAGGTGCAGGACAGCCCACTGGGCCTGTCTCCACACACACACATAGACCTCCTCCACCGGTACCCACACTGCCACAGCTCCATCTGTTGACCCTGCAGCCTTCCACAACATGGAACGGAAGATGGACCGTGTGCTGCGCAAGTTAAGCCACCTGAGCCGGGATGTGCGCCACATTAACCGCCGTGTTAAGTCAATCAAGAGGACCCTCCGCAGGGCCAACTGTATTTGAAATGGAAATAATTCCCTCCCCTCCCTCCTCCCTCCTCTTTCCTTGTTCTTATTGTTAGTGGGCTTAGGGGGCTTAGTGTTAGGTTAGTATAGGCTGTTAGTTTAGTTAGTGTTAGTGGGTGGGGGGTCCTGATTCTTTCTATTTTTACTTATTAAGTGTGTGGGTGGGTTGGTGGGGGGCTATGTTGGGGTTCTTGTGTTTAAAAAAAAAATACCCAAAAAACAAAAAAATAAAATAAAAAAATACAAAAAAATATATATTTGTTTAGGATAGTATACTATGTGTTTAGGTTAGTATGTGTTGTCCTCCATGTGTCCCGTCTCATAAGGGGGGTGGGGGGTAGATGTTTAGAACATTTCGTTACATGTGATAAGTAAGTGTAGCTTAGGTTAGTTAGGGACAGTTGTGGGTAATGAGTAGTCAGGGTAGATTAGGGAAGGTAAGATTTTTCCCTCAGTTTCCTCTTCTGTGATTAGCATTTAATAAATATTTGGTTAACCCTTAACAGTATGTGTTAAATGGTACTTGATCCTGGGTTTGGATTCAGTGTACATGAATTTTGTACTATTACATTTGTGTCCTATGCTACAAACAAATCCCAACTGAGCTGTACAATTGGCAGCTAGCCCAGAGCTACCTTGCAAAGTGTCCACCCTTCGTTGCAACCACCAGTCACAGTTAATATGGCTGACAATGTGTTTCTGTTGATAAGTGTGGTTTCTACGTCACAAACAGTGCTACCAGACTTGGTATTGGGGGAACAGTTTTAGGTCTGACTGCAGTGTGATGATCAAGGACACCCTTATAAGATGAGTTCTCATTGGCACTCTTGTATTCTTGTCTTCATGACTCTCATACGTCATTTGTGACACAGTTCAGCATGATTACCTATTTGTATGTAAACTCAGACACCTTCATTTATGCAGTTTTTGTAGTGTTTGCTTAGATTAGTGTGCACTGTTATATGTGTTATTATTGCATGGTGACAACATTTTGCGGCCACTATTTGATGACTTAGATATCCCTTGAGGAAGCATTCTTCTGTCCAACACAGCATGATGGTGTATGTTTTCTCACTTCATCAGATCTTACCCTCAGGAAGGGCAGAGTATGATGCAATCATGGGCACTGTGCTGATTTATCTGACTACATAATATCAGGACAGTTGTATTGACAAGCTACGTAATTTGACAGTAGACACATTTCAGTTATCTACTGCACAATTGATATGTCACATTACCCAGAGTCAGATTTGTTGTGTAAGTGCTATTTATTGAAAAGTGCTGTAGTGCTATCTGTACATTGTCCATGATTGTGAGTCCATTAGAGTGACATCTTACATTGTGATCCTACACAAGGGTTTACCGAAATGCTTTTGACATGTTGGGGTTGATTTTTCAGACAGTGCAGAGGGACAGATTTTGCCAATGAGTAGGAGAGAGACAATCACTGGGCTGGCTGACAAGATATACAGTGGTTTGCAGAACAGTGCTTGAGTACAGTTGTGCAAGACTGGCAAGTTACAAAACGCAGGACCTTGGTAATAGTTGGCCATGTGGCAGGGACTAGTGCTTCTGGGTACTTTTCCTTGTGAATGTGATCTGTTCCATGTCTTCTTCTTCTGATGTGTGTGTTGCCTCCTCTGTCCTTGTTGTTGTTGGTTGTGAAGGAGCAACACACACCTCAGTGTTAGAAGACGTGGAGTCAGACATCCCGGTCACTGCTCCCTGTGAAGGTCTTAAGGGCAGTACTGCAGCAAGGAGTATCTGCTGGTTCTTGAGAATAGCAGCCACATCACAATGGTAGGCAGCCAGGTCGGCCCTGAGGGGTTCAATGTTGCATTCGTGCACGTGTTGACAGGATTGCTGTTGTAGGTGTTGGGTCAACTGTATTACAGCTGTGCTGATTTCCTTCTGGTTTTTTTGCAGTTCCTGCAAGATAGATGTTAGGGCTTGCATAGCTGCTGCCTGATCTGCAGATGACATCATGCACGAACGCACCCCCTCTAGGCTGGCTGCCATAGTTTGCATCTCCAACCGCACCTCCTTGGCCAGCTCCCGCTGTACTCCAAAAACAGTTCTCTCAAAGCTGGTGCCAGTGTCGTCTGAGTCCTCAGCTGTATTGGAGCGGGCAGGTCTTTTAATTGGGGTGGTGGGTGGATCCTCTGCGACGGCTGCTTGTTCTGTACTCCTCCTTGTGACTGAAGGTGGTGTCTGGAGGGTTTCAAGGACCTTTTGGATAGTCTCCTGGGGAATGTTTATCGGCTCGTCATCCATGTCATCAGGGTAATCTGGGACAGGGATATCCGCAGGAGATCCATCTTCCTCTGCAATGAAACAAGGTACAATTAGTGTGTCTGTGTTGTGGCATTTTTGATGTGACATGCCTGCCTTGTGATGAATTCACATTGTGATCTTGTTTCGTGTTCATTGCGCCAGTCCTTCAGATGGGCATTCTTCCAGGCCTTTGGCCCACCTGCGTGTCACATGTATGTTATTGAGTTATTAGACATGTCGGCATCATCGCCTCTAGGTGTTGGTTTAGGCCAAATAGTGAATTGTCACCTTCTTGTCCTACTCAACCCTCTGTCTACATCCATCCTCATGGTGAGACCTTTCACTGGCTGTGGGTGTTCAGATGGCCCTGGCAGCACACTTAACAATCTGAACCTGGCCCAATCTCTGATCTTTCACATCCACTTAAATGTATTTGACATGTGGCATATCCTATGCATAGCAATGTTATGACACGATATGGATGTTGGCATTGGTAATGTGTACTGCTGATGTTGGGGAATGTGTGTTACATTGGATTGCCCTGATAATCGTATCAGTGTCCTATTTCCTCCTCTGACTGTGCAGGTGTATTTCAGTGACCAGTTACATGTGTCCCCCCCTCAATGCTGTTGTCTGAGCAGTATGACATTTGGGATGTTGCATTGTTACCCAGGCACAGGATGGACCCTGACATATGCAGCATGGGTGTGTCCTTAGTGCTGTGTAGCTCCTATTGTTGTTTACATTGGCTGATGTTTGCTAAAACTATGGGCATTGACATTTGACAGTACTGGGGTCTTTGTCTTGTTTCTGGGGATTGTTGAAGTTGTCATCCTCAACCCCCTAATTTAGTTGTGTATGATCCATGGGGAGGTTACTGCCATTGGCTACTTGAGCTGCACACAGAGCGGAGGTGGTAGTGGCAACTGTTGTCGCAGTTACATTCCAGTTGTCAGTATGGCTAGAGGTTGTTAAGAGGGCCGTAGTTAATGTAGGGGGTATGGTGGCTGACGTGTGCCGGGATGTCAGTTTGACGTTGTGCCCTTCCCTCCTGGTGTGGCTTTCCCTTTGCTCCATCGTTGGCATGACAGCATGCCCCCATGGGACTGTTGTTGGTGTAGTGTAATGGTGTGCCCCAGCTTCTGTTTGTGCAGGCCATGCCCCCATGCCGTGCCCTTTTACCCATGCCACTCCATGTATATGATGACTTCCATGCATTTTGTGGTCGGTATCACCCCCTGCTCACAGTTGACATTATTGAATTTTAATTCCCCATGCAACTTACCCTGCATGTGCGTTGTCTCCTGGTAGTCTGCGCTGTCCTGTCCTTGAATCCCTGTGACGATCTCCTCAGGGATGACGGCTGCGACCATCTCCTCCATGTGGTCCAGGGCCTCCTGGTGTGCTGGACTCCCCCCTCCAGTCTGCAGTGCTGCCTTCCTGTTCCTGGCCATCTTTTCCTTTGTCCTGCGCTTGCAGTCATGCCAGCGTTTCTTGCACTCGATGACTGTTCTGCGTACTTCTGCCACACTGTTAATCTTGTCGACAATTTGTTGCCATATAGCCTCTCTCATGCTAATTGGCAATTATGAGGTGACAAACAGTTGGTGCTGGTGTTCCGTCACCTTTTTAACCAGAATTTCCTGCTCCTCTGCACTGAAGCAACACTTTATTTTCTTCTTATAAGTGTCCTGGTTCTTGTGTGGGTCCTCCTGGCTGGTTTCTGGTCTGTTGTCATCTTCCTGGGGTCTGTAGTGGCATCTGGGATCCATTTTGGCTCTCCTCTGGTGAAATGGCAGTGTTCCCGTTTTTTTTTTTACGCTATTGCGTCAAAAAACGGCACATATCCGGTTTGCGGGTCGTAAATCGACCCGCAGTCATTTCTGCCGCATTAACGTCGTTTTGCTTTACGACTTGACGCTGCGGTGTGCGTCAAAATAAATGACTCCCACCTGTGGTTTGCGCTGCTGTGCGTCAAAGTATAAATTTGACGCCCGCACAGCGCACCAAAATGGCGTTAGCCGGTGGTAATATTTTTGACGCAAAACTGCGCCGGCGCAGTTTTGCGTCAAAAAGTATAAATATGGCCCTAAGTGCACACTACTTTGTTAAATGTCTCTTGGCATTAAGTGCAGCACAAAGTTTTCAAATCACTTCTTGCAGGGACTGTCATCCCACCGTTGTGCGATGACAGATACCATGTATTCTACCAGCAAATTTTATCACTAAAAAAATAAATAAGTTCAAGGGCTCAGTTAGGAGGTCACTGCCAAATGCTGAAGTTGCTGAACATCAATACAGCCTGGTCTTAATTCCAGCTCATGCCTTTTTCTCCCACCATCCTACACTTCCTTTTGTTAGCGCATCAGGCCTTAATAAGTAAACTTACAAAGGAACGCGAATAGGTCGATGAACCTTTTGACCAGCGCTTGGGATGTTCCCACCATATAGGTACCGTACCATCACAATTCAATAACCAATTGTCAATTTTTAACATCAATTATTAATAATAATAACATTAGTAATCACTAAGAGTCAGTAATTGATGCACCATGACCTTTCAGTCATGAATAACCACACCTTTATGTAAAAGTTAGAGTATTGATTTCCCTATATTAACAATGCTAGAGTCATGTAAGTTAATCTAAAAATCAAATGATAAACATACAGAAACAACTCTGGCTGTCCGAATCTGCAAAAGAAACACAGTCTAATCAAGGCTTGAACTACTACACATTCTAATATCACAGTGCAAATTAATAGCAAGAATAATTGTGCAAACAATATTACATACATTTATATTCAGCAAGGAAAACACATCAGTTGTTATTCCCTATTTGAACTTCATTAGTGAGAACCTTAACTAACACCTGATTAGAATTATCATGTTGGGCTTCATGCAAAATGACTTTAGTCAACACAAATTTGGAAAAACCTCTAACTATGGCTCTGTCAAAATAGCGCGGTTGGAACCTAGAAACAAAAGCAAATTGACATAATCATTCTAATTCATAGTACCTATCCGTAGTATGGATCAGCAGGCAGTGTCAGTCTTTGTCCTCAGGACATCAGTCTGGTCAGCAAGGCATCAGGATTCAGGATCAGAGTTCAGAAAAGGCAAAGTCTCTTTTAAGCATTAAAGTTAGCATGTCTCTTCTCAAGACACTCAGAGAATACTAGAACTTACGACAAGATAAAAATGAGCAAATGCGGGTGGTGAATGGTGTCCTCCTCTCAGTGCAGTCCCGTTAAGTTAGATTTCCTAAAACTTTGTCCTAATTCCCTATTGGTCAAGGTATCGCAAGTTCACACTTTGTTCAATAAAACTAAACCATCAAATCTAAGTTTCTGCTAGTACAGGGTTCACATGTCGATGATTGGCTCACCCTGTGATGTTCACGTCATCCAGCTCGTCAGGTAACAATATTGTTGCAGCTTATTCTCCATTCAGTGTGGTTATTGTTCTCCTCCTGAGAAGGTCAGCCTTACACATGTTACATTTACTCTGTTATGCACTACAAGAACAACATCTTCTAGTAAGCAGTTCTCATGAGAAAGACCTTTTGCTACAAACACATTTGTCAGTACAGTGGAAAATCACAATTTAATTCTCTGGACAGCCATTTTATTAAACGTTTAAGAAATTCAGCTTGACATGAGGCCATGCAACTAGGCCAAGAACTCCGCTAAATTAAGGCTTTCAATTAATAAAGCAAATACATAATGCATGACCCTTAATATGATGTATTACTGCATTAATCAAACATATGCTTAACATTTCATATTAATAAGCCATTAATAAGTACACTTCGTGAACATTGGTGGCCACTTCTCGTGATCACACTTTCAAATGTGTGCATTATTTTTCCTACTTTATTACACTTTCGAAGCAAATTCTACACTCAAGATACATGAATACTCATCAATAATTCTGTTAGAACTCCTGCGCTAGCAATCCCTCCTCTGATGACTAAATGTGACATCACATTAAAACTTCCCTCACAAAGTTTTGCATCAGCTAAAATTCTGTCAATTCAATCCCTTCAGATCTTTGTTCCTTTTTGAATTTTCCCTAAACATTTTTCCTTTTCTTTTCTTCCCTCCTCTGATTATTCTTTGTCTTCTTCAATTTAATTATTTTGCACAATTTACAAATTGTTAATATTCCAATCAAGCTAACTTCCACAATCAGTATCCCTTGTATTATTTTCAGTAATATCTAATTCAAAATGTTGCTGAGCCAATTTCCCACGAAGCTAAACCTTTACCAACTTTCTCCCAAACTCCTGGTTCCTTTCATTCTTTCAAATCAGCACTTTCATTAGTCAGATTAGTAAGTAAGATTGTAATTTCTTTACTATTCTCAGGAATGAACAAACAACAATGCTTAGACTTAAGCATTTTACAAACTCCGCCATCCTTCACTAAAAGAATGTCTAATGCAAGAAGGTTTTGAAGAGTCATAGCTCTTTCAGCAGCTAGTTCAGCATTTATCAGGAGTATTGCTCCTGAAAAATTTGTCAGCATGTTATCCACAATAGTAGACAACTTTTGAATCTTTATCGAATTCAGAACAACTCCCACTGAAGGAATTATTGTTTCAAATATATCTCCCACTATACCTGAAGGAGACTCCTTTGCCTAATATGATGTAATTCAGTCACTTTTGGAATTTTCTTTATATCATCCAGTTGGAAAATCTTTGGGAAAACTATCCCCAAATAACATGTCCCATACCATCCAAATGGGAGACGGTAATAAGCATTAGGACCACAAATGTATTAGATCCCAGGAATCACTGGATCCTGTCCATTCAGCATAAATGTCCATTTACTCTGGAACAAAAACACGTCTACACTCACTCGTTCCCACAAATAATGTGTCAGTGCGAGATTTAGGCCTATATATACAAAGCTTGCCTACATGTTGTGCATCTAGAGCTAATTTCCATTGTGCTTTTATTGCAGTATAAGCATAATCATTTGTGTAGGTCCCTTTCTCTAAACCTTTTTCTAATTTCTCTTTCAATGCCTTTTTCTTGTCATCTGTGTGATCTCAAAAGCTCTTCTCAAAAGGTGTAGTCAAGCATGTCAGGTTATTGCGATGGGCATAAGCAGTGCCAAATGTTAGTGTAGGCTCAAAGAATCCTCTACCTAATACTATGTCATTATTCTTAGCTATTCTACTCCAATACCTAATAGGGACAAAGAAAAACACCACATCATTGTTGGAATAAAAGTAGTGAATGTACTCCTGGTTATAGAATCTTGTTAGTAACAGACTACAACTTATCCCATACATGAGTGGCAGGCTATGGTAAGTAACTCCTTCTGTTACTGATGAAGGAATCTGTGTACACACAAAGCAGTTCTTTGCATCCATTGTTTCAACATACTCACTCAATAAGTGATAGAGCACATTAGAAGAAAGTTCCCCATTTGTATTGGTATCCTCGTGCAGATACTTCTTGCCTGATTCAAATTTCTCTATAGCTGTTGATGCAGTAGTTGTCGCGAAACCAGAAGTATGGTTGGCTTCCCTTTTGTCAAGAACAATCATGCCCACAATTAATTTCACAAACAATATCACACACACAATTGCCAAATCAATACTCATGTATTTACAGCGCCTATCTTTTCTACTTCAGAAAGTAGAAGAGAAATTTAGTAATTGTAGCAACAATTAAAAAAAAAAACACCAACAAATCTTTCAGGACTTATTTACAGCTCTCAGTCTCTCTTCCAGGATCCTTTGTCAAAAATCGGTTTAGCAGCTTGTCAACATCAGGTTTCAAAAGTCAAATCAGGTTATCAAAGTCTTATCCGGTAACTTTCAACAGTCTTTTTTTGTCTTTGCACTTTTTGTCAGATTGTTTCAACAGTTCAGTTCATCAGCTTCCTTCAAGTGCCAAAATATTGACTGGAACATCTCTATTAAAACAGGAAGATAAAAACTCTTTCTGCCAGTCACTTGTAGTTGCATACCCCCATTCAGGACCTGAGTACCTTCGACTTGCTATTCTCTTTCTTTTCAACTTTCGATCTCCTTGCAACTCTCCTTCACTCAGATGTTCTTTCCTTGTTGTGTCTACTTCTTCCTCAATTGTTGCTTCAACAACTACTTTCTTTCTCTTTGCTTGTGACTACAGCCACTTATCTCCTTTCACTGGACCCTTGGTCAATGTTCTTTTCAGTGCTGAACTTGAAACTTCTTCTTGCTCTGTGGTGTTTTCTCTTGACGGACCTGCAACTAGTTCAGGAGGAGTTAGATCACATTGGCTTTGATCCACCTTGACTCCTTCCCCTTCGGGGTCTGGCAATTTCTCTGTTTGTCTCTCAAAATCGTCTGCTTCTGGGAAAGCCCTCCTCCAATTAGGCTCTCCTGCTGCCTCAAATGAGATAGGTTCGCAATCACCCTCCCGGAGGTCTTCTCCTTCGTCTCTCACAGGTGTGACTGAACCGTCCTCAATGAGCTCAGATCTAGTCTCAGTTCCCCTTTGTTCTTCCCCTGGCCCTGAGACTGGTCCTATTGTTGGTACTCTCAACAACTCTTATTTATGGTCCAGTGGACATGCCACTTTCTTTGTGTGACTAGAGTGGATCCAGTTCGGAACTCCAGCGCACTTCACAGCTGTGGCAGTCGTCAGAACTACCTGGAAAGGGCCTTTCCAACGAGGCTCCAAACACTTTTCCTCACGTGTTTCCAGACCACAACCCAGCCTCCGACTCTCAGGTTGTGCCCTGGGTCAGGGATCGGTGGCAGTGTGGTGGCTTCCAACTGCTGAAAGAGCGAACCACATCAGCCAGACCTTTGCAGTAGTCCAACACCATATCATCTGAAATGTTGACAAGTGCATTTGCAGGCACTGCTGGCAATCTCATGGCTCATCCCATAAGGATCTCATGCGGCAACAATCCTGTCTTCCTGTCTGGTGTGTTTCCCATTGTCATCAGAACTAAAGGCAATGCGTCAGGCCATTTCAAATTCGTGGACGCACACATCTTTGCAACTCTTGACTTCAAGTTACCATTCATTTGTTCCACTAGTCCTGATCCTTCAGGGCGGTAACTACAATGCAACTTCTGCTCAATGCTGCACACAGTAATTTAATTACTTCATTGTTGAAGTAACTTCCCCTATCTGATTCTAAAGAGATCAGAAACCCAAAATGTGGTATCAGTTCCCTAAGCAGTAGGTTAGCTATTGTGAGGCTGTCATTTCTTTGTGTAGGGTGCGCTTCAATCCAGTGACTGAAGAAGCAAACAATCACCAACACATATCTCAAACCTCCACACACGGGCATCTCAATAAAATCCATTTGCATTCTGCTGAATGGACCTCCTGTTTTTCCAATGTGGCTCAAATTGACAACTGTCCCATTCCCCGCGTTCATTTGCTGGCAAATGACGCAACAACGGCAAACCGCTTCAACTTCGGGTTGAACCAATCATGTTTGAACAGTCGAATCATGGCATCCCTCCCAACATGTGCCTGACCATGACAATACCTAGCCATTTGAGACAACAGGCTATTTGGCAAAAAACAATCTACCCTCTTCTGAAACCCACAATTCATTTTGCCTTTGTACACATTGCATTTTAGTCCATGAACGTTTTTCCTCCCTACCAACATTATTCTGCAACATTTTCAATTCTTCCATTGTATCAGATACTTTCAATGCATAACCTGGACATGTTTCATCTACTTTACGTAACAATTCCCACTTATCTTTGAACGCTATACAGTCAATGCGCAAAACCTTGCGACTTGATCAGCATATCCATTTCCCATGGACACAAAGTCTTGAGACTTTAGATTTGCACTGCATTTCACCATGGCAATTTCTTCAGGCATTTGGATAGCAGGCAATAATTCCTTAATTCTCTCACCATTTCTCACTGGTGAACCAGAAGAGATCATGAAACCTCTCTGTGATCACAACTGGCCAAAATCATGGACTATTCCAAGTCCGTACTGGCTATCCATATAGGTTGTCACTTTCATTTGGGCAGAAATATGGTACGCTCTAGTAAGGGCTACCAGTTCTGCTACTTGGGCAGAATACACTCCTTGAAGCCAAGATGCTTACAGGATATCAGAAACTGTGCACACAGCATATCCTGCTCTCAATGTCCCTGTATTGTCTCTCAGGCAAGAACCATCAACAAAAACAATTTGATCATTTTCTTGCAATCGAGTGTCTCAAATGTCAGGTCTCGGTTTTGTGCACAATTCAGTTACTTCAAGACAATCATGCTCAATGTCTTCTAACTTCTCAATTTCAATATTGTCATTCGGAAGTAAAGTTGAGGGGTTCCGCACTGTACATCTTTTCAATGACACATTAAGTGACCCTAGAATACTTGTCTCATATCTGGTCAACCTTGCACCGGTTAAATATTGGGTCTTGTGGACCATAATTGTTAAAGGATGTCCCATCACAATACCTTCACACTGTGTGAGGCTCTGTCCAACCGCTGCAACTGCACACAAACAACCTGGTAAGGCTGCTGCGACTGGGTCCAAGGTAGCTGAACAATATGCTACTGAGTGGTTCCATGGACCTGCGTCAAGACAGACAAAGAATATGCAACACGCTCATGAGAAAACAATGTGAAAGGTTTTATGTAATCAGGCATACCCAAAGCTGGAGCTCTGCACATACTCTCTCTCAGTTCAGAGAACGCTTTCATACCAGCCTGGTCTAACACTATAGGATTGGTGACCTCTTTGTGAGTCAGCTTCGGCAATGGCCTTGAAATTATTGAAAAATTGGGAATCCACTGGCTACAGTAGCCTACCATCCCTAAGTACATCCAGACATCTCTCCGTGTGGTCGGGAGATTCATCTGTAATATGGTTGTGACCCTTTCTCTGGATATTTTCCTTGATCCTTTCTCAATCTGGTGACCCAAGTATTTCACCCCTTTCTGACAATACTGCAATTTGAGTGGGGACACTTTATGTCCATTCTTTCCCAAATGGTTCAACAGAGCAACTGAGTCATACTTGCACTCGTCCCTTGTTCTGGATGCAATGAGCAAGTCATCAATGTAGAGTACCAAGATTGATTGGAAAGGCAATTCCAACGACTCCAAATTCTTTTTCAGGATCTGACTGAATATGGAAGGTGACTCCAAAAACTCCTGAGGAATTCAACACCAACAGTAAACTCAGTCTAAGAACTTGAAACAAAAGAGAAATTGGCTGTCCTCATGAAGAGGCACAGAAAAGAAAGCTTGTGACAGATCTACAACAGTGAACCACTCTGCATCACATGGAATTTGAAACATTATTATGGCTGGATTTTGTACAATGGGGAAACATTTTATTATGATATCATTTACTTTTCTCAAATCTTGGACAATTCAAACTTTCCCACAGGGCTTTTTCAATCCCATTATCAGTAAATTACATGGGCTGCTCAACACTTCTTTCAGAACCCCTTGCTTTACAAATTCTGCAATTATTTGGGTGACCTTTATAAGAACATCTTGTTGCATGTGGTACTGGGGAATTTGAGGAAAAACTGAATTTGGCTTTACAGAAACCTTAACTGGCTCTACTCCCTTTATCAGACCTATCTCTTTCCCTGTCAGATCCCACACTTTCTCCTTAATCGTTCCCTGTAAATCAGATGAAGCTCCTTCACTGTGAACATTGGAAAGAAATTAATCAGAGGGTATTCCTCATTTATGGTTTCACACTCTATCTCTGGTGCCGGGTCATCTTCTTCATCGCTATTAGTCTGAATCTCGATTCCATCATTTGAACAGGTAATCGAGCACCTTGTTTTACACAGCAAGTCTCTTCCCAGTAGGGATACTGGGCTTGAATCACAGACTACGAATTTGTGCATTCCCTGGAAGTTGCCAATCTCAACCTAAACTGGATCTGTAATCGGATTGGTCAAATACTGATTCGCAACTCCTACAACCTGGACTGTTTTCCCTGAAAGGGGCAAGTTTGGAACTTCTGCACTTCTCACTGTAGAGCGTGTGGCTCCTCTGTCAACCAGGAATGAAACTCGGTGACCCATGACCTTTTCCTTCACATAGGGACCTTTCTGATCTACTTCTAAGGAAGCTTCAAGCATACATTCCTCTTCCTCTGAACTGTCGCTCACCCAATCATCATTTATTCCAATCTCACTGTATAATAGGAATTGATGTACTGTGTTATTACTTTGGCTGGACCTCTGACCCGTGACCTGTTGAAGAAACATCACCTGCTGCAGTGCCATTGGGGCTTGTGGTATTTGGATTTGCTGTCTAGGTACCATGGGAACCTGCTGTTGCATCGGCTGCAACTGTGTCATTTGTGCACGTGGCATTGGTATCTGCTTCAAGGGTTAAAAACCTTGCATTTGATTCACATTATTCTGGAAATTCGGGTTATGACCTCTCATTCTCAGTCCTCTCATGTTTGGAAACAAACTGATGTCATTACTTTGCTGAACAACACCTTCCTGCACCAACATTGGACACTCCTGCTTCCAATGTCCGACGGCTCCACAAATGGTACAAGGCAACAATTTCTTCATTCCCTGCACATCATTCTGAACCACTAAAGTATTCATGTCTGGACCATGGTTAACATTACCTCAGCGACCTCTACCTCTCATCTGGGGCTGAAATACCATGCTTCCCTGCTGCTGCTGTGGTAGCTGCTGTGGAAAATTTCCTTGCATCACTGTTTGGGCAGCTTTAATCTGCATCAGCATCACCTTCTCTTTCAGCTTTCTCTGTTTCAATTCAATCTCATCACAGCAGTATTTTGCATACTGCAACACCTCATCAATCGTCTTTGCTAGCCAGCAAATCAAATGACTGTTAATCACCTGGCTAATTTCAGGTCTCAATCCCTCCACAAACCTGAACACAAAATGAATCATGTCTTTCGGCTCAATGGTTTCGGTACCACACTCATGCTTGAATTGAACGTCTGCAACAGTACTCTCAAGAGTATTGACTCTTTGGCTTCTTGAGCTGTCCTATTGATTCTCTACCAATCAATGTTTTTGGGTGAAATTCTCATTTTCAGGAATTCAATCACCTTATAATAATATTTTATTACCTCAGGAGACCGTGTGCCTGTAGTTTTATCTCTCTCTGGCTCTCTCGTCGGCCAATCTATACTCCTCTTACACTCCATCCACAAATCAGCTGGAACCACTATCTCTAAGACAGTGTTCAAGTCTTCCAAAAGGCATTTTGCAAGTTTGACAAACCTGTCTGTCCGCTGGTACCATTCCACTGGCTTCTCTCTGAATCTGGGGTAATCATTTGTAAACAACAGAATGTCACTCCTGCTCCAGGGGACATGAACAAAATTCCCTCCTGGAATTTCCTTCATAGGTAACATTTTTATTGGGTCTTTCTCCTGTTGTATGTTTGCAGTCAATTCTACCAAATCCGTTTTCTCTTACCTCTTTTCTTTACCCAGCTGCCTTCCCACTTGTCTAAAGCTCCCCAAAGCTGGGCACTCTGAAGCAACTCCCTAGGGTATGCTTTCATTCCAGCAGAGCTCATGTGTTCAAAATCTTTAGCTTCGAAATCTAACCTGTAACTTCTTTTCAAATGCTTCATCTTCTCTAGTTCTATGCCGTATTTCTCTGCCCGGTCTGCTAAAGTCTGATGCACATTGCTCACTTCCCTTGTAATCTTCAGGCACAGATACCTCAACTCCCCTTCAGTGTAGGACTCTAACCTATTCACACCCATGGTTCCCTCAATGAGCTCACCTACTTCCATGCTTAGTGTAGCATAGTTCAGGTACTCTCCTCCCTGGGGAGCACTCTGTGGGGTATTCAGCTTAGCTAACCAATCAGTCAGTTGTTGGGCTGTTAAGCCTTGCAATGAAATGTTATTAGCCTGCGTAGGTGGCACCTGCTGCACCACTGTATTCGGGTCTGTGGTGTCATTAGGTTTGCGTTCTGACCGATGTTCGGTCCCATCACAGTATCCGGAGGAACTCCGAACAGACTAAGATCTAACAAGGACCTGGACCCATCAAAGGTCTGTCCCGCAGGAGAGACTACTCGAGTGTTTTCAGTAAGTCCTTCCTCGATTGCATTCTGTGTCATGACACCCTGTTCACATACACTGGGTTTCTTTTGTGCATACAAGGGTACAGCTGGACCAACAGTAATAGGTAGAGATATCGAATCTGGGGTTGCTCTGGTACCTAAGTTCTGTGGAAGAGTAACTCCCATGTTCTGATTCACCATTGATGACATATCTGACTGTGTCCCTGTCACTGGAGTGTATTTCGGCATTACCTGTGGCTGCACTTGAGGCAGTAAGAGTGGAGTTGGCTCTGTCTGAACCAACATTGGTCTCGGGAAAACCTGTTCTGTAGGCACCACTAAGTTTGTGACAGTTTCCATAATGGGCACATCTAGGTAAATTCTATGGACCTGTGGCTGTGGCACCTGACTCTGTACTATTGGAGTAATAGGTGCATTAAGACTACTCTGCACCGGAATCTGTGTTGGGCTCGGATTAACCTGCAACGGACTCTTGTTGCATTAACCTGTGTCAGAGCTGTAGGATCAGCACTGGTACTCGGACCACTCTCATATGCTGCATATGGTGGTGAACGATTTCTCAAAAACTGTGTATGAAACTCATCATCATCTGACTTTTCCTCCACTGTTGAAGACTTCCCAGCCTCTCTCCTCTCGGAAGGGATTCTATTTGTCTTTTGGGTAGCTTTTCTTCCTTCTTTCTCAGTGTCTTGTGTAATTGCTGGAAACAACTTAATTCCATGCAAAGTCTTGTTCCTCCAAAGTCTCTGAACACTGTCCCATCTAGCCTCTGTTAATGTCTTTTCTGCTTTTCTCATTCTTCTCTCGAATTTCTGTTGCTGTTGCTTCTGGCTACTAGTTCCCAGATCACTAATGCCTCAAACTGTACTGGTGTCAGAGGAGTCTTTGATTCATATAGCACCATATGTAAATGCTCTAAAATCCTCAAATTAAACATTCCATTGATAGGAAACGCTAAACTCCTATCCTTCTCTGTCACTTTGCACCATTGCTTTAGCCAAATACATGGCTCAACACCCTTCTCTTCCAATACAATGTAAGCTGGTGTAACTTTGGGCGGCGTAGCCATGCCTATATTCGTTTTAATGTACGTATCTCCCCTTAAAACACTCTTCAAAGCTTTGAAAAATTTCATCTTTTCGACCTTTCTGTTATTCAAAATCAAATCAGGAAGTGACTTTCAATCCCAGAATTCTCTTCACTCACCTTCTCAACCTATTGCGCCTCATAGACGGCTGCCAATCCGTGCATGACCCTTTTCACTAACCAACCTATCCCAGCGCGTCTCCAATGACGTCACACTCACACGTCATGCGGCTGACAAAGTCTTGCGGCTTGTCCTCCTAAACTCAGATTCGCACAAAACGAATGCAATGTATTGCGAGCACTAATCAAAACCAAAAAAACTAATTTGTCAGTTTACTACAGGTAAGGTAACACAATTGCTTCAGAAACTTTACCGATTTTTCACTGATGGCGTTTTGCTCTAACAGCTACTCTCTCTTTCTCAGCTTCCCTTATTCGCAAGCAAAATTCGACCTGCAAATTTTATTCTCAACTGATCACTGGGTCTGTCCTGGTGCACATAGGACTCGCCAGATCTCAGTTGAAAAAAAAATGATTTCACTCACTTAGACCTACACACTGACTTGTCGACCACACCCAAGCAACCTGTTAAACCAGACAAATTACAACGAAAACCGAGTGTCTCATACACTTTTCAATATACTCCGGAGCCTTAGACCACACAGGGTCCATACATCATCAAACACATGGACAATTTTTGAGCACAAAGCACCACACACATGTGAAGTTCGACAACTTCCCTACTCTTACACTGCAGGGTACGCACACTCCTTCTACAACCTCATCTGGAGTACGCAAGCCCCCTAAACCCTCACAAACATCACAGTACACCTGTGATTTGCATAAGCTGTGCAAGCGCAAACCATACATCATTCACTCTATCACTAGAACACCCTCAAACAACCATTGGCAAGCTCCAAGATTCTGGGAAAGTCATTTCAGGACTTAAGGGAACATTTTCTCTCCAATTTGTATCATTGAAAAATTATATCCAACCAAAATCTTCAGTCTGCTACTATTTGTGTTAGCATTTAACCTTTCTCAATTTGCTCTCAAAGATACAAGCCATCAAAACAGCTTATCATTGTCTCTGCGGTCATCCACTGTCTCTCAAAAACATGTACGAGGCCTTTACGATGAGCTCTCAAGGGGATGAACCATCAGTCTGTTATTATCTCTGTGAACATCTGCTATCATGTACCGGGCCTCTACGGTGGGCTCCCAAGGGGACAAACCATCAGTCTGTTACCATCTTTGTTAGCGCGTCAGACCTTAATAAGTAAACTTATAAGGGGAGGCAAATAGGTTGATGAACCTTTAGACCAGCGCTTGAGATTTTTAACATCAATTATTAACAATAATCAATATCATTAGTAATCAATAGGAGTCAGTAATTGACGCACCATTACCTTTCGGTCATGAATAACCACACCTTTATGTAAAAGTTAGAATATTTTTTTCCCTTTATTAACAATTCTAGAGTCGCATAAATTAATCTCAAAATCGAATTATAAACATACAGAAACAACACTAGCTGTCTGAATCTGTGAAAGAAACACAATCTAATCAAGGCTTGAGCTACTACACATTCTAATATCACAGTGCAAATTAATAGCAAGAATAATTGTGCAAACAATATTACATATATTTATATACAGCAAGGAAAATACATCAGTTGTTATTCCCTATTTGAAATTCATTAGTGAGAATCTTAATTAACAACTGATTAGAATTAGCATGTTGGGCTTCATGCAAAACGATTTTAGTCAACACGAATTTGGAAAAACCTGTAACTATGGCTCTGTCAAAATAGCGCAGTTGGTACCTAGAAACAAAAGCAAATAGACATAATAATCAACATTCTAATTCATAGTACCTATCCGTACTATGGATCAGCAAGCAGTGTTAATCTTCGTCCTTAGGACATCATTCTGGTCAGCAAGGCATCAGGATTCAGCATCAGAGTTCAGAAAAGGCAGTCTCTTTTATGTATTAAAGTTAGCACATCTTTTCTCAAGACGCTCAGAAAATACTATCCTCACGGCAAGATAAAATTTGCAAATGCGGGTGGTGAATTGCGTCCTCTTCTCAGTGCAGTCCCGTTAAGTTAGGTTTCCTAAAACTATTTCCCAATTTGTCAAGGGATCGCATGTTCACACTTTGTCCAATAGAACTAAAACATCAATTCTAAGTTTCAGCTAGTACACGGTTGACATGTCGATGATTGGCTCCCCCTGTGATGTTCTCATCATCCGGCTCATCAGGTAACAATATTGTTGCCGCTTATTCTCCAGTCAGTGTGGTTACTGTTCTCCTCCTGAGAAGGTCAGTCTTACACATGTTCCATTTACTCTGTTACGCACTACAGGAACAACATCTTCTAGTAAGCAGTTCTCATGGGAAAGGCCTTTTGCTACAAGCACATTTTTCAGAGCAGTGGAAAATCACAGTTGAATTCCCTGGACAGCCATTTTATTAAATGTTTACGAAGTGCAGCTGGACATGAGGCTGTCAACTAGGCCAAGACCTCCGCTAAGTTAAGGCTTGCAATTAATAAAGCAAATACATAATGCATAACCCTTAATATGATGTATTACTAATCAAACATATGCTCAACATTTCATATTAATAAGCCATTAATAAGTACACTTCGTGAACATTGGTGGCCACGTCTCGTGATCACACTTTAAAATGCGTGCATTATGTTTCCTACGTTATTACATTTTCTAAGCAAATTTGACACTCAAGATACATGAATACTCATTAATAATTCTGTTAGAACTCCTGCGCTACAACTTTCTATCTCACATTTGCAGGTTATTTTTCGGCCCTGCTTTCTCCCTGAATCAATGTTTTCCCATCTTTTACTCCCTCATTTTTATCCTCAAAAAGGAAAAAAAAGTCCTTGTCCTCAAAATTTAGTGTAGTTGCCCACCACTTTCAACAACTGCAAAAATACGCCACTGACAACAGTGAAAGATCTAGAGCAGGCTGTGTCCTGGAAATGCTCCTATTACAGGTGACATAAATATCTAACCTTGTACTGTGGATCCAATGGGAACGAGGTGCTCTTCCTCACCACATCCACCTCTGACAACACACAACAACAAGCATTTGCAATGCAATAGGGTCTCGCATTTCTCAGAGTAAGAGCTATTAGCAGTTGTAAACACCCAACCGGATTTTTCTTGCCACATTAAATGGAAAAAAACAGCGCAATCGCGCTGCTACAGTTCACTTGTAGTGAAACCTATTGACAAAAGTACAATTATCTACGTAACGTAACCGGCAAAAGTGCAATTAACTATGTAACAGGGTCTATATTATGCAAAGTGCTCAACTTTTGCCAAGCGAGATTGTGCTGCGAAAAAAAGATAAAAAGTAGTCCACAAACCTGTCGGGAAACAGCGAGCCTCGCATGTTTTCAGTACTTGGTCGCTGCGCTCGAGGAGGGCTAACCACCGGAAAAGGCATGACATATGCGTGCCTACCACTATTGAAAGCAAGCAGATTTTAACAGGCAACCCCACGAACCACTGAAAGACTCTGACGTCACATGGACGGGTGCTCCAAGCCCTTTTCTAACTGCTAAAGCGTCTCGCAAGCGAAATGCATGCGCAAGCGCATGCGACGCAGGCTCGACCCTAAAAATAAGCTGGACAATAGCAGAAACAGGAAAAAGGGAAATCAATAGGAGGGACAGCAAAGACGCAGGATATTGCCACTGCAATGGGTACTGAAATTTGAACATTACAATTGTCATCTTAAATAAATAAAAGATATTTTAGTAATCTGGGGTGAATGTTATGTCTCTAACAGTGAAAGGATATACCTAAAATATATCTCTATGTTCTAGGTATGAAGATGAGCTTTCTAAAACTAAAGCTAGCAAGATTTAAGCAACTAGTAAAGACCTTTCCGACCCTCTTCGATGGTAGAGATAGGATCCTCAAGATTCATAACTATGCACTTTCTCATACTGACTAGTTAGGCTCCGATTTGTCTCTTGCACAGCTAAAAAATAATGAATAATCATTAATATTCTGTAGTTCCCATTCTTGGCAACACATCTCACTTCCGAAACACCACTTGTACCTTAAATGAAAAAATATTTTTATTGTGCTATGTTTTTATTAATATGCTTGTTAATTTTAGCTTTTTAATTAATATTTTTAATGTATTTTTTTAATAGCTTAATATGTTTTTGACGTATGCTTATTTTATTTATATTTAGTTCTCATTAATAATTAAAACTTTTTAAATATCTGGAACATTGAGGCGGGCTAAAACTGCAGCGAGTGTTGCTCTCTCTTGAGTTAGACGGGGTGATGCTTCCCCCACCTCCTGCTGTCACTAGTGCGGCTCACTGGTACTGGTGTTTGCCCATACTGGCATTTAAGAAGCTGTGAATCCCTTACTTGCCTCCTCCCGTGAGTGACTGATCGGCAGGCCGCAGTACTCGAGGCATATCTAGGATGTTGGCTACCCGCGAGACGGCCTTGTGTGCGGATGGAAAGGCTGCTTTGAGAATCCCCTACAGTGGGAGAGATGATAGCGTAAGAACCAGTCGGCTGCATGGAACCTGCCGACAAGGATTCAGACTGCAAGCAGAAGGGCTACAGGGCTTGTGGGGAACAGGAGAGTGGGCAGACTCAGCCCCCAGAACTACGTGGCAGTACTGGGGTTCGAATATGGCACGGGAGTTGCCTTTAGCCCACCTGCAGCAGCATGAGCAGGAAATTACATCAGCAGATCAGCAAACAAGACATACAGCGAGTCTTACCTTTCAGGAAAATAATGGTTTCAATATAAGCAATAATAAGAAAGTTGTAGATAAAATAGCTGTTTTGTGCAAACATTTGAAAAGATGATGACTACGTTCAGGAGGGTTGATTCGGTCCTGGCTAAAGGGCAAGTTGAAGGGGTCACAAGAAAGGTGGAATTGAGAACCTGGGGCGTAAGTGCATCTCAAGAACACATAAAGGTAGAGGGAGTGATAAACTGCTCTCTCAGAAGTGCACAGAGGCAAAAACGTGTCAAAAAACAACCTTAAAACCTGGAAAACCTAGTAGAATCTTAAAACCAACCCCATCATTTAGATCTCATCGCAGACTGTCCTGAGACATGCACAATATGGCAACACGCCATACCTCTATCCTCTCAGTTGCAGACTCCTGTCAGCCCTATTGTTAGGCGACAATGCTGACAACTTCTACTGGACACTGCATAGGGACTCCAGGGGTTGAAGTTCAGAGGCACCCGGTGAAACTATTCCCTCACTCAAAGGAATACAGTTCTTATTTAGGCCCTCATTACAACCCTGGCGGTCGGTGTTAAAGCGGCGGTAATACCACCAACAGGCCGGCGGTAACAAAAATGGAATCATGACCACGGCGGAAACCGCCAACACAGACAGTCACTTTAACATTCCGACTGCCACAGCGTTAGCAACAAACACAGCAGCGGTAACCGCCAACAGCCAGGCGGAAGATAATGTACCGCACACAGAATTACAACCCACCCATCTGCCAACTTTTCCGGGGCAGTACCAACACCATCAAAAGCACGGCAGAAACAGTACTTTGAAGTGAAACCACTCAGCACTCAAGGAAGAACCAGGACGCCATGGAGCCCAAGCTGCAGGTCCTCCCCATGCTGGTGTATCTGCTCATATACCAGGAGCACCAACGCCGGCGACGACGACCACGGTGAGTACTGCACCTAGCACACAAGGGAGGGGGGAGGAAAAAGAGAGTGACACACACACGCAACACCCTCACCCACAACACTATACACACAAACACATGCAACAACATTACATATACACCCCGTAACCCTCAGGAATGATGCAAGGTCAAAAGGAATGGAGTCAAATGAGTGTAATATTAGAAATCCTTCAAAATACGTACATAAATAAATGAACAGTATGTACAATATATACAATATATACAAAATGAGGGACAATGTCCATACAAAAATAGTCCGTGGCCCACTGGGCCATAACACATAGGCCAAACCCACACTTGACTCCTGCCTCAAAACGGAGAGAACACTGCAGGGCATCAGGTTGAAAACACACAGGCACCTCAGGGGGACGGGGAAGGGGGGGCACCTCAGCCTGAAGATGGTAGTACGCCACTGCTCCTGGAGGGGGCTCCATGCCTACTGCTTGGTCCTAGGGAATGTCAAGCCACAGTCTCTCAAGTGGGTGGTTTGCCCACTGCTTGGTCCAGGGGAGTGCAAAGCCACAGTCTCTCAAGTGGGTGGTTTGCCCACTGCTTAGTCCTGGGGAGTGGAAGGCCACAGTCTCTCAAGTGGGTGGTGTGCCCACTGCTTGGTCCTGGGGAGTGCAAAGCCACAGTCTCTCAAGTGGGTGGCTCCTCCACTGGTTCTGCAGGGGCCCTTGTGCCCAGTGTGCTACATCCTGCCAAGGATAGGGTGAGTGGATGCCTTCTTCCACTGGTTCTGGAGGGGGCTTTGTGTCCAGTCTGCTTCATCCTGCCAAGGAGGGGCTGAGTGGAGGCCTTCTTCTACTGGTTCTGGAGGGGGCCTTGTGCCCAGTGTGCTTCTTCCTGGCAAGGAGGGCTGAGTGGATGCCTTTTTCCACTGGTTCTGGAGGGGGCTTTGTGCTTCATCCTGCCAAGGATAGGGTGAGTGGATGCCTTCGTCCACTGGTTCTGGAAGGGGCCTTGTGCCCAGTGTGCTTCTTCCTGGAAAGGAGGGGCTGAGTGAATGCCTTCTTCCACTGGTTCTGGAGAGGGCCTTGTGACCAGTGTACTTCATCCTGGTAAGGAAGGGCTGAGTGGATGCCTTCTTCCACTGGTTCTGGAGGGGGCTTTGTGCCCAGTGATGCAGCATTTGGGGGGTGCCAGGTCACAGTCCCTCACCTGGGTGTCAGAGCCATGAGATTTGCAATGGCCAGGATGTATGATACTCCATGGAGGCAGGGCTACAGTCCATCTGCCGCCGGCTACGGCTGCATAGCGGTGGTAGTACCGGTGCTGGTGGGGGTGATGCCAGTGGTGGGGGGAGGCTCCAGCCCTTCCCCTGTAGCCTCGGATGGCTGCCCACTGGGGCTGCTGCTGCTGCTGGCAGTGGTGCTACTTTCAGTGGTGCAGGTGGCGGCGCTTGCGGCGGCTTAGGTGGTGGTGCTGGCCGCAGTGCAGGTGCTGGTGCTGCGAGTGGTGGGGGGAGGCTCCAGCCCTTCCCCTGCAGCCTCAGACAGCTGCCCACTGGGGCTGCTGACAGTAGTGGTGCTTGCAGCAGTGCAGGTGGCGGTGCAGGTAGCAGGGCTTGCGGCGGTGCAGGTGGTGGTGCTGGTGGTTGTGCTGGTAGCCACCAGGCTTTCACCTGCAGGCTAGGACGGCTGAAGTGTCTTGGCTGGTGTTCTGTGCCCCTTCTTGCCCTTTGCAGATGGTGGTGTCACCTTGGGTCTGGCAGCTGGAGTCTTTGACGTAGCCTTGCTGGGTGGTTGTGGCTCCTTCTCCTTGCTGGATGCTGTCCCCTTCTTGATCTTGCCAGGTGGCGGAATCTTCTTGGCCTTGGCAGGGGTTGGTGGCACACTGGCTGGGCTGACGGGTGGCCCCTTAGATCCTCTGACAGCTGCAGAAACCACAGCGGACGTGGACTTGGTGGCTGAGGTGCTGGGCTGGGTTCTGGCCACCCTGGCCCGAGGTGAAGGACGGGGGGGTAGGGAAGAGGTCAATGTTGGCTAGGAAAAGCTTCTTAGGGACATTGGGGTGGGATGAGGGTGAAGGTTTGGGAGTGAAGGAAGAGGAAGTGGTTGTAGGTGGTGTCAGTCTGCTGTGTTTGGGTGCAGGTGCATGAGCTGGATGCTGTTGTGAGGTGGATAGCTATTGGTTGGGTGTGTGCTTGTGTTTGTGTACTTTGGGAGGAGGGGTCACAGACACAGTGGCAGAGGACACAGGGGACGTGTGCATTGATGTGGGGGTGGTCACTGCCAGTGAGGGGTGTGTAGTGATGGGCGTGCTGGCGATGGAGGTAGTGGATGAGGATGTAGTGCAACCAGGTGTGAGTGGAGACGCTACTGGGAGGGAGGTGGAAGACAAGGACGAGGCGGACACAGTGGAGGCAGTGGATGTTGGTGTGTCTGAATGGGGATGGTGCTTGTGTGAGTGGCTGTGACATGAAGTGTGGTGCTTGTGTTTGCCTGAGCCACTTCTGTGTGTTGATTTGGGTGAATGGTGGTCTGAAGATGTGCTTGGGATAGGCTGGGGTTGAGGGGATTGGGACTGGGAAGAGGAAGTTGGAGGGGGGAGGCTGGAGACAGGGACAATGGCTGCCATCAGTGTGGAGGCCAGAGCCTGAAATGCTCTCTGTTGGGCCGCCACGCCAGAGTGAATGCCCTCCAGGTATGCATTTGTTTGTTGCAAATGCCTCTCGACACCCTGGATGGCATTCAGTATGGTTGACTGCCCAACAGTGAGGGATTCAGGAGGTCAATAACCTCCTCACTGAGGGCAGCAGGGCTGACTGGGGCAGGGCCTGAGGTGCCTGTGGTGAAGGAGATGCCCATCCTCCTGGGTGAGCGGGCACGTGAAACATGCTGAGGGGCTGCTGGGACGGCGGTGCTGGTGGGGGGGTGGCGGCTGTACCTGTTGTTGTGGTGGGCACAGAGGTGTCCGCCACCGCCAGGGAGCTTCCATCGGGGGAGGAGTCGCTGTCTGTAGTGTCTCCTCCTGTCTCCGTCGTGGTGCTCCCCTCGCCCTCGGTCCCACTGGTGCCCTCACCGTCGGTGGATTCGGCCTCCAGGCCCATGTGGGATGCGGCTCCCTTCATCGCCGGTGCCTCTGCTCCTCCGCCAGATGACACTAATGCACACATGGACAGGGTGACAAAACAAAAAGGGGGGGAGAGAAAGGGGATACACTTGGTCAATGCCAGCAACAACACTACCATTGGCTTACACAACATACAGGGAGCAGCCCTATGCACTAGGCCATGCACTACCAGTTACAAAGATAGTCACCAACCCACGGGGTACATGGCATAACGCCATCAGCTGCACACCTGAAACAAACAGGCCTCTGCCCAGTAGTAGATGTCCACTAACAACATAGGGGTTGCAGTGCTTCAGAGCCTGACCAACAAGGGACCTACCCAGCCATGTTCGCCCTGGTCTAGGGGCACCCACAGTCTACATCCCCCACCCTGGTAAAACCTTAACGCGTGCAAAGTCATGATTCTGAATCTGTACTCAACCCCTTGTGGCTGTTGTAATGCCCTCAAGCGCCCATCCAACTCCGGATAGGCCACCGCCAGGATACGGAACATCAGGGTGGTCAGGGTACGACGGGCACCCCTTCCTCATTGGGAGGCCAGCCCCAGATGGGCCTCCGCCGTCTTCCTTGCCCAGCGGCGCAGGTCCTCCCACCGTTTGCGGCAGTGGGTGCTCCGCCTGTCAAAGAACCCCGGTGTCCGCACCTCCTTGGCAAAGGCACGCCAAATACCCTTTTTCTGATGGGTGCTAACCTGCAGGAAAAAGACAGCAGAAAAGGGATTAGTCATAACGTCTGGACTGTCATACTCATGGCCCACCATATCCCTCCCATCCCCTTACGCACATACATTGACCACCATACATGCAGCACTCTTCCCAGGACCCCTCAGCCCCACCCACATGTGGCTTACACACACAGCACTCTATACATTCATGGCCCACGCATCATGCTCACAGTGTACCCATCTGTTTGTCTGGAGGACCATAGAGTAAAGTGTACTGGGGTAGGACCCCATCCACCAGTCTGTCCAACTCCTCCAAAGTGAAGGTAGGGGCCCTTTCCCCAAACACATGAGCCATTGTCGCTTCCAGACACAGGTCACAGCAGCACTTGCTGGGTAGGTCCTCTCCTGTTGAAGGTCAGGTAGCAAGTGAGTGAACAGTTAGAAAATGGTGGTCACGTCCATGGCGGTGCGTACTGTCACCGCCGGCATACATCGCCATTGGCTCCTGGAACCCATAGGGCCTAATGTTAACCAATGCAAATTTGTGCAGCGGTCATCGACCGCCGACCGCTACGCGCACAACGCCAGTGGAATTACCTCATTTCCACTTGTCTCTCCTGAGAGGTCAGGCAGCCGCCATTTCAGGGGGGCACAGGTCATGGCACCTAACTGCGTCACAGCAGACATTTGCACATTAACTGACTCTCGAATTCACATACTGTTTCTGTAAAGGAAGAGATGCATCATTATTTCAATAGATGTGTGAATATGACCCTCTGCTCACCGTTTTTCTCCCTAGACTTCAACCGCTGAGGATGAATATGAGATGGGGACATCCTCCCGTATATAGACCTCTGGTGGACCTGGCGACAATAAGGACAGACACATTATCCTAACCTACAGAGTTGATAGGGCCACAATCCAAGAACTGCGTGCCCAATTGGAGCCAGACCTGATTTCAGGTATCCGCAAGCCCACAGGTATCCCCCCCTCTAGTGCAGGTCCTGTCAGTGGTTCATTTCCTCTGGTTACCCCAAACTCTCATGGCTACTGACCGGTGAGGAATGCCAAGACAAGGATAGAGGAATGTTACAATGAGGCACATGGGCGAAGAAGGAGGATCATTGAAAGAACCTTTGGCCTCCTGAAGGCCAGGTTCCGGTGCCTCCATCTGACAGGTGGATCCCTATACTACTCACCCAAGAAGGTGTGCCAGATCATCGTTGCATGTTGCACAACATGGCCTTGAGACGCCAGGTGCCTTTTCTGCAGGAAGGTGAGCTTGGAGATGGTCTTGTGGCAGCGGTGGAGCCTGTGGACTGTGACGAAGAGGAGGCAGAGGAAGAAGATGTGGACAACAGAAGATCACTCATACAACAGTACTTCCAGTGACACACAGGTAAGATACTGTAACTTCACTTTCCATTGCAGTTTTGTGTTGGACATTGTACATGGCAGCCTGATTTTCCATATTGTATGGCCACTTACTGTACCCTTTGGCATCTCTATTTTCAGATCTATGTGCCCCACTCTGGCTCCTGGTGTGTTCCCTGCTGCCCATTACAGGTCATACCTATGTATGCATGACTGTACAGTTGAATTGCAATGTTTACAGCTTGTTAAACGAATACATATTTGAATCAATTGACAGACTCCATACTTGTATTAGTTTCAAGGGTGTTTATTTATGTGCAACTAAGTAGAGGGGGTATTGCAATGGGCTGGGTTGATGATGGAGGAAAGTCCAGGGTAGAGTCCAGCCTATTGGTATCACAGGTGCATTGTCCAATGGGGCATAGGAAGGGGAGTAATAGCAGTTCAAGGTGGACAGGGTAACAGAGTGGGACAGAAGGGTGACAATCAGGAGAGTCATATTTCCTGGCGGGGGTCTTGGCAGTGTTCTCTGGCTTCTGCCTGGATTGCAGGGACTGTTTGCGGGGTGGTTCTCCTTCAGCAGGGGGTGGGGTGCTGGTGGCCTGTTGGTCCTGTGGTGGGGCCTCATGTCCACTAGCGCCGGCGGAGGTGGAGGGTTGTTCATCGGTGTGGCTAGTGTCAGGGGCTCGTTGGTGTGCCACTACCTCCCTCATGGTGTTGGCCATGTCAGCCAGCACCCCTGCAATGGTGACCAGGATGGTGTGGATGTGTTTGAGGTCCTCCCTGATCCCCAGGTACCGTCCCTCCTGCATCCGCTGGGTCTCCTGCAACTTGTACAGTATCTGGCCCAAGGTCTCCTGGGAATGTTGGTATGCTCCCAGGATCCCTGCAAGTGCCTCGAGGAGAGTGGGTTCCCTTGGCCTGTCCTCCCCCTGTCGCACAGCAGTCCTCCCAGTGTCCCTGTTGTCTTGTGCCTCTGTCCCCTGAACCGTGTGCCCACTGCCACTGACCCCAGGTCCCTGATCGTCCTGTGTTTGTGGGGTTGCCTGGGGTTCCTTTAGAGGTGGACACACTGCTGATTGATCTGTCCTGGGGACAGAGGGATGGGCCCGCTGGGTAGTTGCTGTGCTGGTGTTTCCTGAGGGGGGAGGCTCTGTGGTGGGTTGGGACTGTGGCAAGGTAACCGACTGTCCTGAGGTCCCAGATGAGCCAGGTTGGTCATCGTGATCCAGGCGTGCAGAGCTGCTGTCATCACTGTTGGCCTCTTCTGGGGGGGGGGACTGGATGTTGGTGGTGCCTCCTTTCCAGGGACGTTGAGTGGGGGTCCTGTGGGGATGTAAATGCAGTGTTATTGTATCTGCATGTGACATCTTGTGCAAGGGTATGTTTCCCTTTATGGTTGTTATTGGCAAGGCAGCTTTGGCTTGTGTGAGTTGTGAATGGGTTGGCTAAGTGATGGCCACTAGTGTGCATGCTGTGGTGATGGGTGCCCATGCAGGTCTGTGTTGGGTGTCCATGCATTGTTGTTGCATGCAGGGCTTGGTATTGGGATCTGTGGGTTGTGATGGTGGGGTGTATGTGAGGTGGTGGAGTGATGGGGGTGAGGGTAGGGGTAGGAGTTTGTGATGGCATGCAGGTAGGGGGGGATAAAGTAGTAAAGATTTGACTTACCAGAGTCCAGTCCTCCTGCTACTCCTGCGAGGCCCTCAGGATGCATGATCCCCAAGACTTGCTCCTCCCATGTTGTTAGTTGTGGGGGAGGAGGTGGGGGTCCACCGCCAGTCCTCTGTACCGCTACCTGGTGTCTTGCTACCATGGAAAGCACCTTTCCCCGTAGGTCGTTCCGCTTTTTCCTGATGTCATCCCTTGTTCTTGGGTGCTGTCCCACGGCATTGATCCTGTCCACACATACCTCCATCTTCCTTGCAATGGACGTCTGCTGCACCTGTGATCCGAATAGCTGTGGCTCTACCCGGATGATTCCCTCCACCATGACCCTTAGCTCCTCCTCAGAGAACCTGGGGTGTCTTTGTGGTGCCATGGGTGTAATGTGAGTGGTATGTGTGAGGGTGTGTGGGGTGATGTGTTTGGGGGTGTGCTGTGAGGTGCGTGGATGGTGTATGGGTGATGGTGTTATGTGGCTCAGATTGGGTGGGTGCTCCTGGCTTGTCTCTCTCTCAGTTGGCAATATTTTTTTTCATTGTAAGGGATTGTGGGTATGTGTTTTATAGTGTTGTGGGTGGGTGTGTGGGTGTGGTATGTGTATGTGTGTCAGATATGTGTAGTTTGAATTGTCCAATGTGGTGTAGTTTTGTTAGTGTGTGTGTATTTTGAGCACGGCGGTGTGTATCGCCAATGGTTTACTGCGGTTGAAAGACCGCCGCAGTGATTCGTGGGTCCTGATGCTGTGGGCGTATTTCTGTTGGCGTAACAGTGTGGGTTTTGGTACCACCAATTTATCACTGATCTTTGGGCTGGCGGACTTGTGTGGGTGTCTGTATAGTGGCGGATTTCTCTGTGGGTCATAATACGGGTAGCGGTATACCCCCGCAGTCGCAGTATCTTGGCAGCCGTCAGCACGGCGGATGGTGGCATTTACCGCCAAGGTTGTAATGAAGGCCTTAGTCCCAGACAGCGTCCCTTCGGACCTGTGACCCACCTCCCACAACAGGGCAACGAAACATGGAAGCTGAGGATTTTGGTACCCATGGCAAAATCCAACTATTGAAAAATACTAGGTAGGGATGTTGTTACATGTCAGGATCCATCACAGGGGTTGGCAGCGTATGGCGGGGAGGCCTCAAATTAGGAAGGCTTTCACTAAACTATACAAATCCTTCCTCAATCATTAAACCTCCTTTAGCCCTAACCCCAGCTCCATGAAATGCTAACACCACATGAGCAGACCAGAGAAGGGTTGGAGTCGATGTTGAGGGAAATCTCGAGTAAGACCAAAAATATATTTTCTCTTTCATAGAAAAACTAGAAAGACATACATCCAAATGTTATCAAATAAAATGGATGAGCTGGCTCACAGGACAACAGCACTTGAGGAGGCAGGGGCACAGGTAGTAGGATTTGGGCTAAATTACTTCTAGGGGCCAAAGTCCAATTGAAATTGCATGCTACACTAGAAGTCATGTAAGAAAAAATAAATATTGTAAAAACGAAGAAGAAGTGGAGGAAGTAATAAAGAAGGTACGTTCTGCAAAAGCTACTAAGCAGGTTGTGGCTGAGATTTATAAATATTAATGCTTCCTAGGAAGAAAGTTAATAATGATGCAAAGTTAGAATTATAGGACACAGTGGAGAGTGAGAACTCAAACTGCTTGAATAAGCTGGGAGAAATATGGAGGGTTCCTCAGAGAGGATTTTCGCTGGGTGGACATCATGGAGGGAAAAAGGCAAAAAGGTGTTCTCATTATATGTCGTCAGCTACCTGGGATCAAGTTTGGTAAAAAGGATTGGTTGGGTGGATGAGAATGGATAACAATCTGATCAAGGTCCTAACTTGGAACGTAAATGGCCTCAGATTAGGGAAAAGGCAGGGAACTATCTGAAAGAATCTGAATTTAAATAAATCATACAAGGAGTGCAGAATTATTAGGCAAATTAGTATTTTGACCACATCATCCTCTTTATGCATGTTGTCTTACTCCAAGCTGTATAGGCTCGAAAGCCTACTACCAATTAAGCATATTAGGTGATGTGCATCTCTGTAATGAGAAGGGGTGTGGTCTAATGACATCAACACCCTATATCAGGTGTGCATAATTATTAGGCAACTTCCTTTCCTTTGGCAAAATGGGTCAAAAGAAGGACTTGACAGGCTCAGAAAAGTCAAAAATAGTGAGATATCTTGCAGAGGGATGCAGCACTCTTAAAATTGCAAAGCTTCTGAAGCGTGATCATCGAACAATCAAGCGTTTCATTCAAAATAGTCAACAGGGTCGCAAGAAGCGTGTGGAAAAACCAAGGCGCAAAATAACTGCCCATGAACTGAGAAAAGTCAAGCGTGCAGCTGCCACGATGCCACTTGCCACCCGTTTGGCCATATTTCAGAGCTGCAACATCACTGGAGTGCCCAAAAGCACAAGGTGTGCAATACTCAGAGACATGGCCAAGGTAAGAAAGGCTGAAAGACGACCACCACTGAACAAGACACACAAGCTGAAACGTCAAGACTGGGCCAAGAAATATCTCAAGACTGATTTTTCTAAGGTTTTATGGACTGATGAAATGAGAGTGAGTCTTGATGGGCCAGATGGATGGGCCCGTGGCTGGATTGGTAAAGGGCAGAGAGCTCCAGTCCGACTCAGACGCCAGCAAGGTGGAGGTGGAGTACTGGTTTGGGCTGGTATCATCAAAGATGAGCTTGTGGGGCCTTTTCGGGTTGAGGATGGAGTCAAGCTCAACTCCCAGTCCTACTGCCAGTTCCTGGAAGACACCTTCTTCAAGCAGTGGTACAGGAAGAAGTCTGCATCCTTCAAGAAAAACATGATTTTCATGCAGAACAATGCTCCATCACACGCGTCCAAGTACTCCACAGCGTGGCTGGCAAGAAAGGGTATAAAAGAAGGAAATCTAATGACATGGCCTCCTTGTTCACCTGATCTGAACCCCATTGAGAACCTGTGGTCCATCATCAAATGTGAGATTTACAAGGAGGGAAAACAGTACACCTCTCTGAACAGTGTCTGGGAGGCTGTGGTTGCTGCTGCACGCAATGTTGATGGTGAACAGATCAAAACACTGACAGAATCCATGGATGGCAGGCTTTTGAGTGTCCTTGCAAAGAAAGGTGGCTATATTGGTCACTGATTTGTTTTTGTTTTGTTTTTGAATGTCAGAAATGTATATTTGTGAATGTTGAGATGTTATATTGGTTTCACTGGTAATAATAAATAATTGAAATGGGTATATATTTGTTTTTTGTTAAGTTGCCTAATAATTATGCACAGTAATAGTCACCTGCACACACAGATATCCCCCTAACATAGCTAAAACTAAAAACAAACTAAAAACTACTTCCAAAAATATTCAGCTTTGATATTAATGAGTTTTTTGGGTTCATTGAGAACATGGTTGTTGTTCAATAATAAAATTAATCCTCAAAAATACAACTTGCCTAATAATTCTGCACTCCCTGTATTGGAAGGGTCACATATGACTGAATTGGAGTGCAGAAGCCTGTTTGACAATTAGAGATGGGTTAGGACCATGACACTAAACAATTGTGTATTACAAAAGGCAGCAGTCCTGATTAGAGGAAACTTTGGAATTCAGGTACTGAGGCCCATATTTATACTTTTTTAGCGCTGCATTTGCGCCATTTTTTGACACAAAAGTGGTGCAAACTTACAAAATACAATTGTATTTTGTAAGTTTGCGCCGTAACACAGAAGTATAAATATGGCCTTAATTTAGAGGCTAATGAGCAGGCGAGATGGGTTATAATAGAACTGAGTATGCGCCACTTTCAGTTCCCTTGTGTAGGATAATTTGGCCCTAAAGTCGATGACACCAACTCAAGACAGAGGGTGTACTCACTTTACAGCAAATAATAAGAGCACAGGTGGAAATTACATTATTGCTTTGTGGATCGCAGATGCTACTGACAAATCATACAGATTAAATACATCTCTAAATGTTTATCTGACCAAGCAACAATCTGGTAGAGCTAGAAGCAGCTGGAAGTCCTTCCAGCATGAAATGATCTCTGGAGAGGTGGCTCCTAGAACAAGCAGGCTTAACACACATACTGCAATCAAACAAAGCTGAGTATGTGAATATTAATATAGGTAGGAGTTCAGAAAATAATATTTGGGGTGCATATAAAGTTTATATAAGAGGCATTATCACTAAGTGGTCAAGGGTATTCTTTAGTTCAGAGATGAAAGAAGCAGAAATTCTGCACTGTAAGTCCCTCTGTCAGATCCACATACAGCAAATAAATACACAAAAGTAAGTTTGGATTTAGAAAGATGCAAACATAAGAGTAGGTCAATAACCAAACAAAAGCTTCATTCAAATAAGAAGCAGGAAAATTGCATTACTTTAAATACTTAGGGCCTCATTCTGAGGCCGGCGGGCGGCAGTCGCCGCCCGCCTGGCGGGAACCGCCATATGGCCGCTCCGCAGTCGAAAGACCGCGGAGGCCATTCTGGCTTTCCCGCTGGGCTGGCGGGCAACCGCCAGAAGGCCGCCCGCCAGCCCAGCGGGAAACCCCTTCCCACGAGGAAGCCGGCTCCGAATGGAGCCGGCGGAGTGGGAAGGGTGCGACGGGTGCAGTAGCACCCGTCGCGAATTTCAGTGTCTGCTAAGCAGACACTGAAATTCAAAGTGGGGCCCTCTTACGGGGGCCCCTGCAGTGCCCATGCCATTGGCATGGGCACTGCAGGGGCCCCCAGGGGCCCCATGACACCCCTCACCGCCATCCTGTTCCTGGCCGTCGCCGCCATGGGGGATTCCTAAGGGCAGCGGAAAACTGGCGGGACACCGCCGGTTTTCCTGTTCTGACCGCGGCCATACCGCCGCGGTCAGAATGCCCTGCGGAGCACCGCCAGCCTGTTGGCGGTGATCCCGCCGACCCCGGCCCGCCGGGGTCGGAATGACCCCCTTAGGCCCATACTTATACTTTTTTTGTGCCACATTTGCTTCATTTTTTGACGCAAAAGCAGTGCAAACTTACAAAATACAATTATATTTAGTAAGTTAGCGCCACTTTTGCGTCAAGAAATGACGCAAATGCAGTGCCAAAAAAGTATAAATATGGGCCTTAGGGGCATAGTTATAATGCCCTAGTGCCACATTAATGTAATTATTTTTGACGTTAATGTGCCCCAACTAGGCCGAAATACCTGCGCCGTAATTATAAATTGGTGCAATGCAAGCATTGCGCCACTCTGTAACCCTTTGCGCTAGCTACATTATGCCTGCACCAGGCATAATGTATGCAAGGGGGCATCCCCCATTAGGGGAGGCGGAAAAATGGCATAAGGAAATCTATCAGATTACCTTGCGCTATTCTTTACGGCACTTTTAACGCCTGCTCAAGAATAGGCGTTAAAAGGGGGCTTCCATTCTTTAGAATGGAGCCCTATGTACTCTGCAGGAGTAGTGCCAATATTTTGGTGCTGCTCCTGAAGAGTACATCAATAGCGTCATGAGAAATTACACTATTGCCCACTACCCTGCACCATGGTGCACCATATTTTAAATATGGCGCACACATGGTGGAGGTAGGAGGGTGCTAAGGGGTGCAGGGAAAGTGGCACTGCACTCGGTGCAGCACCCCTTTCCATAAATCTGCCCCTAAGTATGGCGAGAAGGTGGGGAAATTTCTAGCCTGGAAGGTCAAGACCCTGGTAACACGCAACAATATCAAATGTATTTAGGCGACCAAGTATGAGATACACTCGAATGAAATAAGAAATGCATTCCAAATGTTCTATTAGTACCTGCATAGAAAGCTATCAAAATATTGTTAGATCAGCTTCCATCATTGGATGTGGAGGATCAACAGATGTTAATGCAGGACATAATGAAAGATTCAATTTAATCATCCCTAGCAAAAATAATACGTAAAATAAAACACAAGGAAAGGCTGCGGGACCAGATGCTCTTCAGGGGGCAATGTTTAAGTCTGTAATGAAATATGTCCAGTATTGAGGGCATTGTTTAATAACATTCTAAAATAAAATGATAGACGGAGTGTTGAAACTTTTCAAACGCTCACCCCAAGTCACAGATCTGGGTTGAATCCATAGTTATTTTGCCTGCCATGTCACTCCAGTTTGGACCCAGCTATATGCAAATCAGTCTTGACCCTGCTCCCAATGGGAGCAGTCCAGCCCGAACTGCCAAGCCAGTCCTCCCTGGACAGTACTCAAGCATTCTGGGACCGGTTTCAGGGTATCACCCTTCATCAGCCAGGCTAGCTTGAATCCACTGGTGCAGCAAGCAAGGGACCCACGTCTGGGCATACCCAAGCCACTTAGGGCGCACAAGGCAATATCACAAAATAATAAGATGGACGGAGTGTTGAAACTTTTCAAACACTCACTACAGTCACAGATCTGTGATTAATCCATTGTTATTTTATCTGCAACGTCACCCCAGTTTGGACTCAGCTATATGCAAATCAGTCTTGACCCTGCTCCCAATGGGAGCAGTCCAGCCCTAACTGCCAAGCCAGGTCCTCCCTGGACAGGATTCAAGCATACTAGGACTGGGTTCAGGGTATCACCCTTTATCAGTCAGGCTAGCTTGAATATGGTGGCGCAGCAAGCAAGGGACCCACGTCTGGGCATACCTTAGCCACTTAGGGCGCACAAGGCAATATCACAAAATAATAAGATGGAGGGAGTGTTGAAACTTTTCAAACACTCACTCCAGTCACAGATCTGTGATTAATCCATTGTTATTTTATCTGCAACGTCACCCCAGTTTGGACTCAGCTATATGCAAAACAGTCTTGACCCTGCTCCCAATGGGAGCAGTCCAGCCCTAACTGCCAAGCCAGGTCCTCCCTGGACAGGATTCAAGCATACTAGGACTGGGTTCAGGGTATCACCCTTCATCAGTCAGGCTAGCTTGAATATGGTGGCGCAGCAAGCAAGGGACCCACGTCTGGGCATACCTTAGCCACTTAGGGCGCACAAGGCAATATCACAAAATAATAAGATGGAGGGAGTGTTGAAACTTTTCAAACACTCACTCCAGTCACAGATCTGTGATTAATCCATTGTTATTTTATCTGCAACGTCACCCCAGTTTGGACTCAGCTATATGCAAAACAGTCTTGACCCTGCTCCCAATGGGAGCAGTCCAGCCCTAACTGCCAAGCCAGGTCCTCCCTGGACAGGATTCAAGCATACTAGGACTGGGTTCAGGGTATCACCCTTTATCAGTCAGGCTAGCTTGAATATGGTGGCGCAGCAAGCAAGGGACCCACGTCTGGGCATACCTTAGCCACTTAGGGCGCGCACAGGGCAATATCACAAAATAAAATGATGGACGGAGTGTTGAAACTTTTCAAACACTCACCCTTAGTCACAAATCTGGGTTTATTCCATAGTTATTTTGCCTGCCACGTCACCCCAATTTGGACCCAGTTATATGCAAATCAGTCTTGATCCTGCTCCCAGTGGGAGCAGTCCAACCCAAACTACCAAACCAGGACCCCCCAGACAGAATTCAAGCATACTGGGACCGGGTTCAGGGTATCACCTTTCATCAGCCAGGCTAGCTTGAATCCAGTGACGCAGCAAGCAAGGGGCCCATGCCTGGGCATACCCTAGCCACTTACGGCGCACAAGGCAATATCACAAAATAAAATGATGGACGGAATGTTGAAACTTTCCAAACACTCACCCCTGGTCACAGATCTGTGTTTAATCCATTGTTATTTTGCCTGCCACGTCACCCCAGTTTGAATCCAGTTATATGCAAATCAGTCTTGACCCTGCTCCCAATGGGAGCATTCCAGCCGGAATTGCCAAGCCAGGTCCTCCCTGGACAGGATTCAAGCATCCTGGGACCAGTTTCAGGTCACAGGGACGTTATAGTTAGATTCAAATGTAACTCACACAAAACTATAGAAATTCAGCAGTTACAATGATGGTTATCTCAAGCAACTAAGGTAACTATAACTTGCGCCATGCACAGTTTTCTCATCAATAATTTTACTGCAAATTATTTTTGAGTTTAAAATGTTACATGTTAACTCACATTTTCCTAAAACTATAACTCCACTCTATACTTTGCTTTTTAAGTGAATTTCTGAGGGTTTTATTTTTAATGTAAAATCAGATATTTGTAACATACCTAACTATAACGTCACTTTATCCTTTGTCTTTTCTTTATTTGATTTGTTCTGCATTCTATCCATCATCTGCTGTTTTTGCCTTTGTCGCCCCAAGTATGCCCCTTGCTTGCTATGCCACCAGATGGAAGCTAGCCTGGCTGATGAAGAGTGATACCCTGAAACTGGTCCCAGCATGCTTGCTTCCGGTCCAGGGAGGACCTGGCCTGGAAGGTCGGGCTGGACTGCTCCCATGAGGAACAGGGTCAAGACAGATTTGCATATGGCTGAGTCCAAACTGGGGTGGCATGGTGAGCAAAAGACTGATGGACTTCACCCAGATCTGTGACTGAGGGTGGGTGTTTGCATTTTTCAGCACTCCGTCCATCATCCTTTTGTGTTGCTAAAGTTGCCCTAAGAGGGAAGGGTATGCCCAGACGTGGGTCCTGTGCTCTCTTTGCCACTGGATTCAAGCTAGCCTGGCTGATGAAGGGTGATACCCTGAAAGTGGTCCCAGGATGCTTGTCTCTGGTCCAGGGAGGGCCTGGCCTGGCAGTTTGGGCTGGACTGTTCCCATGAGGAACAGAGTCAAGACTGATTTGCATATGGCTGTTTCCAAACGGGGGTGGCATGGCGAGCAAAAGAACAATGGATTAAACTCAGATCTGTGAGTGGTGATGGGTGTTGCATTGTTCAGCACTCCCTCCATCATCCTTTTGTGTTGCTAATAACATTCTATTCAAACATCAGAATTTCTCTAAAACCAGATAAGAATCCCAGAAAGTGTGAATCATCCAGCAGCTGTCAAGGGTTTTGTGACATAGAATTATGACAAATGTTGACAAAATTTATGACAAATGTATAACAGTTATTAATTATTACAAAGAATTAGTAAGCGAGTGAAGGTTTTCTCCATAGGTCTGGAGCGTCAACATTTTTTAAAAAAAGAGTATGGTTAAACACTTTAAAAACTGTTGCAATCGTATAGTACAATTTTAGATCAAGGCGGGCAACCCCTTATTACAGTGTCTTTGCCCTTCTATATAATTCCATGGGCACCCCAAGGAGCAGGGCTAAGAAACTTGGGAGACTTTATAAAGAGGGATAGTGTAAAAGCATGGACCTATGTAAGCACAACAACTTATGGAAGACTTTCTAAGTTCAAATTTCTTTAAATATCATAATGGATGCCAGCATGTAAACATGAAATGTTCCCCTACACAGCCAACAGACCACTACTAGGATATAAATCATTAATTAAACATTTAAATTACATGTTAAAATTCACAAAATACACAGTTATAATGAAAATTAATCAGTGAAATGATTTACTTAATCAATTGCCAATTAAATATGTTACATAAAATATTAAAATAAGACACAATAATTTACAAATGAAATAACTGTCTTCCCTATTCTCCTACAAGCCCAAGAACCCACAACTAAATTATAAATGACTAACTAAATATAAATAATATGTAGTTAAACAATAACTCTTACAATCGATATAAAATATAAAACAATAATCACAATAATACTATTACTTAAAGTAAAATTACTAAAATAAAGTCTTAATAAAAAAAATACAACTATATTAAAGAAAACAATATTTTATTCAACAATATTTACAAAAACTATTATATACCTAAAAAACGATATTCTAACTTTATATATTCTGTCTCGCGATATTTTTATTTTGACAATATTTTGGTCATTCCATTTCTGAAGATCGTGGCAATACAGCACACAAAGGCAGCTGTAATGTCCCTTCACAAGCTTAATCTGTGGAGGTGAGAGACAGTGGCAGTCTAGCCCAATTTGGAGTGCAGGCGGTACAGTGCAGAACACAGGAAGAGTGCTCATTTGGCAGCCCCCCTAATAAATATCTGCCATAGATTCCCCTATTCTCTTGAGATGCTAGATGAAAAATCAGTACTGCAATTTTTTGCTGATTAACTACTTTCATGTTTTGTGAATGCTTGAGAAAACTGTGTAGCAAATGAATGTGTGTCATTTTGTTTCTGAGGGAGCAAGGAGGCACTCTGGAGTCACATTAGGGCACACCTGTGGACTCCGACTTTACTTGGTGAGTTGCAAAACGTTTGAGGGCCTCACACTGCTCAATGGAATATTGCCCCAACCAACACTATAGGCTTTCTGGTCTTCTCTTATGCTTTGGAGAACACCCTGCTTCTCATCTTTTAAGACCAGACATCATTTTTTGATTCTGCTGTGCATGCTATCTTTCAGTGAT